>NC_045434.1:64370839-64598949 GCF_002776525.5 Piliocolobus tephrosceles
CAAAGTAACAGCTGCAGTCTCTCTCAATTATATTGAAAAATTATATAGACTTTATGGTCAACTGTGCACTAAGCACTTTATATGCATTTTCTCATTCATTATTTACAACAATAGTTTGAAATTGTGCTGTTGTATTATCCATTTAATAGTGACATCAGCTTGGTCTTTCAGAGGTTAAATAAATTAGTCAAATCACATATTCTAAGTGAGACACCCAGGATTTTAAAAGGCAGGTGTGTTAGACCCCAGAGTCTGAATGTTTTGTCTCTTGCCATACTTCTATCAGTATCCATTGGTGAAAGAAAGAGACTGGCTTACAAAGACAGAAATCATAGCCTCATAATAGAGACAAAGACCTTAGAGTTTGTCTACAATGGTCTGCCTCCTAAATTTTATTTTTTATTTTATTTTATTTAAAAACTATTTATTAGAGTTGAGGTCCTACTCTGTTGCCTAGGCTGAAGTACAGTGATACAATCATGGCTCACTGCAGCCTCAAACTCCTAGGCTCAAGCCATCCACATCCTACATTTTATCCCTAGGAGTCTAAGTCAAGAGTGAAAGTAACTTGTTCAAAGCCAGTTAAATATTTCTAAATTCATCTTTAATGAAGTATAGATTAGGTTGATGTTAAAATGGGTTCTGATGCCCTAAGCATGAACGAACAGGACTATAAATAAAAGCAGATGTTGAGTCAAATACTCTCCAAATAATATGCCCTCTCGTGACAAAGGACTGCTTTATTTAAGGGCTTGTGTTTTTGATGGCTCATCTTGTCTACTGATGCCACAATAGCTGGCTTAACAGCTGAATGGGAGGTGTTATGGCTGATACACAGGGACAGAGAAAGAGCTTACAATTCTTCTACCAACCCATGTTAGCCTTCTGCAACCACTGAGCTGGGAAGACGAACAGATAAAGGGATGTAAAGATGGATGTGTTGAGGCAGGAGATGGGCAGGGCTTGTGTTCTGGTCACAATCCTGCTGACCAAAACAGGCTCTGGCCCAGACAGGATGAAGTGAAAAAACAGCAGGAACCAGCAGATGGCGATGAAAGCAACTGCTAGCTGCCCTCATAGTCCCATCAGCACCATGACAGTTTACAAATGCCATGGCAACGACCTAGAAGTTACCGCCCTTTTCCTGGAAAGTTCTGAATAACTCGCCCCTCAATCTGTATTGATCCATTCCTTAAATTACATGTAACTGAAACAGGTTTACAGGAGTATAAATACAGTTGCCTGCCAGCAGCCCTTATGTTGCTGACTCTGGGTGCACTGTCTGTGAGTTAGCCCTGCTCTGCAAGTGGCAGTGCCCTTCACTAAAAGATTGCTGTCTGGCACCACTGGCTCATCCCTGAATTCTTTCCTGGGTGAGGCAAGAACCCTTCCAGAGTAAGTCCCAATTTGGGGGCTTGCCCGTCCAGAAACAGTATGACTGTACTTTAGTCATTGGTGTGCAATCAGAGAAATTGGGGGAAATCTGTAGAACAGACTTGGTCTCAGGTGACAGTCTCATTGCCTAAATAACAATGGTACAAATCGGGATTACCTTCCTAGGACATATGTAGATGGAGAATCCACCAATACTAATAACTCCACATTGGAGAGCCAGAGCTAGGAGAAAATACCTCATGCCCTGTAGATTTACAAGTGAATTTGGGGCCTTGTGCTAGGGAGAATTGGGTTCTATTTCTCTACCTCTGACTAGCTATGAGGCCTTCAGGAAGCATAGGAAATTCCCCCATAAGTAACAAGTGCTCTGGAACTGTCCTTTCCACAGTGTGTCAGCCGCCTCCAGAAATCCTGCATGGTGAGCATACCCCAAGCCATCAGGACAACTTTTCACCCGGGCAGGAAGTGTTCTACAGCTGTGAGCCCGGCTATGACCTCAGAGGGGCTGCATCTCTGCACTGCACGCCCCAGGGAGACTGGAGTCCTGAAGCCCCCAGATGTGCAGGTGCCTCAACTCTCTAGCTTCCAGATTGCTCTCTTTACCCCGCACATGGAGGTCTTACTCCTATTTTTTCTTTTTTCTTTTTTTCTTCTTCTAGTGAAATCCTGTGATGACTTCTTGGGTCAACTCCCTCATGGCCGTGTGCTATTTCCACTTAATCTCCAGCTTGGGGCAAAGGTGTCCTTTGTCTGTGATGAAGGGTGAGTGTGACCCAGAATTAAGATCAGGGACTTAGCACTGGAGAGTGACTCTTGAGCTCAAGGATCAATCCAAAAAGAGGGCTGACCTAGGAAAAGAAGAACCCAGGGAGATTAACTTCTGGAAGTGTAGTTTTAAAATAAGGGTAGGGACTAAGTGACACTACTATCAAGAGATAAAGAGATGAAGAAAAAATGGCACATATAACTCAGTGTCAAGTATAAACAGAAATACAATCACCAGTCCAGAAAAGGGGACTGGCCTAGTGGAAAAGAAGTACTAGAGGAGACTAATATATGAAACAATGATTGGAAAGTGCGGTATGAACCAGCTGGATCCATGAACAGAAGTTTAAAAAGCAAAAAGCTCAACTCATTTGATTTCTCACTTATAGAGGCTTAGAAGTAAAATCATTTTGGAAAATGTGCAGCTTCCAGTAAGGGACAAAGAAAAAACAATGGCAGGAATACAATAGATCTTGAAAAAAAAAGTATATATATACACATATGGAACATTAGATGTATGAATAAATAATAATTTGCAGACATGAAGAGATAAATAACTATTCTAGGGGGTTAAGAAAAGTTTGATATATAAGAGAAAGTTGTGTATAAGATAAAATAGCATGCAAAGAGTATTTCAAAAAACTTTTAAACAAATAAATACTAGAATTTGGAATAGGAATGAAAGAGTAAGTAGAAATATTCTAAAATCCAATTACATACGATTGACAACTTCGTCAGCTGTTATTGCTTTGTCCTCACTGAAAGCTACACTTTTTCCAAAAAGATTTTGCTTCTGAGCCCCTGTCAATGAGAAACTAAGTGAGTTGAGCATTTTCACCTGTGCTTTAGCTTGAGCAGTAAAATGTTAATTAACTTAGGAATTCTCAGGAAGGAGGTTGAGATCTGTCAATGAAGGGAAGAGAGAAATGGTGCATTCACCCAGCCACTACTGCTTTGTTCTTTAGGTTTCGCTTAAAGGGCAGCTCCGTTAGTCATTGTGTCTTGGTTGGAATGAGAAGCCTTTGGAATAACAGTGTTCCTGTGTGTGAACGTGAGTAGATGGAATACTTGTTCAGTCTGCATCTTTCTCTTTGTTTTTTTTTTCTTAATGTGGTTTGCCCCATGGGATTATCTACTGTTGGTCCTGCTGTTTATGCCTACTTTTGATAGAAATAGTTCTTTGTTGGAATAGATACAAGCAACATTTTGGGAAAAAATAAACCTGAGAATCATGTGTTTGGGGTACCCTCCTATAAATATTTATGAGGAGAGTCTGTGCTATAAATGGAGAGAAATGCTTCATAGAAATAAATATGTGGCAAGACGCTAGGCTAAATTTTTCTCTTCTTTCCTGTCAAAAGTAATAGTCATACTTCAACTTTTCAGTTCTTCCCTCAATCATCCATTTAGTCACATACTCATTCTTTCAACAGAAAATTATTTGAGTACCTACTATGTGCCAAGCAATCTTCTGGGAACTGGGAATATACCTATAAACAAGACAGATAAGTCCATGTTTAGATTTTTGTGCAAGGATAAAGACAAAAATCAAAGACATGAATAGAAATGTTCAAATGATACTAAGTGTTATTAAGAAAATACTCTTAATTGAGTCAGTGCTCTCAGTTGAGAAAGTAGCTGAGGACCCAAAAGGCAAGTGTAGTCAAGCAAACCTCTGGGTGTAGCTGAGGGTTCAAACTGGGAGGCTGTTGCAGCAATCTCATCAGAGATGTTGGCCCAGGATAGCAATTGGGAAAGATGATGATGAGAAGTGATCAAATTCTGGATATATTTTGAAGGTGCAGATGACAGAATTTGGTGATGGTGCTTAGATAGAGGATGTGAAAGAAAGAGAAGAATCATAAACAGTTTCCAGGCTTTTGGCCAAGCAACCGCCAGGGTAGAATTTGCCTTAGCTGAAATGCAGGGGACTGCGTGAAGTTTGGGAAGGGGGAAATCAAAAGTTACGCTTGGGACATAATTTTAGTGTTCCTCTTAGATATCCAGATGGATATGTTAGAGAGTCCCAGGCTGCCCATAGATGTGTAGAAGCCCTCATTGTATCTGCTATGCTTGAAATCAGGACTGAAAGAGATCTTCACCTAGGGAGTGAGTGCTGCTAGAGAACAGATGCATGGACTGAGCCTGGATGTCCAGGACTAACAGTTGAAAAGGTGAGAAGGAATCAGCAAAGGGGATTATAATGAAGCAGCCACTGCAATAAGAGAAAACACAGGAGGGTGAGGTGCCCTGGAAGCCAAGGGTGTAAATTCCTTTAAAGGACTAGATTAATCGACTGTGTCAAATTCTATAGGGAGGTCAAATTAGGTGAGAACAGAAAATTGATCTTTGGGTTTAGCAACTTGGAGGTAACAAGTGGCAGTTTCAGTGGAGTACTGGCAAACACTGATTGGAATGAATTCTAGGGAGAATGAACAGAGGAACTGTAACAGATCATAGACAGTATTTTAGAGGAGTTTTCATGTAAAGAGAGTAGAAATAGGACTATAGCTGGAGAGGGAAATGGCAGCAAGGGGGTTGCTTTTGATTTTTAAGAGGGCAGAAAATAGTGCGTTAAAGACAGAAACACTACTATGTCCAATCTATCCCTTTACTTCTTCAATAAATCAATCAGGATATTGGTTCCCCTTCTGATCATAGCTATTAAAAATACATGTTTACAATAGAATTTCGCTCAAATGAATACTTTGCCTTAAATTATTTCAATGTCTTGTACTGATTTATACGATGAAACTTGATAATTTCGTATTACATTGTTGGAAGTCAGCTATTTGACCATCTTAACTTCCCTGGAATAGTTAAGAAGTATGAAAGAAAAGAAAGAGAAAATACCCTCATGAACCCAACATATATCTGAAATTGCTTACTAGAGTGTAAACATTGGTTAAGCTATTTTAACCTTTGATTAGTTTATCTATAATTCTTTTAAACTGTAATATCCTCTTTCCAAATTCAAAGCAAATTAGAAAGGGGAAGGATGTCCCCAGATAGAGGCATTCCAAGGAATAAATGTGTTTGTTTAATGGGGGAAAAAAAAACACCTTTAAAAACCAATGAGTATCTCAAAAAACCGTAACATTCTTGAGCCCTTTGAAACACATACAGGAGTACATAGTATATTTTATTTCATTTGACAGCATTACTGTAATCTTTCATCTTTATTTTGAAAATCATAACCTGGCATCATCAAGAAAAATTAAATCACTGATATACAAATAATAAATGCATAATATATTTTAGAAAGATGTCTCTAGGATGAAGATTCTTGATGTCAAAGATCATATTTATCTTGCGCTTAAAACAGTACTTGACATACATCAGATATTCAAAAAAATGCTTGTTGAATTAATGGATGATTCCCCTTTAATGTGACTATGAAGATTTTTATTTACTTTAAAGGAATATACCCTTTATTATTCAGAAATATTAACTATCTGAAAAATTTAGGATGCTTAATTTGGCAATGGCTTTTGTAATAAACATTGATTTAGTTGTCATTTCATTTAGCTCCATCTTAGCAGAGGTCTAATACATTTATTTTGCAGTTTCTACTTTCCTTAAGAAAAAAAAGTACGCTTAATTGGCAACACAGTCACAGTATGACAACTGTAGAATCACCTTGGATTATAATTTAAAATTTTTTATGGAATTGAGAGCTCTTGTTTTCTTTCTAGATATCTTTTGTCCAAATCCTCCAGCTATCCTTAATGGGAGACACACCGGAACTCTCCTTGGAGATATTCCCTATGGAAAAGAAATATCTTACACATGTGACCCCCACCCAGACAGAGGGATGACCTTCAACCTCATTGGGGAGAAAACTATCCGCTGCACAAGTGACCCTCAAGGGAATGGGGTTTGGAGCAGCCCCGCCCCTCACTGTGAACTTTCTGTTCGTGCTGGTCAGTACCTGTTTCCACATATCCTACATGGGTTCAGAATATCTGGACCCAATCCCTCATGTTTCTGTAATAAGACTATGGTATATTTTTGTGAGCTTAACTTTGTCATAAGTGGAAATGACAAAATTACAAACCATAGCTAAAACAGATGGGTTTCAGCAGTGCCAAGGTATGTTTAAATCTATAAGATGAGAACTCTTCTTGCTGGTGGAGTGGAAGAGGGTGGGGTAATGGGACTGAGGGGAGGGTTGGAGGGAAGGTAGTAAGGCGCAGTTATGTAATTCAGGAAGAAAAATGTATTCACTGGAGAGGACATGAAAACAACTGCCTATGAACACTAACCAGTATCTGTATAATTGACAGACACTCTCCATAAGTTCATGAGGGGTACGTGGGCATGCACAGTTCTAAATTGAAAATGTGGATATTATTTAGCTAAGGTTTTAAACTAGCGTTCTGCTGCATGGGCTAAGTAACCAAAAAGACACTCTTCGTCTTGACTTAACATTTGTCCACTTGTCAGCTTGCCTCCAGGTCGTCTCAATCTTTGTACTTGAACTGTTCCACTCAGGGTAAGAAGCAAGGAAACAGTAGCCCAAGAAAAGAGTAGGAAAAGGAAGAGTCTGTTTCTTCCTAAAGAGGGGGAGAAGTTGCCTGGTCCTTTAGGGCAAACATTAGGTCTTTTCCAGAACAGAAGCTGTAGTAGATAAGGGATGTGGCACCAGCCTTGGAATATTCCATTATCCACAGGGAAGCCCTGAGAGAGAAGAGCAAGCCAAGGTGAAAAGGCTAAACCTGGCATTTAACCTTTCTTTTACCTTTACCCTCCAACTGAGTGCTACTCATCAGAATCCAGTAAATTTTTTAATGCAAATGCCTAGACCCCAGTGAAGGCTTAATGAATGAACAGATGGAAGAAGACTTCTCCAAAAGGAAGGGGGTGGAGTTCAGACTCTATTTGAAAATATGCAACACATGGCTGGGCACAGTAGCTCACACCTATAATCCCAGCACTTTTGGAGGCCGAGGTGAGAGGATTGTTTGAGGTCAGGAGTTCAAGACCAACCTGATCAACACAGCAAGATCCTGTCTCTATAAAAAATAAAATTTAAAAATTGTAAAAATTATAAAACAAAAAAGTAAAAATATGCAGCATACAATATACTCTCTCAGAAAGAAGACATAGCTTCTTACAGGAGGCTGATGGCTTAGTCTGTTTTGTTCTGGTTCTTTTTTTGTTTTGTTTTTGTGTGTGTATGTGCTTTTTTTTTTTTTTTTTTTTTTTTTTTTTTATGAGAGAGGTTCTTGCTCTTTTGCCCAGGCTAGAGTAGAGTGGTGCAATTATAGTTTACTGCAGCCTCAACCTCCCTGGCTCAAGCAAGCCTCCCATCTCAGCCTTCCAAATAGCTGGGACCAGAGGTGCATGCCACCATGCCCAGCTAATTCTTGTATTTTATGTAGACTGGTTTTCATCACGTTGCCCAGGCTGGTCTGGAACTCCTGGGCTAAAGCAATCCACCTGTCTTGGCCTCCCAAAGTGGTGGGACTACAAGGCGTGAGCCACCACTCCCAGCCTATTTTGTTCTATCTTTAAATGCGTAGTTTAGCATCAGAAGAAGAACACTGTATTAGTTTCTTAGGGCTGCTGTAACAAATTACCACAAACTAGGTGGCTTAAAACAGAAAAAACTTATTATTTCACAGTTTTGTAGGCTAGAAGTCTGAAATTGAGATGTTGGCAGGGGTATTTTCCCATCTTCTAAGGCTCTAGAAAATAACCAATTCCTTACTTCTTCCAGCTCCTGCTAGTTCCTGGAATTCCTTGGTGTTCCTTGTTTGTGGATGCATCATTCCAATCCCTGCCTCCATCATAGCCTTTTCCCCTGTGTCTCTATATTTCAAATCCCTCCACTTTTTCCCTGATAGGGACACCAGTCATTGGATTTAGGGTCCACTCTAAGTAAAAGATTATCTAATCTCAAGATGCTAACCTTAATTCTATCTGAAAAACCATTATTACAAACAAGTTTCTATTCTGAGGTTTTAGGTAGAGATATCTTTTGGGAGAACATAATTCAACTCACTACAACGGGTATCTGCTATGAAAGACCAGAGAGGCAGCTAATGCTGGGCACCCTGAGAATGGAGTAGATGGAGAGAGATGATAAAATATGTCTTGCTACTCATGAGTGAATTAGCACAAATACGTGAGCATTTGAGTGGTTAACTGAGGATATAGGCACTCCGACAGGAGGTCTGACATATGAAACTACAAGCTGGAGTTCTTGTTTTGGTGAAATAAGGGAAGATCAGAAAGCTGAGTGATCTTCCAAATAGTAAAAAAAAAAAAAAAAGAAAAAAAAATTCCACTGAGTAGATGCCGTTGAAAAGTTTATGCCAAGGTAATATCAAAGAGAAGAAAATCTTTTGCTACTTTTGTAAGTCTGTTTCTGTGATCCACCTATCAGCTTAATTGGAGAGAAACAGGAGGTAGGGTGGAAGTCTCTCTGCTAACTTTGATATTCCTGTGATTTTGTTCTCCAGGTCACTGTAAAGCCCCAGAGCAGTTTCCATTTGCCAGGCCCACAATCCCAATTAATGACTTTGAGTTTCCAGTCGGGACATCTTTGAATTATGAATGCCGTCCTGGGTATTTTGGGAGAATGTTCTCTATCTCCTGCCTAGAAAACTTGGTCTGGTCAAGTGTTGAAGACAACTGTAGACGTAAGTAACCCCTCCCTGGGAACTACTTCATGTCTCTTAAAGTACAGATGGGAGCAGGCTTGGTGGCTCATGCCTGTAATCCCAGCACTTTGGGAGGCCAAAGCTGGCAGACAGCTTGAGCTCAGGAGCTCGCAACCAGCCTGGGCAACATGGCCAAACCCCATCTCTACAAACAACAACAATAAAAACAGTGTGGGATTTGATTCAATTTTCTCAAATTTTGGAGGCAAGATGTCTATATTTGCCCAAGGTATTTTGATAAAGGGTGGTCTTGTACATCACCCCTTTTTATTGCTCAGAGTTCCTGAACCTTGACTAGATGCTCATTTCATGAGAATGGCTCTCACAAAAGAATTAGAGATAAAATTTACATTCGCTGTAGATCATCCTTGATGGCTGAAACCATGAAATGAATGAAACGGGTACAAAAGAAATTTATGTGGGTTACAGTGAACTGAGGTTGGCTAACTAAAAATAGGGGAGACATCCCAAATTTTGAGGCCTTTGATTTTGGCTGGTGGAATGAGAGTACAACACTTTAGCCATAAATGACTTGTTTTGTTTTGTTTTTTGTTTTGTTTCTGTTGTTGTTGTGGGGTTTTTTTTGTTGTTTGTTTGTTTTTCTGAGATGGAGCCTCACTCTGTCACCCAGGCTGGAGTGTAGTGGTGCGATCTTGGCTCACTGCAACCTCCTGGGTTTGAGCAAGTCTCCCTGCCTCAGTTTCCTGAGTAGCTGGGATTACAGGCACCCACCCCCACGCCCAGCTAATTTTTGTATTTTTTAGTAGAGATAGGGTTTTGCCACGTTGGCAAGACTGGTCTTGAACTCCTGACCTCAGGAGATCTGCCTGTCTTGGCCTCCCAAAGTGCTAGGATTACAAGCGTGAGCCCATACATAACTTTTATTGGGAGATGTAAGGTAGTCTTTTTTAAAGTGGTGTTCTGTAGCTGCATGGTTCTGAAGTTGTCTGCCAAGTTTCTTCAAAGCAGTCAATTCCGTTAAACAATTGGAACTGTATATGCTGTTTAGTATGCCACACTCCAGTTTGAACCTTACAAACAAAGGTAAGTTGAACTCTACACTTAATCCCAAATTCTGCTTCTTCCCCCTAGGAAAATCATGTGGAACTCCTCCAGAACCCTTCAATGGAATGGTGCATATAAACACAGATACCCAGTTTGGATCAACAGTTAATTATTCTTGTAATAAAGGGTGAGTTGAGAATACCATCTCTTGAATATGAGTTCCAGAACAGCAGAGTCAACTTCGGATCCAGTCTCAGATAGACAAACTAAACTATTGCTACCTTTACTTTAAAAGCAAGCAATAGGACTTCTAGATGGAGATGATACCTTGGACATAGCATATTATCAAAGGAATACAAAAAAGAAGGAACAATATGTATTGTATTGTAAACCAGGTGAGGGCACCATGTTCCTGTCAAAGGTGGTACATGTGAAACCTGGTCAGGCAGTCAGGCATTCATTGGATGAAAAGGAGCAGCTTACAAATAAGTGAAAGGAAAAAAGGTAGTTGAACCATTTGAACCTCCTTAACTGAGATCGGTAGGTACTACCGTTGAGTTGGAGGACTCTGAAGCAGGGTTTGGGAGAGTAAATCTTAATTGTAACAGCAGCTCTGGAAGATTATGCATCAAAGTGCACACAAAGAGGAGAACATTATGGGGTTCTTGTTCTTGACTTTTCCTTGGGACAAGTAGCCACACCAGAAGCCATTGCCTCAACTGAGAAGGGGCTTTTAAAGACCCTGGAGTGAACCTCCAGCAAACTCCAGCAGACCTGCAGCAGAGGGGCCTGACTGTTAGAAGAAAAGCTAGCAAACATAAAGAAAGAGCATTAACATCAACAAAAAGGACGTCCACATGAAAACCCCATCCAAAGGTCACCAACATCAAAGACCAAAGATAGATAAATCCACGAAGACGAGGAAAAACCAGCACAAAAAGGCTGAAAATTCCCAAAACCAGAATGCCTCTTCTCCTCCAAAGGATCCCAACTCCTTGCCAGAAAGGGAACAAAACTGGATGGAGAATGAGTTTGACAAATTGACAGAAGTAGGCTTCAGAAGGTGGGTAATCACAAACTCCTTCAAGCAAAAGGAGCATGTTCTAACCCAATGCGAGGAAGCAAGAACCTTGAAAAACAGGTTAGAGGAATTGCTAACTAGAATAACCAGTTTAAAGAACAACATAAATGACCTGATTGAGCTGAAAAACACAACACAAGAACTTTATGAAGCATACACAAGTATCAATAGGCAAATTGATCAAGTGAAGCAAAGGATATCAGAGATTGAAGATCAACTTAATGAAATAAAGCATGAAGGCCAAAAAGAATGAAAAGGAATGAACAAAGCCTCCAAGAAATATGGGACTATGTGAAAAGACCAAACCTACATTTGATTGGTGTACCTGAAAGTGCTGGAGAGAATGGAACCAAGTGGGAAAACACTCTTCAAGATATTATCCAGGAGAACTTCCCCAACCTAGCAAGACAGGCCAGCATTCACATTCAGGAAATACAGAGAACACCACAAAGATACTACTCGAGAAGAGCAACCCCAAGACACATAATCGTCAGATTCACCAAGATTGAAATGAAGGAAAAAATGTTAAGGGCAGCCAGAGAGAAAGGTCAGGTTACCCACAAAGGGAAGCCCGTCAGACTAACAGTGAATCTCTCTGCAGAAACCCTACAAGCCAGAAGAGAGTGGCGGCCAATACTTAACATTCTTAAAGAAAAGAATTTTCAATCCAGAATTTCATATCCAGCCAAACCAAGCTTCATAAGTGAAGAAGAAATAAAATCCTTTACAGACAAGCAAATGCTGAGGGATTTTGTCACCACCAGACCTGCCTTACAAGAGCTCCTGAAGGAAACACTAAACATGGAAAGGAATAACTGGTACCAGCCACTGCGAAAACATACCAAATTGTAAAGACCATCAGCAATATGAAGAAACCACATCAACTAATGGGCAAAATAACAAGTTAGCATCATAATGACAGAATCAAATTTACACATAGCAATGCTAACATTAAATGTAAATTGGCTAAATGCCCCCAATTAAAAGACACTGACAGGCAAATTGGATAAAGAGTCAAGACCCATTGGTGTGCTGTATTCAGGAGACCTATCTCATGTGCAAAGACACACATAGGCGCAAAGTAAAGGGATGGAGGAATATTTACCAAGCAAATGGAAAGCAAATAAAAGCAGGGGTTACAATCCTAGACTATGATAAAACATACTTTACACCAACAAAGATCAAAAGAGACAAGGGCATTACATAATGGTAAAGGGATCAATGCAACAAGAAGAGCTAACTATCCTAAATATATATGCACCCAATACAGGAGCACCCAGATTCATAAAGCAAGTTCTTAAAGACCTACAAAGAGACTTAGATTCCCACACAATAATAGTGGGAGACTTTAATACCCCACTGTCAATATTAGACAGATCAATGAGACAGAAGATTAACAAGGATATTCAGGACTTGAACTCACCTCTGGACCAAGCAGTCCTGATAGACATCTATAGAACTCTCCACCCAAATGAGCAGAATATACATTCTTCTCAGCACCACATAGCACTTATTCTAAAATCGACCACGTAATCGGAAGTAAAGCACCCTCAAAATGCAAAAGAATGGAAATCATAACAAACAGTCTTTCAGACCACAGTGCAATCAAATTAGATCTCAGGATTAAGAAACTCACTCAAAACCACACAACTACATGGAAACTGAATAACCTCTGAATGACTACTGGCTAAATAATGAAATTAAGGCAGAAATAAGTAAGTTCTTTGAAACTGATGAGAACAAAGACACACTGCACCAGAATCCCTGGGACACAGCTAAAGCAGTGTGTACAGGGAAATTTATAGCACTAAATGCCCACAGGAGAAAGCAGAAAAGATCTAAAATCGACACCCTAACATCACAATTAAAGAACTAGAGAAGCAAGAGCAAACAAATTCAAAAGCTAGCAAAAGACAAGAAATAACTAAGATGAGAGCAGAACTGAGGAAGATAGAGACATGAAAAAAACTTCAAAAAATCAATGAATCCAGGAGCTGGTTTTTTGAAAAGATTAACAAAGTAGACCACTAGCCAGACTAATAAAGAAGAAAAGAGAGAAGAATCAAATAGACACAATAAAAAATGATAAAGGGGATATCACCACTGATCTTACAGAAATACAAACTACCATCAGAGGATACTATAAACACCTCTGCGCAAATAAACTAGAAAATCTAGAAGAAATGGATAAATTCCTGGACACATACACCCTCCCAAAACTAAAACAGGAAGAAGTCGAATCCCTGAATAGGCCAAAAACAAGTTCTGAAATTGAGGCAGTAATTAATAGCCTACCAACCAAAAAAAGCCCTGGAACAGACGGATTCACGGTCAAATTCTACCAGAGGTACAAAGAGGAGCTGGTACCTTACTTCTAAACTATTCCAAACAAGAGAAAAAGAGGGACTCCTCCCTAACTCATTTTATGAGGCCAGCATCGTCCTGATACCAAAATGTGGCAGAGACACAACAAAAAAGGAAAATTTCTGGCCAGTATCCCTGATGAACATTGATGCAAAAAATCCTCAATAAAATACTGGCAAACTGAATCCAGCAGTACATCAAAAAGCTTATCCACCATGATCAAGTTGGCTTCATCCCTGGAATGCAAGGCTGGTTCAACATATGCAAATCAATAAACATAATCCAGCACATAAACAGAACCAATGATAAAAACCACATGATCATCTCAATAGATGCAGAGAAGGGCTTCAATAAAATTCAACAGCCCTTCGTGTTAAAAACTCTCAATAAACTAGGTGTTGATGGAATGTGTCTCAAAATAAGAGCTATTTATAACAAACCCACACCAATATCATACTGAATGGTCAAAAGCTGGAAGCATGCCCTTTGAAAACTGGCACAAGACAAAGATGCCCTCTCACACCACTCCTATTCAACATAATATTAGAAGTTCTGGCCAGGGCAATCAGGTGAGAGAAAGAAATAAAGGGTATTCAAATAGGAAGAGAGGAAGTCAATTGTCTCTGTATATGACACGATTATATATTTAGAAAACCCCATTGTCTCAGCTTTAAATCTCCTTAATCTGATAAGCAACCTCAGTAGTCTCAGGATACAAAATCAATGCAAAAATCGCAAGCATTCCTATACACCAATAACAGACAAACAGAGAGCCAAATCATGAGTGAATTCCCGCTCGCAATCCCTGCAAAGAGAGTAAAATACCTTGGAATACAACTTACAAGGGATATGAAGCATGTCTTCAAGGAGAGCTACAAACCACTGCTCAAGGAAGTAAGAGAGGACACAAACAAATGAAAAACATTTCATGATCATGGATAGAAAGAATCAATATCGTGAAAATGGCCATACTGCCCAAGGTAATTTATAAATTAAATGCTACCCCCATCAAACTACCAATGGCTTTCCTCACAGAATTAGAAAAACAAACAAACAAACAAAAAAAGACTTTAAAGTTCATATGGAACCAAGAAAGAGCCCACATAGCCAAGACAATCCTAAGCAAAAAGAGCAAAGTTGGAGGCATCATGCTACCTGACTTCAAACTATGCTACAAGGCTACAGTAACCAAAACAGCATCATACTGGTACCAATACAGATATATAGACTAGTGGAACAGAACAGAGGCCTCAGAAATAACATCTACAATACAACCACACATCTACAATCATCTAGTCTTTGACAAACCTGACAAAAACAAGCAATGGGGAAAGGATTCCCTATTTAATAAATGGTATTGGGAAAACTGGCTAGCCATATGCAGAAAACTGAAGTTGGACCCCTTCCTTTACACCTTATACAAAAATTAACTCAAGATGGATTAAAGACTTAAATGTTAGATCTAAAACCATACAAACCCTAGAAGAAAACCTAGGCAATACCATTCAGGACATAGGCATGGGCAAAGACTTCATGACTAAAACACCAAAAGCAATGGCAACAAAAGCCAAAATTGACAAGTGGGATCTAATTAAACTAAAGAGCTTCTGCACAGCAGAAGAAACTATCATCAGAGTGAACAGGCAACCTACAAGATGGGAGAAAATTTTTGCAATCCATCCATCTGACAAAGGACTAATATTCAGAATCTACAAAGAACTTAAACAAATTTACAAGAAAAAACAACCCCACAAAACGTGAGCAAAGGATATGAACAAACACTTCTCAAAAGAAGACATTTATGCAGCCAACAAACATGAAAAAAAGCTCATCATCACTGGTTATTAGAGAAATGCAAATCAAAACCGCATTGAAATACCATCTCACGCCAGTTAGAGTGGCGATCATTAAAAAGTCAGGAAACAACAGATGCTGGAGAGGATGTGGAGAAATAGAAATGCTTTTACACAGTTGGTGCGAGTGTAAATTCGTTCAGCCATTGTGGATGAGTGTGGTGATTCCTTAAGGATCTAGGACCAGAAATATCATTTGACCCAGCAATCCCATTACTGAGTATATACCCAAAGGATTGTAAATCATCCTTCTATAAAGACACACGCTCACGTATGTTTATTGCAGCACTATTCACAATAACAAAGACTTGGAACCAACCCAAATGCCCATCAGTGATAGACTGGATAAAGAAAATGTGGCACATGTACACCACGGAATACTATGCAGCCATAAAAAAGGATGAGTTCATGTCCTTTGCAGGGACGTTTATGAAGCTGGAAACCATCATTCTCAGCAAACTAAAACAGGAACAGAAAACCAAGCACCGCATGTTCTTATTCATAAGTGGGAGTTGAACAATGAGAACACATGGGCTCAGGGAGGGGAACATCACACCCTGGAGCCTGTCAGGGGGTAGGAGTCTAGGGGAGGGATAGCATTGGGAGAAATAACTAATGTAGATGACAGGTTGATGGGTGCAGCAAACCACCATGGCATGTGTATACCTATGTAACACATCTGCACGTCCTGCACATGTATCCCAGAAAAGTATAATAATAATAATAAAGACTGTGTACTCATTTTTGGTTGCTATGATAAATTCAGAGAGGAAAAATATGATAGACATTAAATTTTACTGCAATAACTGAGTGCCCCTTGTCATCAGCCTCATTCTATTCTATCACTAGAGTGAGTCAGTATTCATCCTTTCTGACTGACTGAGCTTGGATGATTTAAACTGCTTTCCACACAACCCCTTGACTAACCTCTTCTCACCTCCCATTGTGAATGAACATAGATTTCCCTATGTAAACAAAACAAAATATCACCATATCTAAGGCAAGGTAAAGCAATTGAAAATAAAAGAAATCAAACTAAGAGATCTGAGAAATATTCATCTGCACAACAGTTTACTCCAATAAACAGGGGACAATCTTTAGAAATCTCTCATACGTGTTTGTAACATAGAATTGATGAAACTATAAGAGGCATTTATAAGATTAAATTATCTGATATCAGAAAAGTTGAGATGTGAATGAAAAACATGGGCGTCTGAAAAAGAGTGGTGACTGGTGGATTGGAGCCTGCCCTCTACCCCCAGAAAAAAAAACACCAAAGGGATCATGAAGACAAGATTGAATTCTCCAGAATTCATCAAGAACCAGACTTGAAATGACACACATATACACACAAACACACTACACACAAACACACAGGGATATAATACAGAAATTCCAGAAAAAAAAATAAAAGAAAGCAGAATGAGTAGAAGCATTAATTAGCACATAATGGAAGATAATTTCTCAGACTATAAAGAAAAATACTAAATTGATCCTTGAAGGCTTACTAAACAAATCAAGATTAACAATAACGGGCCCTAGCCCTACACGGAGAAAATTATGCCATCCAGATATAAAAACAAAATACTGCCACTCTCCAGATATAAACAGAAAACAAGAAATTCATATTAACACCAAGCTTCTGTTCTGTAACACTAAGTAGTAGAAGTTAGTGTTTGAGAGGAAATATTGTACAATAAAATTTCTGTACTCAGCCAAGCTGCCATTCATCTGCAAGGCACAGATGCATCATCTTAAATAAGCAGGAACCCCAGACATATACCAATTAGATACACTGCCTACAAAACGAAAAACTCCCACAAAGCTGTGGGAGTCTTATTTTTGAAGAAGAAATCAAAATTCCAAATGGTGTTGTATCAAAGAAATATTAATGAGGCACAAAACCAGTTAAATGGGGTCACTAAAACTGTTTTATTTAATATAGAAATAAAACAAAATATCAAAGCAGGACTAATTCTTGAAAGACAATTCATGTAATATGAAAAGAAGAAACTTGTTATAAAAAATAGATTTTATTACTTTAGGAAGTTAGAGATGAAGTAAGGAAAACCATCATAAACTTATAATATGTGGGGGACACATATTTTTGACATGAAAAATAAAGAGAAAATGATACTTCACACCAATATAAAATCGAAATATGTATGTTAAAAATCAAATTTTAAAAGATAATCAGAAGGGTGAAACCACTTGGTCCATAAAACAAAAGAGGGGTTAGAGAAACAAGAGCTAGCAAGCTTTCTGTCTGTTTTGGGAAACCAGCATTATTATGTTGAAGTGAATTTAAAAATGTGTTTTAATGCCTCACTTTTTCTAATATAATAAATATTAACAGATATAAGCTCCATTGTTAAAACCACTTTGAGGTCCTTAACAATTTTTAAAGTGGCCGGGTGCGGTGGCTCACGCCTGTAATCCCAGCACTTTGGGAGGCCGAGGTGGGCGTATCACCTGAGGTCAGGAGTTCGAGACCAGCCTGGCCAACATGGAGAAACCCCGTCTCTACTAAAAAATACAAAATTAGCCAGGCATGGTGGTGCATGCCTGTAATCCCAGCTACTTGGGAGGCCAAGGCAGGAGAATTGCTTGAACCTGGGAGGCAGAGGTTGCGGTGAGCCAAGACTGTGCCACTGCACTCCAGCCTGGGCAACAAGAGTGAAACTCTGTCTCAAAAAATAATAGTAATAGTAATAACAATAATAAAAATGTTTAAGAGTGCAAAGAATTCTTGAGACCAAAAAAGTTTGAGAAGGCCTTCAAGCAAAGATAGGAAAAGGCTATTGCAAGTATGGTACAAAGCACAGGGGGAAGGTTTTATAAATATATATATAATATATATAACATAAAATTCATCTATATTATAAAAATAATAAATTTGATATAAATAAATATTATATAAATCTGATTTTTAACATTTTGATTGTATACTGGTGTAAAGTACCATTTTCTCTTTATTATGTCAAGAATATGTATCCTCTACATAGTATAAGTTTATTGTAGTTTTTCTTACTTCATTCCTAACTTCCTAGCTGTAGTGATAAAATCTATTATTTTATATCAAAAAAATATTGATATAAATTTTATTTACGATATACAACATTTAATATAACAATATTTTATATTACAAAATATAATATTACATATTACCAAAAAAACTCCATTTAGCAGAGCAAGAATGGAGTTTGTTTTGTACAGTGCTGAGTTCCAGCCCATAGAATTGTTAAATAAATAAAAATGAAAGAACACTATAAGTAAGATCAAACTCATCAGTTATAATAGTAAATGTGAATGATTCTGATTCCTCCTTTAGAAAGACAAAGCCTTCCAAATATGGTCAAAATCCTGTTTAGAGTAGCATCAAAAGGAATAAAATACTTAGGAATAAATTTAATCAAGGAGGCACAAGACCTGTGCACTGAAAACTCGGTAATTGAAAATGAGCAAATGATGTGATAGACATGTCTCCAAGGGAAATATACAAATGCCAATAAACACATAAAAAGATGTTCAACATCATTAGTCATTAGGGAAGTGCAAATCAACCTGACTTTGTACCTATTAGGATGGTTATAATTTTTTTTTAGAAAAACAGGAAATAAAAGGTATTGGCAAGGATGTGGAGCAATTAGAACCCTTATACATTGCTGGTGGAAATGTAAAATGGCGCAGCACTGTGGAAAACAGTTTTGTGATTCCTCAAAAAGTTAAACATAGAATTACCATATGACCATCAATTCTACTCCTAGGCATATATCTAAAGAAATTGAAAACAAGGACTGAAGCAGATGCTCAAATACCAATGTCCGTAGCAGCTTTGTTCAGAATAGCCAAAAGGTAGAAACAACCCAAGTAATCTATGAGCAGATGAATGGATAAATGAAATGGAGCTTATAGATTCCATGGAATATTCTTCAGCTATACAAAGAATAGAGTTCTGATACATGCTACAAGATACATAAACTTTAAAAACATTATGCTAAGTGAAATAAGCCAGATACAAAAGGATAAATACTGTATTCTCCTTTTATGAAGTGCCGAAAATAAGAAAATTTATTGGATCAAAAATAGATTAGAGATAACCAGTGGAAGGGGAGAATAAGGAGTTACTGCTCAATACATCCAGTTTCTCATTGGGATGGTGAAAATTTATGGAACTAAGCAGGGATAATGGTTGTATAACGTTGTGAATGTCATTGATGCCACGAATCATACCCTTAAAGTGGTTTTAATGGCAAATTTTATGTTATATCTCTTTTACAACGATAAGAAAGACAATTTAAAATATATTATGCGATATTAAGAAAGAAAAAAACAGAAACAGTATAAGAAAAGTAAGAATTTAAATTAAAATATATCAAATACGATTTAAAATTTTTGTTTAAGATATTGATACTTGGTCCAGTGCACAATAAAGACAAGAACTTTTTTTTTTTTTTTTTTTTTGAGACGGAGTCCTTCTCTTTCACCAGGCTGGAGTGCATTTGTGCCATCTCGGTTCACTGCAACCTCCCCCTCCAGAGTTCAAGCTATTATCTTGCCTCAGCCTGCTGAGTAGCTGGGACTACAGGTGTGCGCCACTGTGCCGAGCTAATTTTTGTATTTGTAGTAGAGACGGGGTTTCACCATGTTGGCCAGGATGGTCTCGATCTCTTGACCTTGTGACCCACCTGCCTTGGCCTCCCAAAGTGCTGGGATTACAGGCGGAAGCCACCGCGCCTGGCCTGAAGACAAGAAATTTTGAACAAGAGAGCGCTAACTAACGTATTGAAATACATCAAACAAATACTGATATATAGAAGAGTTCATTCAGCTGTTTCAAAGGCAGAGCTCTGTAACACATGTACTCTTAGCTAAAGAACTGTCTCCCACCACTGGAAAGGAGGTCTTCTCTGACCAAACACACAGCATCTTGGAGTTAGCCAGGGTTAACTTGGATCATCTGGCTGGCTAGGAAACGAGCACACAGGGAGAAAGAGGATGGTCACCTTCCCAACCAGATTGGCCATTAGATCTATGTATCAACACAGTGACATATGGGAGAATTAAAATTCCAGTGTGCAAAAATATGCCATACGTTAACAGAAAATGGACTGCAGGGAAATTTGTATTAGGTAAAACTGAGAGAAAGTTAAGAGCACACAACA
This sequence comes from Piliocolobus tephrosceles, assembly GCF_002776525.5. Classification (NCBI taxonomy): domain Eukaryota; kingdom Metazoa; phylum Chordata; class Mammalia; order Primates; family Cercopithecidae; genus Piliocolobus; species Piliocolobus tephrosceles. The sequence goes on from NC_045434.1 coordinate 64,391,136, forward strand.
ATAGATAACCAATAGACAACCCAATATAAAAATGAGTAAAGAATATGTACAGTCACAAAAGGAAACATAAAAATGGCCTAAATAAATGGCTAAAATAAATATTTAAGCAAAAAAGCTCAACTTCACTATGGTTTGGGGAAATGCAAATTAAAGCAACAGTATCTCATGTTTTCACGGTCACATTAATAAAAGTTTAAAAGAGGGAAGTAGAGGTAAATAGGAATTTGAGGAAAAGGAGCCCTCTCATAGTGGCTCGTTGGAATGTGAATTGCTGCAGCTTTCAAAAAAAAAAAAATCTTACCCTATCCACAAATGAGGAAAGCATAGATATCTTCTTAGCTACTAATCCCACTCCTAGGAAAAGGAGTATTAATTACAATAGGTTCTTTATTGCAATATTGTTTATATAAGCAAAAAGAGCAAACAATCCTGACATCCTTCTATTAGCAGTAGGTTGAATAAATCATAAGACGCCTACTATGAACTATTTTGCAGCAATCAAGAAGACATAATTAGATCTCTGTTTAGGATTTGAATGGGTGACCATGTTGTGACGTTAATAGAAAAAAATAATTTGCCAAGAAGCATACAGAGTTTGTTCTCAATTTGGAAAAATAATGACAAATTTGGAGGAGATATCCTATATACATATGTGTGTTTGATTGGGTTTGGAAAAATCAGAACCACCTGAGATGGAGGTGGGAGTGACAAAATATACATGGTATTATAAGTGAAGATATAGGCTATAAAATTATGTTGTCAAATTTCTGAAAATAAGTGCAACTTAAGCATATAACTAAGGAGTAGATGTTAACCTGGACAATGACACAGATTGTTTTGAGCAAGAGATGGCAACATTTTTTGTCAAGAGCCAGATAGTAAAATTTTCAATTTTGCAGACCATGCCATATCTATTGCAATTACTCAGTTCTGCCATTGCAGTGGAAAAATAGCCCTAGACAAATGAATGTGTGATTGTATTTTGATAAAGCTTCATTTACAAATAAAGGCTATAGAATATATTTGGCCTGTAAGCCATAGGGTGAGAATCTCTGGTTAGATGAAGGGATTGAGAGCATTATTTTTCTTCAATTCTTGTCATTATGCAAAGTCAGAGGATTTTCTAAAATAAATAAAAAGACAAATCGGCAAAATAATAATAGTTGAAAACTTCAGATTGGGCAAATAAGTGTACAAAAAATCACATGTTGAGGAATAAGCTGCTTTGATTCTTGTGTGTTCAACTTTGAAACCTTTATCACAGTTATAGAAACTATTTATAAAAGTTGATATAACTCCACAGAGTATACCTCAATAAATTTGCACATAAAAGATATCAAAATGGCTATATTTTCTCATCACAATACACCAAAAACTAGGAATTAATGAGAAAATAATACATCAAAAATTCAAAGTTTTAGAAAACAGAGTACCTTAGATCTTGATCAAAGAGAAATTTAAAAACAGCCATTGCAGATTACCTGGAGAATAACAATCGCTAATGATCACTGAGTGCACGTGCCTCAAGCATTCTTCTAAATCCTTTACATGAATTGATTTACTTAGTCTTTAAAATACCCTTTGAAGTGGATATCATGCATATTCCTCATTGTATAGAAGAGAAAACTGAGACAGACAGGTTAACTAATTTGTTGAAATTCATATGGCAAGTTGAGGTTAGAATTAGAATATTGCCAGTCAGCTTCAACAGCCTAGAATGGTAAGCCTTACATTATTTAGCTTCTTCATTAGGAATGCTGAAACATATATTACTCATAAAAATTTCTGGGGTGCTGATGCCAAAACTGTCCTCAGAGGAATTTTTCAATCCTTTTTGTTATTTGACAGGAAAAAATTCAAATAAATGAAGAAAACATTTTGCTTAACAATTTTTAAATTATTAAAAACATGTAAAAGGCTGCTGGACTAAGGAATTAATAAAGTAATGAATAAGGAAAAAAGAGATCATAGAAATGATAAAGAAATCTAAAAGCAGATTCTTTAAAGTGACCAATTATAAAACAAACAGACTGGATCAATTGTAATTTCACAAAATAACAATTCTACAAATACATGTGAATGAGAAAGAAAACATAATCCTGTTGATATTGAAGAGATTTAATACTTGATAAAATATTATATCTTCTCTATTCTAATAAAATTTAAAATATCTATGAAATGTACCATGTCAGAAGAAAAATACAATTTACCAGGTGTACTTTAAAATAGGCAGAATTGCTGATAAACCCATATCTGTTTGAGTCCCTATTTTCAATTCTTTTAGGTATATACCCAGAAGTGGAATTGCTGGGGGATATGGTAATTCTGTTTAACTTTTTGGAGAATTGCCAGACTATTTTCCGCAGCTGCTGTACCATTTTACATCCCCATTAGCAACGCACAAATGTTCCAATTTCTCTACATCCTCACCAACACTTGTTATTTTCTGATTTAAAAAAAAAAATTATTATTATACCACCTTAAAAGGGACTGAAGTCAGTTTGATTTGCATTTCCCTAATGACTAATGATGTGGAGCATCTTTTCGTGTGTTTATTGGCCATTTGTATGTCTTTTTTGGAAAAATGTCTATTCTCATCCTTTGCCCACTTCCTAATTGGGTTGTTTGTTTCATTGTTATTGAGTTACAGGAGTCCTTTATAGGTTCTAAGTATTAAACCCTTATCAGATAGGATTTTCACATATTTTCTATCATTCTGTGGGTTGTCTTTTTAATCTCTTGGTGGCATCTTTTGTTCTTGGCTTGGACTGCAGGGCATTTCAGTTTCCCACTACATGGGCATCTCCAAAGGACAACTGGCCTCTCGCAGAATGAGCATCTCAAAAAGAGAGGAAAACATTGCAGTGCTTTTTATGATTAGCCTCTGAAGTTGCACACTATCTTTTCCACTTTATTCTATTCATTCGAATCAAGTCGCGAAGCACAGCCCACATTCAAAAAGAGAGGAAATGGGCTCCATCACTTGAAGGGACATTTATAAAATAATTTGTGTACATATTTAAAACCACCACAAAGAAGCACCTTCAAAAAAAGACAATGGCCCAGTTTTGTAACTCTTTTTAAACTTCAAGAAATAGATAATCCAAGTATTGATATTATTTAAACTGATATGGAACACAGAAATAAAATTATAGTCATACTAAAGTTTGCCAAAGATTACAAATGAAATTAAAATAACTATATCTCTGGCTCATTTGCTAATATAAATGCTAAACATCTTAATTTGAATATTAAATAAAAACAATATTAAAAGAATTATGCAAGGTGAACAAGTAGGGTTATTCCAGAAATGGTTCCAAATTAGGAAATCCACAAACTTACAATATTAAAGAGTATAACTTTTCTTAAATGTCATATAAATATACTCTCTAATGCCAAAAAACACAATGAATGGTTAAAATCTAAAAGCATGCTTGAATGTAATTAAAGGTCAAAGGAAACGAGCACTCGGCACCCTTCCTATTATTCAAAGTAGTTGTGGAAATTCAAACCAGTAAAATGACAGCCCCCTATATTTAGAGAGATATACATATGGATATAGCTAGAGAGTGAGAGATGGCAAATTTATTATTAACTGATGGTTGTTTACCTGAAAACCCGAAGGAATTGTTTGGAAGGTTATTAGAACTAATTGGAAATAGTAATGAGATATCTAGCAAAAAATAAATACTTATAAATTAATTACTTCCTTTATATAGGTAACAACCAAATAGAATATAAGGAGGAAAAATACCATTCACAATAGAAACAGAATCATCCAGAAAGAAATTTAACAAGAAATATATAGGACTTATAAGCAGAAGATTTAAAAGAGGGGGACATAAAAAAACACTTGAAGAAATGGAGTATATAACATTTTATTTAAAAGATTTAATGTTGTGGTGATGTTAATTATCCCTGAATTAGTATGCAAATTTAATGTAATTCTATCAGTTCCAATGACATTCTTTTTTTAATTTGACAAGATGTCTGTAAATGTCATGAGACCCACCAAAAGAATATTCTGAGATAATAACAAGAAGGGTGTTTGACACCAGACCAGAGGTGGGTTCGATACCCACCTCTCAGTGCCTGGTAACCACCTTTCTACTCTCTACTTCTATGAGTTCAACTGTTTTAGATTTCACATGTAAGAAAGATCATGTGGTATTAGTTCTGTGCCTAGCTTATTTTGGAAGGTATTTTAAGGCACAAATATGTTGTAGTGTCATTATGTTGTAATTTTTCCTGACCTGATGTCCCATGTCTGTAAAATCCTTCTATTGAAGCCTAGGCTCTTTCCCTAGGACTCCCTGTCTGGAATAATAAGTACCTTACCTCTGTATTTAACAGAATTGTTCTGTCTGCATATAGTCCCCACTTTTTCTTCAAGTAGTTCCTCAAACAAATGCAGTTCTTTTCCTGAAAGGATGAATAAAAATTTAACAGCTTTAAATCTTTATATATAGATATATTTTAAACCAAACGACTCACATTGTACATGGTTGTATAGCCCTCTTTAATACTTATGAATGATATTGTATAATTATTCTAACTATTATATATTACTCTACACCATTTTTAGTGGTTGCATATTGGTTATTACTTGGATAGTCCATAACCTACCTAACAAAGTCCTTAATGTCTGGAATTAAAGTGGTTTCACATTTCAGCTGTTAGCAAAAACACTACAATGCACGATCCTGTACACATGAAAAGAAACGAGAGGAGGACTTCACTGACTTCAAAGACAGCTTAAGGATTCAGATCTTCACATCGACACAAGAGACAAGATTTGCAGATTTGGGTAAAAGGCTATGCACGGTTTTAAGTCTTTCAGTACATATTGCCAAAGTGCCCTCCACTAGACTTTGACCACGATCTACAGAGTGAGTCACAACAGTGACTCTTTCTTTGAGTTTACATTATTACTAGGTTTTGTCAGTTTGCCAATCTAATAGGCAAAAATGGCATTTTATTTGCATTTTAAAGTGTATTTATCATGTTATAAGTGAAGCTAAACTTTTCATATATTCACTTGACTATTTCCATTTTTCCTTTGTAAATTATTTGTTCATAATTCTTTATCATTTTTCTACTTGGTTGTTTACCTTTGTATAATTGATGTATAAGAGTTGTTTTTATTATTTTTCCTCTGTGGTTTGTCTTCGGATTTATATGTAGAAAGGTTTATTTGTAATTATTCAATTTTATCAATCTTGTTCATAGTAGCATTTGCCTAAATCACCTAGTTCTTTTATTGTTTTATTTTTGACATTTAATCTTTGATACACATGGATTTTGCTTGACGAATGTCATGAGGCAGAGATGTAGCTTAGCTTTTCAGATATTTGCCCTATGAATGAATAATTCAGTTTTCTGTGTCTTGAAATTCCATCTTTATCACTGCAAATTTCTTACAAAAACTTGTATCTATTTCTTGGGCTTTCCCCCATTTTGCTCTAGGGATCTGTGTCTCTATTCCTGCATCATTTCAATTATTTTGCATTTTAAATGCATTTTAACATCCCTTCTGTTTTTGTGCCATAAAATACCTTCCAAAATAAGCTAGGCACAGAAGAACTAATATCACATGATCTTACTTACATGTGAAATCTAAAACAGTTGAACTCACAGAAGTAGAGAGTAGAAAGGTGGTTACCAGGCACGAAGGGGTAGGGAGCTGAGATTTGGTCAAAGGGCACAGTTTCAGTTAGACAGAAGGAGTACGTTTCAGAGATCTATTCCACAGCATGATGACTATAGTTAATAATAATGTGTATTTCAAAATTGCTGGCCGGGCACAGTGTCTCATGCCTGTAGCACTTTGGGAGGCGGAGGCATCCGAATTACTTAAGCCTAGAAGTTAGAAATTAGCCTGGGCAAAATGGCAAACCCTGTCTCTACTAAAAAATACAAAAATTAGCCGGGTGTGGCAGCACATACCTGTAGTCCCAGCTACTGGGAGGCTAAGGTGGGAGAATGGTTTGCACCCAGGAGGCAAAGATTGCAGTGAGCCAAGATCACATCACTGCACTCCAGCCTGGGTGACAGAGCCAGACCCTATCAAAAATAAAATAAAGAAAAGAAAACAATTACTAAAAGAGTAGATTTTAAATATTCTCACCACACACATACACACACACACACACACACACACACAGACACAAACAAGTATATGTGAGGTGATGGACACGTTAATTAGCTTAATTTAATCATTTGCAACAGAAACATATATCAAAACACCACATTTTACCCTATAAATATATGCAATTATCATTTGTTCATAAAAATAACATCAAATTTAAAAAAATATATTCACTGTGTTTTTGCAGCCATACATAGGCTGGAACCTGCTTCACATTTTGGCTCCAACATTCTAGCTTAGTCACATTAAGCTCTAGCTTAGCAAGCACATCCAAAACAACCTCTAGGAGGCCAAAAGTCAGAGGACACCCATGATCCTGTGCTCTTAGACAACTTTTAAATGTATGATAGGAGACAGGCAGAGGAAAACACAAGTAATAACGGGATTATCCTGTTCTTTCCATACTCCAGTGGTTCTCAACTTGTTTATTTGCAGCAATTTTTAAGATTTTTTTTTCTTGGCACACTTGAAAATATTTTACACCACAGCCTATACTAAACAGGCTAGCAATAAGTAAAATTCAATCACTACCTAAGATGTAAAGGAGACTCACTGTGTCTACAAAAACATTGACTACCATTGCCATAGTCACACGATTCCCTTTAGCTTTCTGTCACTGTTTTGGGAAGAGCTGGTATATCAGTTAGGATTTCCAGCTATAAAAGACAGAAGAAATAAAATAACAGGATCTCAAACATAGATAGTAATTTACTTCTTTCTCAGGTTAAAAACCACGAAAGTAGGCAGTCCAGCGTTTATACGATGACTCCATAATCCACAGAAACCTGGGTTCCTACCATTTTGCTACTCTGACCTCCTCAAAATGAGACTCCATCTTATCTCGTGGTCTAAACTCCAGACAGTATAGAGGACACAGGGAAGAAGGGAAGGCCAATTCCTTTAAAGACACTTTCCGGAAGTACACAAGACACTCCACTTACATCCTCTGGCCAGACGTTAGTAACATGGTTGTGCCTGGCTGTAAGGAAAGATGAGAAGTGAAACCTTTATTGCAGGTGGCCAATGGCCCAGTTAAAAGTAGAGGGTTCCATTACTAATGAAGGAGAGGAAAGTGGATACTGGGGATGGCACTATAGTCTTTGCTACAAATGGTTACTGCCCTGATCATATTTCTTGCATAATCAAGAGGAAAAGTTCTTAACTCTTGTGGTTACTGCCTCATCGTTATATGGCATTCCATTTTACCCTTTAATTTTTACTTGGTCAAGTTTAGCCCTGCTGTACACCAGAACACATGAATAGCTTTGCTCAGGATTCTTTGTGACATTGTTCACAGTAATATTATGGATACCTAATAAATTTTTTAAAAGACAAAGTGTTCTACATTTTGTGGCCTACTCTAGACAGTTTTATGGCAAAGTGGGTAAGTATCCCTGCCTTTTACATTTCAAGTGTAGGGGTGTTTAGCTGTCTCCTCTGGCTCTCATTTACTGACTCTTCTGAGTAAACCCATTGTTCTTTCCTTTATGCAAGAGACTATCTGAGCACCCAAAGCTTGAAAGTCTCTAAGCTAGGTGCTATAGTGTTATGTATTTCAGTAAGACATTTTCCCTACTTAATCCAGGAGCTTGTCATTTCTTTGCTGGAAGTACACATGGATAAAATAACTGCAAGGTTTCTGAAAGACTTAAATACAAAAATGTCCCACGAAGAAAAAGGGAAATATCTCATTCAGTTGTGAGTGATTAGGAATAAAAATGAATTGGAGAGGTCAAAATGTAAGCTTGTCCTTAAAAAGAAAGGACTAATTTGCAGATGGAGATGGGGTTTCTTCCTTCCGAGGTCTGCCATGGTGTAATCTGTCCTGTAATGTCTAGTGTCTACCTGCTATTATTTTCTAAATGGTGAGTTAAATGGGAAATATGTGTAGAGTACAATCATTTTTTATCCTTTGCTTTAGGTTTCGACTCATTGGTTCCACATCTACTACTTGTCTCGTCTCAGGCAATAATGTCATGTGGGATAAGGAGGCACCTATTTGTGAGAGTAAGTTGAAATACTTTTCTCCACAAATTCCTCTATGTGATCCTGACTTGCCCCTGGAGTATGAAGAATAAATCAAATCTTTCTTGCACGAAATAGTCTCTCAGATAGTTGAAAATAGGAATCAGATGCTTCATGGTCTTCCTGGCTTTTCTTTATATTAAAAGGTGATTTATCTGAAACTGTGGGCTTGAACCCAAGCAAAATAGCTCTACTTTGCTATTACAATAGTAAACCTTTCTAGTATAGAGAGTGTTGTCCTTAATGAGTGCATTTTAAAGGCGTTAGACAAAATTAGATCTGTCTTTGCCAACTCATACTATCTATCAGGTTACAATTCCACAAAGTAGGCTACTCACTTTCTTGTTATTCTAATCCAAATAATAAAAAGAACTCTTCTTACAGTTCTTAGCAATTTCCCTAATCCTCTGGTCATTTTGAGTTCTAAACCTCCTTCAATTCTTTTAGGCTTATGTCTTTAGTTGTATTTGTTCTTGATTAGCTGACCCTCCATTTTTCCCATAAGATATTTTTAAATGAATCTCCAAAACTTTAAAAACATGAAAGAATGATTGCAAATTGGCAAAATGTTATAGCTGTGAAGAAATCAGCATCACACACAGAATTGATGGCAGCAAAAGTAGGCACAGACTTCCAGAAAGCTAATGGCCAATATAAACAAAAGCCTGAAAGTAAACACCCTCTGACACACAATTCCTTTTCCCAGAATTTAGCCCAAGAAAATAATCATGAAATAGTCCCATAATTTTGGTCCAGAGATACTCAATGCAATAACATTTGGGATAGTGGAAAATGTTAAACAACCTAAATGTTCAGCATGGTTTGAAAATAGCTAGTAGAAAAAATAAGGTGTATTTTGATGGCTATAAGTTTTTAAGAAATGTAAAAAAGTGCACCATGAGGAATTAAAGGTTGGGATGCCTCATCCAAGTGGGAAGAGTGTATCTGTGAAGCTACATGACTGATTATTATTCAGCCACCAAATATGGTACTATAGAAAACACATCCATCCATACATATGCATGTATCCACATAAGTATCTAAGAGGATATAATTAAATTGCTACAAATAGTTATCTTTGAACCATTTTCATTTTCTTCTTTCTTTTTGTCCATATTTTTTAAATTTCCTCCAATGAATGTGTTCATTGTATTCACTAATGTTCTTCCCCCCTAAATTAACATTGACTTTTAAAGATTAAATGAATGAGAATATATACAAGGTGCCTCCCATACCTGCCAAGAACTTGCAATTCTATGAAATAATTCAAATTATCAAAGAATTATCAGTTTACTATACAAAGTTTTCTAGGCATGGCACCTTTTGTAGGGGGTTATCTTTTATAAAAAAATATTTACTGGGGGGAGGGGGGAGGAATAGCATTAGGAGATATACCTAATGTAAATGACGCGTTAACGGGTGCAGCACACCAACATGGCACATGTATACATATGTAATGAACCTGCACATTGTGCACATGTACCCTAGAACTTAAAGTGTAATAATAATAATAAAACCTTGAAAACATAAAAAAAGAAATGAACCCAAAAAAAATCTTTCCATGACATTAAATATTCTTTGAAAAATGGTTTTTAATGGGAGCATTATATTCCAAAGTTTGTATATTCAATAAAGTATTTAATCATTCTTCTTAAAAAAAATTTTACACTTCTACATTTATAGGTCAGTAATCACTTAATTGAGTCAACATGAGTTATGTGTGTATGTGTATGTAGTCACTTAGCCAATATGTGAATACTATTATCTTACGACAGAACACAGTGTTCATTTATCATTTTATTGCCCCTAAATCTGCCATTATTTCATTTTTATGCCTTATCTTTTGTGTTTCTTTTTCTCTCTTTTTCTTGATAAATAATGCCAGAAGTGGTATATTTAACCTGCAAAGAGGTTACTTTAATAACCTATAGGAGAAAATGTCCAGCAGTAGATAAGTACCTCAACAATCTGTGATAAAATCACATGTATTATCCACTTAAAATTATAAATATGTAATCCAAAAAATACATGGTTTTTTTGTGAAATACTTACTATGAGCAGAACCTGTATCATATACACCTAAATTTCAACTAGGTAAAAATGTCTGATTATTAGCAAATATTTTAAGAAAACAACAGTATGGTAATTCCATTTAGACAATTATTGGATTATTTGCATTTGGTATTTAAATTCATAGTAAAATAATTCATTATTAAAAAATAAGCTGTTTTACCATACTCTTCCTTCTCTCAGTCATATCTTGCAAGCCACCTCCAACCATATCCAATGGAGACTTCTACAGCAACAACAGAATATCTTTTCACAGTGGAACAGTGGTAACTTACCAGTGCCACACTGGACCAGATGGAGAACAGCTGTTTGAGCTCGTGGGAGAACGGTCAATATATTGCACCAGCAAAGATGATCAAGTTGGTGTTTGGAGCAGCCCTCCCCCTCGATGTATTTCTACTAATAAATGCACAGCTCCAGAAGTTGAAAACGGAATTAGAGTACCAGGAAATAAGAGTTTCTTTTCCCTCAATGAGATCGTGAGATTTAGATGTCAGCCCGGCTTTGTCATGGTAGGGTCCCACACTGTGCAGTGCCAGACCAACAACAGATGGGGGCCCAAGCTGCCACACTGCTCCAGGGGTGAGTGTGAGCCATCAATACTTTGCTGGGTGTGAGGGTACATATAGATGATAGGAGTTGCTGAAATTAAGGAAGAAGTGTGTAAGGAGTATGAAATTGGCATAAACACTTTAAGCATTATAGTAGCTTCACTGTCTGTTATCTCTGTTAATACTTGTCTCAAAGTAATGGCTTATTCTCTCATCTATAGTAGACATATTTTATATGCATTTTTAAATTTACCATTTACAGTGAATATATGAGGTAGCTACTATTGGTATCTCCATTTTACTTTGAGAGAACTGAGTCTTAGTGATATTAAAGAACTTTTCCAAGGCTCTGACTCCAGAGCCTAATGATCATGTACAGTGGAATGTCTAGTGAACAATAATGAGTAATAGTGATGTTCATATCTTCATCCCTGGAGTTGGGGCAGTAGGCAAGTGAGCCATGAGGACCAAAATGAGAGCATCAAATCAAAAAGGCCTTGGACTTCAACTCTTTCACATTGTAACTGAAAAGACTGAAGCTCAGAAAAAGTGTTTGGCTCAAATCCAAACAAATATATATATACACATATATACTTGATATATAATTATATATGGTTCAGATTGAGGCTCAAATTCATTCTTGGAAGTTTGTTGATTGTTTTGTTTGTTTGTTTGTTTGTTTGAGACAGGGTCTCACTCTGTTGCCCAGGCTGGAGTACAGTTGTACAATCATAGTTCACTGAAGCCTCTAACTCCTGGGCTCAAGTAAGACCCCTGCCTCAGTCTCACAGGTAGCTGGAACTCCAGGTACACACTACCACATCTGGCTAATTTTTATTTATTTTTAGAGACAGAGTCTTGCTATGTTGCCCAGGCTGATCTTGAACCCCTGTCTTCAAACAATCCTCCTGCCTCAGCCTCCCAAAGTACTGGGATTTCAGGCCTGAGCCACTATGCCTGCATTTTGATGCCCTGAGAACACACCAATTGTCCTGTGCATGGAGGCAGCCAATATTTCGGTTAAAATATGGTATAAGCAATAGATTCTATCACTAAAATGTCTGTAGCTTTTTTTTTCTTTGAGGGGGGATTGTTCTTTCTGTTTATTTTTAATTTATTAATCTTTAATTTTTGTGAGTACATAGTAGGTGTATATATTTATGGGGTACATGAAATGTTTTGATACAGGCATGCAATGTAAAATAATCATGGAGAATGAGGTATCCATGCCCTTAAGCATTTATCCTTTGTGTTACAAAAAATCTAATTACACTCTTTCATTTTTAAATCTACAATTAAGTTATTACTAACTATAGTCACCCTGTCACGCTATCAAATACTACGTCGTATTCATTCTTTCCTTTTTTTTTTTTGTACCCATTAACTGTCCCCACCTCCCCTCCCTACCCTCACCCCCTGCCCCCGTGACTTTGTTCTTGATGCCTCCTCTTTTCTTAGCTGAAATGACTGGCTTAACACGGAGTGGGAAGAATTAGAATTGGTCACAGGGACAGAAAGGAAGCTAACAGTTCAGCCTTGTGCTGACTGGAAGAGGGACAGGGAGTGAGGAAAATGAAGACTAGGTGAAGGTGTCTGTTAGATGAGACCTTGGCAACAGTACCCCTTGCTGTTGCCTTATGCATGAACTTGAGGGACTGCCTCTGTAGGAAATGGAAGAGTGGCCAAGCCACCAACACTCATGACTCTGTGCTCCATAACCAGTAGTTGAAAGCAAGAGAAATATGCTGCCTTGTAGTCTTCGGAACATGTTTCAGTAGAAAAAAACACAGACAAGCTGTTGGAGAGACTTTGATTCTAGTCACAGTTCTGCTTGGTATCCTTGGTTTCCTTGTTAGTGAAGTGCGGCTACTGAACTACCAATCTTCTCTTTTAATAGCTACACTCTGCAATGACAATTTTTAAGCTCTCTGGCAAGCATAAGACATAGCAAAGGGAATTGCCCCATAAGTAACAAGTGCTCTGGAACTGTCCTTTCCACAGTGTGTCAGCCACCTCCAGAAATCCTGCATGGTGAGCATACTCCAAGTCATCAGGACAACTTTTCACCTGGGCAGGAAGTGTTCTACAGCTGTGAGCCTGGCTATGACCTAAGAGGGGCTGCGTCTCTGCATTGCACGCCCCAGGGAGAATGGAGCCCTGAAGCCCCCACATGTACAGGTGCCTTGACTCTCTGGCTTCCAGATTGCTCTGTTTCCCCCTCACATGGAGGTCTTACTCCTGTTGTTTTATTTTTCTTCTAGTGAAATCCTGTGATGACTTCCTGGGCCAACTCCCTCATGGCCGTGTGCTGTTTCCACTCAATCTCCAGCCTGGGGCAAAGGTGTCCTTTGTTTGCGATGAAGGGTGAGTGTGACCCAGGGTTGAGATCAAGGACTAAGTGTAGAGAATGACTCTTTTGAGATCAGGGGTTAATCCAAAACAGGAGCTGACCTAGTAGATAAGAAGTACCCAGAGAAATGAATTTATGGAAGGGTAGTTTTGAAATAAGGATAGGGACTAAGTGGTATCACTTTCAGGAGACAATGAGAAAATGGCACATACAGCTCAATGTCATGTACAAGCATAAATACAGTCACTGATCTTGAGTACACAGTTGGAACTTGAAGTGATGGGTATGTATTTATTTGGAGGCCAAAGAACATAATTTTATAAAAGCTGTGCTAGAAAAAAAATGAGGAATAAGACATAAATTGTTTGTCCCATGATAAGGAAGGCAAAGGTCGTCTTACGAAACTTAAAACCAATCAACAGCGGAATCTGTAACAGTGCATGGGTAAGTGTGTTTTCACCCAATAATATATCTTCAGGTCAGGAATGGCCAGTGGAATTCTTTTAATGCAGGATTCTTCTCAGCCACTTTGCCAGCCAATGACTTCCGGCCAGCAGTGCCCCTGCCCAGGCCTTGCGTGGGCCTGGGCTCACCGCAGGAAACACCACATCTACTCGGCCCACCAGGCAGCGCCTGGCTGGTGCTCTGACTCAGACCCCGGGGCCCCCACGACTGCACACTTAGCCCCTGCTGGGAGGGGGTGTGTGAGTGAGCGAGTGTGGGGTCCAGCTGGCCACTCCAAGCACCTGCACAGGAATGGGCTCCGAGCAGTGCTTGCAGCTGGACCGGGCATGTCGCACTGAAGTGAATGTCGTGGTGCCCAAACAGGGGTGCCCACGACCCTGAAGCCCAGAGGGGGTGTTACAGCATGCTAACAACTTGTAGCATTTGATAATGCCTGCAGCCCAACAGATGGCGGTGTGTTTAACAGCTCTGTCAATCCTGTAGCCCCGCTGAGGCCTGCATCTCAGGGGCTGGCTTGACCCACTGCTGCTTCCTGTCGCGGGGTACAGCTGCCCTCCCACAGCAGAGAGCGGAGGGCCACAGTGTTACAGGCTTCTTTGTACCTGTATTTGGTGGGTCCTGAGTTCTTGTCCCACATCCAAGAAATATAAGGTTATGCTATTAATGGAAGGGTGACGAGGGCAGAGAAGAGTTTTATTGAGCGACCATCTTAGCGGACAGGAGACACGAGGGTGGTCCCCCAGAAGAAGTCAGGGGGTCTCTCTCTCTCTCAGTGTGGTTGGTTCTGGGGCTTTTATGGACTTAGAATGGGGATCCTGTGCTGATTGGTTTGTGAGTATGCAGAAAAGACTAAAACAAAGACACCACTCAAAGGTGGCCACAGCAGTGTAAAAAACCAATTAGGGAAGCGTAGGTATATGTAAAATAGATGAAGAGTGAGGAGCAATCAGAGGAAAGCACACCAAACAGGAAGAGAGGTTTTCAAGCCAGTGCATGGATTTACCTGGAACTTGTAGCGAGGCTTTAAACTGTCTTCAACTTGAAGATCGGGTTTCATCGGGATCCGCCCCATCTGCCTAGGATTTGTCTGGCTTCTGCTTCTATCAGTTTCAAGTGGTATTATTAGTTGTTTATGTGTATCCATTACTCTTGGTGGTGTGCACTATGAGTCTGGAGGGATAACTAGATTGGGCAATTAAGCAGTTATTTTTAATGATTTCCAAGGAATCTTTGGCATTTACAAAGGCCACCATCCAATAATGATGTCTAATTTCAGAATGATTTCAGATTTCAGAAGGGAAGCAGGATTCAGTAATCAGTTGGGCATTTCAGGGCAGCAAAGACTCTTACCCCCACCCTTCTTTATTTCTTAGAGCACGTGGTTCAGCATGCTTCTTTGAGCCTCCTCTGGCCCGTTACAACTGTAGTGGCAAGAAGAACAGTGCCCACATTCTCTTTCTAGATGTTCCTGGCTTTGCTTACCAAATCGAGAGTTGTTCTACCTCATGACTCACTAATGAGAATAAGTGGGATGTCAGAGAGCCATCAGTGAAAGATGACACCTGAAGGTTATGGCTCTTGTGCCCATGGAGAAGTCTGGTTCTGTGTTCATGCCTTCTGTAGGTGATGCTGGGCTATGAAGTTTATATGGCAATTATGCACATCAGCTCCAATTGCTTTGCCAGTCACAGGGTACCATAGTTCTTTAGAATAAATTGGCCTTTGAGTTTCTGCCAGCTACTGAAGAATTCAGATCCCCAGTGAACTAAGACTTTTAGCTGGGCCTGAACCTAAGAACCAAATGATAGTCAAGGAGGAAAATGGTAGTGAGGAAGCTGAGCATCTGTTAGTAAAGAAATCAAGGAAGAGATGAGAATTGCTCACACATTTGCTACCACTTTTTTTTTCTTTAGGTTCCGATTAAAAGGCAGGTCTGCTAGTCATTGTGTCTTGGCTGGAATGAAAGCCCTTTGGAATAGCAGTGTTCCAGTGTGTGAACGTGAGTAGAAAGAACTATGTAGTTTGGATAACTCTCCTTATTTTTGTTTTCCAGTGTGTTTACTGCATGGAATCACCTGTTGTCTGGATCCTAACTAAATTACGGATAAAAGTACTTCTTTGTTGGAAGAATTTCAAGAAGGGTCTTGTAGGTCTTCTCTGACATGTGTTTTTGTTACTAATCTGTAAATCACTTAGTTTAATGACAGTGTTTAACTTTGTGGGGAATGAGAGCAAGAAACTAGATGACATAAAGGTGCAGCACATTTTAGTTAGTCATGTATTTTTAGTTTTCTTATCAAGGAGGAATCTTTCTTAAATGTTTATGTTTTTTTTTTTTTCTTTTTTGACACAGTCACCCAGGACAGAGTGGAATGGTGCAATCACAGCTCACTGCAGCCTCAATCTCCTGGGCTCACACCTCAGCCTCCTAGTAGTTGGGACTACAGGTGCATGCCACCACACCTGGCTAATTTTTGTATTTTTTGCAGAGATAGAATCTGCATATTCTGTTTGAGAATATATTGCCCCAGGAGTTTGAGACCATATTGCCCCAGCTGGTCTCAAACTCCTGGGCTCAAGATATGCTCCTACCTTGGCCTCCAAAAGTGTTAGGATTACAAGTGTGAGCAACCATGCCCAGCCAAATTTTTATGTTATTTTTTCTCCTCACATATCATAAACAATTTAGTCAGCTTCTTATTTGACTTGCAACATTTAATGACATAGGGCTTCCCATGTGCCAGGACTTTCCATACGTAGAAAAAGCAACGAATAGCGAGTGAATAGTGAAGACACCTCCCTACTTTCCTGGGGTGTATTTTCTTGAAGCAGACTGTGAACAAGGAAATAAATAAGTAAACAAAATTCTAAAAATTATATTACATAAAATGGTAGTTAAATAGGCATGTTATAGAGAAAATAAAACAGAGTTATACGATAAATTAGTATGGTGGAAGGAGCTGAGATGATGAAACAGTGTCTGAAATGATGAGGTGCCCTAAGTTTCCAAACCATCCGCTTAAATAAAATATGCCAAAATTCAGAAAAAATTCAGAAACTCTTAGATAAAAGTACATGTTTGACATACCAAGGCATTACTGATTGATTCTATTCTGTCTACTAAAGCAAGGCAAGAATTTTTTAAACCTTTTTTTCCTGATTATTGGAAAATGTTTATTTTAATTTGTATTGTGTTAAAAATAAGTTATAGAAATCAATTCGGATACCTTATGGTGAGTATTATGGTGAAGAACATCTAATACCTGAGGAAACTCAAGTATTCAACAAACTCAACCTTACAGAGACACATAAAGCTGAAAATAAATATATAAATAAACTTAGGAAAACACAAACAGGTGGAATTCAAGCATGAGAAGTCAATCATTGTTTGATGTACTAAGTCTTTTTTATACACATAATTCTGATGAACTTGGACATCTCTTCCTAAATTCATATCAAATTAGAAGCCTCAAGTGCTTTTAGAGAAGGAACTGTTCTAAGCAGACTAAAAGGAAGAAGAAATGATGGCTAATAAATTGGAAGAAAAAAAGGCTCTTTGGCACCATTTAATCTGAGTCAAAAGAGCCTTATGGTGTCTGATGACACCATTGGAAATTTGATGTTGGTCCTGATGCTAATGGTCTTGAATCACCAAGAAACATTTACATTGCTAAAGATGATAGTTCATGATTATTAAAGTTCATAGATTTCCTTGGAACTTATGGTCTCTGATGACCAAAACTTTGTCTGTCTTGAACTTCATTGTCAACCCAGGAATCTTACTATGCCTAAGTTAAAGTGAGCAACCAAATGGGTCCTTTTTAAAAAATTAAAAACAATTGCTTTTCAAATTCATAATGAACATAGGTAACCGGTGGCCCAGGAACACTTTGGGCTTTTGCAATAAACTGTAATTTAGGTCTCACTTCAGTTAGTTGCCTCTCAACAAAAGCCTTACAGATTTAAATTCCATCTACCTTAGTTATATTCTTTTTAAACGTACAGTCACAGGTCACTATTATTTCAGTCATCTTAAGTGAAACTCTAATAGAACTTAAAGCTCTTGTTTTCTTTCAGAAATTTTTTGCCCAAATCCTCCAGCTATCCTTAATGGGAGACACACAGGAACTCCCCTTGGAGATATTCCCTATGGAAAAGAAATATCTTACACATGCGACCCCCACCCAGACAGAGGGATGACCTTCGACCTCATTGGGGAGAGCACCATCCGCTGCACAAGTGACCCTCAAGGGAATGGGGTTTGGAGCAGCCCTGCCCCTCGCTGTGAACTTTCTGTTCCTGCTGGTTAGTACCTGCTTCCACATATCCTAAAGGGGTTCAGAATATCGAGGTGAGAACCTCCATATTTCTGTACTGATAGTCATTTTTGCTTGTGAAAATGGCTTTGCTATGAATGTCAGAGACAGAACTACCTCCCAAGTGAATGACAAATGGGTTCTAGTAGGCACACTGTGTCTCAGTTGTTGGTATTGTGATGGTCCTTCCTATGGGGTGAGGAGTGTGGGATGGTAAAGAGAGAAGGGGGTGGACAGTGAAGAGAATTGGTGAGGTCCAGATTTTGTAGAGAGTATTTTCAAAGTACCGAAAGCAAATGCTAAAGAAAATACTCTTTTATTCTACCTCTACTACTATGAGTTGTCTTTATCCTGGATAGATGGATGTGCTGCGCAAAAAGTACACGATTATGACGTAATTTACTTCAGAACTGATAGTGCTATAAAAGTAATTTAAGAAACTCAGATGTAGGGATTTATACTTTTTATGTTGTTTCCAAGGGTTTGTTCAAGCCACTGACTATGTTTATTTGGTCCTTCACCTCAACACTAATAAAGGGAGCTCAGGAGGCCCTGGAGAAGCAGAGTTTAAAATTGTACTCTCAGTCTAATGAGTGCAGCAAACCAACATGGCACATGTATACCTATGTATCAAAGCTGCACATTGTGCACATGTACCCTAGAACTTAAAGTATATATATACACACACATACACACACACACATATATATATAAAGAGAGATTGTATTCTCTTTATATATATACATATATATTTACATATATACATATATAAAAATATAAACACCACACTCTCTTTATATATATATATACACGTGTATTTTATATATATATATATAGTACCTGACAACTGTAGGCACATGTGTGGCTGTGACTGCCCACACCAGCTCCATCTTCCAGAAGGACAGAACAGCACTGAATCGTTAGCTTGTCGATCCCTGTGGTACTTCCCCATCTGACCTAGTTTGAAGTTAGAGACTGTAAAGGATAGTGTTTAAATGTCAAGAGGTCTAGGTTTAGAGAACCTGTCTTTCACTGATCAAATAAGAGTGAGTGGCTTATGACCTGGCTGGCTCAGGTCTTCATGAACCTCTAATAGCCAGAGATATTGGATGTGTTCATGTGTTCATATGTCTATGTTTAACTGAGTGTCTTTTCTTGTGTTTGTGTGGGAACTTGTTCTCAGCCTGCCCACATCCACCCAAGATCCAAAACGGGCATTACATTGGAGGACACGTATCTCTATATCTTCCTGGGATGACAATCAGCTACATTTGTGACCCCGGCTACCTGTTAGTGGGAAAGGGCATCATTTTCTGTACAGACCAGGGAATCTGGAGCCAACTGGATCATTACTGCAAAGGTGACTTATTTCTTGGTATTTCTTATTCTTGCTGGGTTGTATGGAACATTGATACATGAGGCTTATAAGGCTGAGAGACCACTGAAATGAGCATAAAGAAAGGGATAATATTTTGTCCTCTTGGCAGCTGCCTTCTTTTCATTTACATACAATTTATTTGATCTTACTAACTGTCCTCTTTGCATGGTCGAAAGCAGTGCTTCTCCATCCAGAGCATTAACACAATCAGCTGGGAACCTTGTTAAAAAGTTTCTCAAACTCCATTCCATGGCCTCTGATTCTGTTTTGAAGTGGGGTCAAATGTCTATTTTTAACAAACTCATCAGAATGCTCTGATGCAGGAAGACCACAGTCCACATTACAAGAAATACCACTTTGTCTTCTTGGTTTCTATCAAGGAAAAAAAATATTGTAGACTAATTTTGAGAATATTACAACTGAAAAGAAGTCTGTGCTTGAAGATGAAGGACATGCTGATGGCTGGGCAGAAAAAGAAAGTAAAGCTAAGGATGAGTTAAACAAAATAAAGTAACCTGTGTGCGGTAGCTCACGCCTGTAATCCCAGCACTTTGGGAGGCTGAGGTGGGAGGATCATGAGGTCAAGAGATCGAGACCATCCTGGCCAACATGGTGAAACCCCATTTCTACTAAAAATACCAAAATTAGCTGTGTGTGGTGGCGCATGCCGATAGTCCCAGCTACTCAGGAGGCTGAGGCAGGAGAATCGTTTGAACCCAGAGGCGGAGGTTGCAGTGAGCTGAGAGCGTGCCACTGCACTCCAGCCTGGTAACAGAACGAGACTCCATCTCAAAAAAAAAAAAAAAAAAAAAAAATGAAATAAAGTAAATTAATCAGAAAGATGTATTTTAAATTTAGGCCTGGCACGGTGGCTCAGGCCTGTAATCCCAGTACTTTGGGAGACTAAGGCGGGCAGATCACCTCAGGTCAGGAGTTTGAGACCAGCCTGGCCAACACGGTGAAATCTCATCTCTACCAAAAATGCAAAAATTAATCAGGCATGGTGGCACATGCCTGTCGTCCCACATACTCGGGAGGCTGAAGCAGGATAATTGCTTGAACCCAGGAGGTGGAGGTTGCTGTGAGCCCAGATTGCACCACTGCACTCCTGCCTGGGTGACAGAGTGAGACTCAAAAAAAAAAAAAAAAAAAAAGAAAGATGAATTTTAAATTCAGAATCATGATTTACTAACTTCTTTGTTCTATGTGCAGAAACGGGCCAAAAGTATGCATTTAATAAAGAGCAGAGTGCCAGTATTTGTTGTGAAGCCTGAGAGAACTAACATGGTACTCTTGTTTCCTTACAGTGTGACCCAAGTGGCTCCAGGGCTAGATCACCATTAGCCTAATTCCTAATCTTTCCACAGCTTTCCAGTTGCAGAGCTGTTAATCAAAAGTGAATGCACAGTACATTCCATATTCTTTACTTTACATTAAGAAATGGGAGTCAAAAAATGTTAAATTATAAGGCTTTTGGAGGAGGAAGATTAGTAACATGTTTAAAAACACGCTTTGGTTTTGCAGTCATAGATCTGTCTATTCTGCAGTTAAAACCAACAATCGGCCAGGCGCGGTGGCTCACGCCTGTAATCCCAGCAATTTGGGAGGCTGAGGCGGGCGGATCACGAGGTCAGGAGATCAAGACCATCCTGGCTAACACAGTGAAACCCCGTCTCTACTAAAAATACAAAAAATTAGCCGGGCATGGTGGTGGGCGCCTGTGCTCCCAGCTACTCGGGAGGCTGAGGCAGGAGAATGGTGTGAACCCGGGAGGTAGAGCTTGCAGTGAGCCGAGATCGTGCCACTACACTCTAGCCTGGGTGAGAGCAAGACTCTGTCTCAAAAAAACAAAACAAAACAAAATCAACAATAAAATATCAATTTCCTTTTGATTTATCTAATTTCAGAGGTAAATTGTAGCTTCCCACAGTTTATGAATGGAATCTCAAAAGAGTTAGAAATGAAAAAAGTGTATCACTATGGAGATTACGTGACTTTGGAGTGTGAAGATGGGTATGCGCTGGAAGGCAGTCCCTGGAGCCAGTGCCAGGAGGATGACAGATGGGACCCTCCTCTGGCCATATGTACCTCTCGTAAGTGCAAATACAAGGAATGTGGGACCTTCCCGGTCATGGTTGTTGCTCATTCATTCATCCATATTGGCATCAAGTGTGGTGTGATGTTTATGGCATATGCTACCAGCTATGGAGCACAATATGAGCGTCCACCTCTTCCAAAAATCCCAAAATGAGAGTGAGGCCAGACTTTCTCTTCTCACACCTCTCACTCCAGCTCTGCACTTTTTTTGTCTATATCACGTGGTTGCATGAGCCACACAGTAATGATTTATTTACAGCCTACGAACCTTAAAAGAAATGCTTTCAGCATGAGTTAGGGAGCACCTTCCAAGCTGCAGAGAGCAGCCGGCCTGTCTCCCTCACCCCTGTAGGCTACAGGATTTTAAGCTAGCACAGCTGGATAGAGCAGATTTAGAAATCATGTTTCATTGAGCTCTGTAGAAGAGTGGCCCTCTGCTGGCAACTGGAAGGTACTGCAAGATAGAAAATTCTACCCACATCATGGAGCAGATGAACAAAATTAATAATGAACAGCCTTTCTTAATCCAAGTTAGTGTTACACTTTCCCCTCTCCCCATCTCTTATGACTCTTCTAATACATGGTTCTACACCAAGATTGTTCAAGATCCAGTTTTACAATTAATCCTGTAAATATGCTAATATGACTCACAGATAATATTTCTAAATTATCAGCTTGACACCCCCTTAATATCAAATTATATTCGCTTTTTTGGCAAAAATCTCACTGGATAACTTACTAAATGGCTTTAGGGTATTCTGAAGATCTGGCTGGGACTGACAGAAAACTCACATAGTTGGGGAACCTACTGTATCAAATATTAGAACAAAATATAAAGCAACAATACAGAAGTCACTTTGCACCAGCACAAGAAGAGACATACAAATAAGTGGAATGAAATTGATATTAATAAAATAAAGGGGCCGGGTATAGTGGCTCATGTCTGCAATCCCAGCACTTGGGGAGACCAAGGCAGATGGATCACCTGAGGTCAGGAGTTCAAGACCAACCTGGCCAACATGGTAAAACCCCCGCCTCTACTAAAAAACAAAAAAATTAGCCAGTCATGGTGGCAGATGCCTGTAATCCCAACTACTCAGGAGGCTGAGTCAGGAGAATCACTTGAACACAGTAGGTGGAGGTTACAGTGAGCTGAGATTGCTCCACTGTACTCTGGTCTAGGCGACAAGAGCAAAACATTTTTTAAAAATTGTCCATTAAATTAACAATAAAAAGGTTGTTAGGTGAACACCCAACGAAAAGCAAGGATGTGATGAAACTGATATTGTTGTGCATTGAAGGTACTATTGTAAATTTGCAAAAACTCTTACGAAAAGCAATTATGCAACGTATGTGAAAAATAATACAACTATTCCTGCCAGTTAGCCCTCCTAGAAATCTAATCTAAGGAAAAATATAAAATATTAAAATATTTTATTACGCATTTTATTAAGGGTCTCATGAGACAGAAACCTAGAAACGACTTAGATGCAGAATAGAAGCCATTGAATGCACTATGATGCATCTACTAGATTATATTAGTTAGCCTTTGTTGTAACTTATATTTCTAGTATATAATTATGTGAAAACACACACATGAGAAAATGTGCCAGAACAGAACGTATCAAAACATTTTTTGGGTACTAGGATTAGAGTGATTTTTTCTTTAGTTCTGTATTATAAATTTTCTTCTGTAATTGTATTAATATTAATTTTTAAAAGTCTTCTCTGAGTGCAGAAGGTAAAATGAGCGTATGTGAATGAAACCAATGGCTTTTTGCATTAGAAAAAATATTAGACTGAGTCCTAGAGAAAAATTAGAATGACTTGTCACTGGCTGAGAGGTCCTGCTTAATCACGTTGCATGCCAGAGTGACGTTTGTGACTTTTGACTTCCTTTTAGGTGCACGTGATGCTCTAATAGTTGGTAAGTTTCATGAAAGGTTTGCTGAGGAATTCTGGCATCTATAACAGTAAGTACCTACCGATAATGAATGAAATGCAAAAAGAGAGATCAAAATATCTTGAGTTGTAAAGAGATCAAAATATCTTGAGTTGTAAGTTCAACTAGAAAGAAAATAGTGATAAGTTAGGCCACGAGATGGTGAAACTGGCATCGTCATATGCATACTAAACAACCTTCATCAATGGCTCTTTACTATCTTTGAACCATTACAAATGAATAATCATTCATCAGTGTCAAAAATTCTTTATTTGAATGTGCTGGGAGAATGCAACTTCCTTCGGTTGTAACCTGGAGTATACTTCCAGATGGTGATTGTGCTCATTTGCACAAATAGAAAGCCACAAGATCGGTCTTCTGAGCCCATATCTGTGATCTGCCTATGTTAGAAGAATAGTTTTGTAATAGAGTCTGCTTCCAACAGAATACTGTGGCATATTATTCTTACATCCCTTTTTACACATCTGGACACTGAGACACAGAGAGTTTATGTAACTTGCCCAAGACCACAGAATGGGGTAGCCTGGGTCTACCTACCTGTGGAGACTGTGCATTTTAACAATCAATAAATGGACAAATGATCTACATATATAATTCAACAAGAGAGAAAATTCCAGTATTGTCACAATGAAATGCCTGTATGTGAAGCCTTAGGCAAGAGACATGGGCAGGGCCATGGAGAGCTGGTGGCCAGCTGCCCCATCGTGGTTCTCACTTACTTTTGGAAAAGCTGATGTTGGACTAAAGGTTACAAAACAGCTCAGATCACACCTTAACTATAATAACCCTGTGGGAGTAAGACTAATGCTATAGAAACCCAGAGTAAAGCAGAATGTATAGTTATATCTAAAAAAAAAAAAAAAAAAAAGCATTGGCAATCTGTAGTGGGACTGGATACTAAGACAGAATTTAAAACCTATGAGTTATATTTTCCATGCATTTAATTATCTTGTTTTTCTGTCTAGGCACTTTATCTGGTATGATCTTTATTTTATTCATCATTTTCCTCCCTTGCATAATTCTAAAGTACAGAAAAGGGTAAGTATAGCCATATTATCCCAAGAAATGTAAACTGTACTTACCCCCGCTTGGAAGTCAAAAGAAAGTAAAAGACAAACAAACCCATTGCTACATAAACAGATGTGGTAATTCTTATAAAGAAGATCCTTGACACACAGTATAGACAAAGAGGTATTCACACTAAAGGAAGTATATAGGATACTAAGAACAATTAAAAAAAAAAAAAAAAAAAAAAACAGCAGTTGGACCAGGTATGGGGGCTCATGCCTGTAATTTCAGCACTTTGGGAGGCCAAGGTGGGCAGATCACTAGAGGCCAGGAGTTCGAGACCAGCTTGGGCAACATGGTAAAACCCCATCTCTACTAAACACAAAAAAATGACCCAGGTGATGTGGGACACATCCCTGTAATCCCAGCTACTCGGGAGGTTGAAGCACAAGAATTGCTTGAACCCGGGAGGCAGAGGTTGTAATGAGCCAAGACTGTGCCGTTGCATTCCAGCCTGGGTGACAGAGTGAGACTACGTCTCAAAACACACACACACAAACACATACACACACAGAGACACACACACACAGCATTTTAAGAAGAAATTGAGTTTTACAGAAAGAGAAAGTAGGCAGATAGAGTTTTTAAAAAGTTGCTCATGAGGCTGCTGATAACCTAGTTTTGCTAAGACATTGCAGACACCTACCTCTAAGCCCAGATCCTATCATAGCACTAGAAGTTAGATTGGGTCACTTATGGCACACATATCATATGGCACACATAGCCTGCCAGTGGGGAAGAATTGAGCCTTTCCATTGGGTATTTCAATATATAAACAAATATTTTGTAAACACCATTAACCTTTTTTTTTTAAGACAGAGTCTTGCTCTGTCACCCAGGCTGGAGTGCAATAGCATGATCTTGGCTCACTGCAACCTCCGCCGACTGGATTCAAGCGATTCTCATGCCTCAGCCTCCAGAGTAGCTGAGACTACAGGCATATGCCACTACACCAGGCTAATTTTTGTATTTTTAGTAGAGAAAGGGTTTTGCCATCTTGGCCAGGCTGGTCTCGAACTCCTAAGCTCAAGTGATCCACCCGCCTCAGGCTCCCAAAGTGCTGGGATTACAAGTGTAAGCCACTGGACCCAGCCATCATTAATTTTTTAAACTTGAAAGAAAAAAAAAACATGCAAAGACTAAGATCTGAATAAAGAAACGTCTTTGACAGGGAAGAGAACCTACACAGCTTTTGAACTGGTTGGTTGAATTATAACAACATCAATGAAGCCAGAATCAATAATATCAATGTTATATAGTTGATGAGCAAATTGTATACCCATAGAAAAACTGAATTTGTAACTTTTAAGTGAACAGTTTTCTATAGCAAATATTCTAAACAAGTGCAGTTCCCTATCACAAGCTTTACAGAAATTGAAGTTTTGATATTTCACAAAGCTGCCAATATACTTTTTAAAAAGTAGTTTGTCATAGTAGATCTTGCTGTAAACAACCTGGTCAGGAACTCAATTTCGTGGGAAAATACTGAATGAGTAGAGATTTAAATTTAAATATTTATCCTTCCTGACTAATGTTCTCTATATTTTACGGCTTGACATATATTCTTTGCTCTTCTCCATTACACAAAGAAAAGGTAAGTAGCTGGGCACTTTATCTTAACAAAGTACTTGTGTCAATACATTTTTCCTTTTAAAGTTTCTCATTAAGTACCATACATTAGTGAGTTAATTTTTTAAAAAAAATTACTAAATCTGAATTAAAGAAGTTGGGGCTTCTAATTTCCTGTATCTATACCAGCCTCGAGTTGAAACCACAGAGGGGAAATGATTATCTCTTCCTCTTGAAAATATTCAAGATACTTTAATATCTTGAAGATATTTGAATATCTCCACCCTTCTAACTATGTCATTCTTCATTCCTTACGGCCCATTCCTTGTTAATCAACTAAAGGGTCAGATTCCTAAGCCTAACTACTGATTTGTTTCACCCATGTATTTTAAGATCATTTCCTCATATTAATCATCTTCAGGCATAAACATGACTCAATAACCATTTCATAAAATTATTTCTTTTGAAATGATTATCTTGTATAGTCTAAGCAACCTCAGAGCATATACCATTTCCTCATGTTTTCCATCTCGTAAAACCTGCCTCCTATTTTTTTCATATTCTTTTAAAGTGTAATGTCCATGGCACAACCATTCTCTCTGACCAGTGGCTACCAGAAATGTGGCAGAAAGAAAGATCACGATCCTTGTTAGACTTAAAGGTCAGGGAGGTAAACCTCCCAAACATCTATATAACCCACACTAAAACCTATTATATATGTGTAATCCAGGAAAATTTTTAAACGTTTTCTAAACTTTTACTTTTGGCCTGTTTCACTTCTTGGGACTGTAACTGCCCAAGTTTCACTTCTTGGGACTGTAACTGTTCTTCCTGCCTGTCATACAGACAAAACCAGTTCCATGAGATCATGGTATATTGCAGTAAAGAAAGAGTTGAATTAACACAAGGCCAGTCATGTGGAAGAACTGGAGTAATCACTCAACTCAGTCTCCCCAAGAACACAGGGGCTACGGTTTTTATAGATCATTTGGTAGGAAGGGAGCTAGGGAATGGGTACTACTGGTTGGTTGGGGATGGGAGTGTGGGAAACAGTCCTCATGTGCTGTATCCACCTCTGGTTGGGGGCCACAGGACCAGTTGAGTCATGAGTCACAGGTCCAGGTAGAGTCAGTCAGTTGCCAAATGCAAAAACCTGAAAAACATCTCAGAAGACCAATCTTACATTCTACAATAGTGATGTTATCTATAGGAGAAATTAGGGAAGTCACAAATCTCTGAGCAGTAATGGATTATAAAAACTATGCCTATATTTTAGCAGAGTTCAGGTCCCTCTCATAATCCTAAACTCTTGGCCTTTCATTAGCTTTCAGGTCCTGAGCAAGGAGGGAGCTAGTCTTAGGAAGAGACTCTTATTATCCTTGCTCCAAAGTTAAATTATAAACTAAATGCCTTTCATGGTTAGCTTGGCCTACACCCAGGAATGAGCAAAGCCAGCCCACCTGTAAGGCTGGAAGCAAGATGAAGTCAGCCATGTTAGATTTCTTTCGCTCTCATAATCTTTGCAAAGGTGGTTTCAGGATAGTGAGTGCATTTCTCTAACAAAACACCATTGATTTTCATGTTAGAAATAACACATAGCTAAAATTGGGAAAAAGAAGTAATAAACTTAAATAATCAGAAGGCAGAGGTCCCTTCTCTTGGAAGGAGTTGGGCTGATTAATCATGCAGTCATACCTCCTTGAGTGGGTGTGGCCAATAGCTAAGTCATTGTGGCTATGTGAGGAGGGCTGATTATTCCTTACCTGGAGCTCAAGCTTTCCTCACAGAAAGACAAGGTCATAAAGGGCCTCATGGCAAAGAAGAAGGAAGCCATGTGGGAAACGCATAATATGAGTGGAGAGTATTGTAGTGGTCATCAAGTCAGAAGAGCTGTTTATCCTGGAGCTAAAAAAGACTGACAGAGATAGAATAGTGTAGAACAAGATGGCCTGCTCTATGGGAGAGCCACTATCACACCATGCCTGCAGAGGTTCAGGTTGACATCTATCTTAAACACTGGAGACAATTCAGAAGCTGCATGAGCAGTCTAAAGACTTAGCAAGAAACTAAAATGAGGCTGGGCGTAGTGGCTCAGGCCTGTAATCCATGCACTTTGGGAGGCTGAGGCGGGTGGATCACCTGAGGTCAGGAGTTCGAGATCAGCCTGGCCAAGATGGCAAAACCCTGTCTCTACTAAAAATACAAAAATTAGCCTGGTGTGGTGTCACATGCCTGTAGTCCCAGCTACTCAGGAGGCTGAGGCAGGAGAATCGCTTGAACCCAGGTGCTGGAGGTTGCAGTGAGCTAAGATCGTGCCACTATACCCCAGCCTGGGCAACAAAGGCAAAACTCCATCTGAGAAAAAAAAAAAGAAAAACAAACAAACAGAAAAAACAAGAAAAGAAACTAAAATGAGGCAGAAATAGAAGGAATACACACACAGAAATGATCTCACCTTCTTTAAAATGCTCCTCAAGGAGGCCTACTTTATCTTAGTAGAGATGATATGATCCCACCCCCACATTTCCAATCTCTCTTATCCTGCTTTATTTTTTTATAGATTTATCCTCTTTTATTATAGTTAATTAAATAATTACATTCCATGTTTATTCTCTCTCTCCCTCAATGAAGTCGAGAATTTTTGTCCTTTCTTCGCCAATGGGTACATAACAAATCTAAACTGTCCCTGGAACAAAGAGAGTCTCAATAAATATTTATCAAATGAATGAGTGAGATAAACACCACTAAGAGTGTTACCACGAGGGGAAATTTCTGCCCTAATTCTCTACCAAGTTAAATAGTGCATCTTTAACTTGTCCTAAACTTACTCCAGGTTTCAAGGCTGCTCCTTGTTCTAATATACCAACTGTCTCAATCTGTTGGTATATATAGTTGGACCGCTATACCAAAAACTTATATAGACTGGGTGGATTCAATAAGCATTTAAGCTGAGTGCAGTGGTACCCACCTATAGTCCCAGCTACTTGGGAGGCTGAGGCAGGAGTGCTGCTTGAGCCCACGAGTTTAAGGCCAGCCTGGGCAATATGGCAAGACCCTGTTCCTAAAAATCATTATTTCATTTCTAAAAACCAAGCATTTATTTTTCATAGTTCTGGTAGGTCGAGAGTCCAAAATCAAGGCAACTGCACATTCAGTGTCTGGTGAGGCTTGCTTTCTAGTTAAAAGACTTCAATCCTCACATCAGGGAAAAGGAGTGAAGGAGCTCTCCTGATCTCTTTTCTAAAGGCACTAGTCCCATTCACAAGGGCTCTGCTCTCAGGATCTAATTACTTCTCAAAGGTCCTACCTTTGAGATCCTATAGTAATTAGATCCTACAAATTTTCAACATATAAATTTGGAAGGATACAAACATTGAGTCCATTGTACCAACACTGAATTTAGTAAGCACATCTGCTTAAACGATATCACTATTTGTTGATTTTATGTGCCTTCTCAATCCTCAGCTTTCCCTGATTAAAAATACCTGATTACTCTGCCCATTTCCTCTGGGCCCTCCACCTTGGCCTTTCCACTCTGTATTACCACTATCTCTTGACTTCTTGGTCTCCACTATACTCCTCACCATCCCTGCTCCCTGGACTGTGAGCCCCTGTGAGCAGCGACCACCTATATCCACACAAAACAATTTTTATTTAATGATCTTTTAATCTCTACTTGTACAGCAGTCAAGATTAACAAAAAGAGAAGCAATGGTTAATGTATTTACAAAAACAGTTAACATGTTTATTTATAGATTTATTTACCATTTATTATCTTCTTTGGTCCTCAAAGCAACTCTGTGAGGTACATAGGCCCAATCGTATTGTTATCCCAAAGCATAAAACACTTTAGGTTCAAAGAAATTCAGTGGCTTGTTTAAAACCAGTAGGAAGTTGTTAGGAATTAGGCCTTTAGTCCGGATTATTTAACTCGAAATCTTGAACTCTTTGTGCTAGTATTTTGACAACGTTAGTTTCCATTTCTGAATCTGATTCTATATTACTGAAATTCAGTATCCAGAACTGTATATAGTACAAACCTAAAGTATTTTCCTTTTTTCTTTCAATATTCTTTTTCTCCCTATATTTTACTGAATTTGTTTTAGCTACTCTGGTATATTGAACCAGTATCTTTCTAGAGAGCAGTATACAATCTCTCCTTTTTGTTACTCTATATTCTGAGTTATTAGGCTATGAAAAATTAAGGTATTTCTTTAAGGGCATCTTTCCGTATTGAGATTTCCTGGCCTTTCACATAGACTTGGCAAGTTCTTCTTGTGATTTAATCTCCCTGCCTTGATATTTCACTAGTTAAAAATATGCTGCCTGCCCATTTTGATATTTCATTGTGTATTTACAACAATAATTTGTGATAATGTCAAATAAGATGGGTCATGTACTGATCACTGAGGAATAATACTGGGTAGACTTCTTCATTCAGACAGAGCCCATTATTGCCTCTTGTTACTGCCTCGTACCCACTCCCATTTCTACACAAAACAGCCTTGTCCACAGTCAAAATTTCAAAGTTCCCATTGTTGTGATGCTTAGAATGATAAACTACTTAAGGCCATCCTCTGTGAAGGCTCCCTGAATTTTCCTCTGTTCACATTAACCACCAGTAACTAACCAGATAGCTCTTCATTCAACATATACTCACCAAGATCATATTCTCCAAAACCCCACATACCACTCATCACCCAAGACCACTTTCAAAACATTACTCATCTTACCACTTAATCACCACTCGTTGGAAGGTCACACCACCTGGCTATATACCCCTCCACTCTTCCTCACCCATGGATCTCAAGTGTGCCTTCCCTATCCTATGAAAACTCTGTCCCCTGAAGCAGTCTGCCTCTTTTTCTCAAATGACGCTGTCATTCTAATTTCCGTAAGGGGGTAAAGAGTAACTGAGTGATGAGGAAATAGTAGTATGTGTTGAAGTGAGTTAACTCTTCAAGCTTCCATTCTTAAATCCCTAATACCAATGCATACATAACATTTCCAGGTACTGGTACTGTTTTATCATTTCATTGATAAAAGATGAAGTGTTTATTAACCTCCAAAGAGGCAGTGGACCATACCAAGTGAGGACGAGGGATTTGCAACCGCTAAGGCCTGTGTTCACAGTCACTCACTCTCTATGAGACCCTGAGCAAGATACTTATCCTCAGTAAATTTCATTGTCCCTGCCTGTGAAATGGAGATAATAATAGTTCCTACCTTATTTAACATAGTGCCTCACTTATGATGCATGTCAGAAAATGTTAGCTATTATTTACACATGATTGTTATTACTGATATTCAAAAGTGAGTAAATATTACTTTTTACTGTCAGTTCTTAAATACCTTCATGACAGCTACTGCTGCTCCCCTAACTGTGGGTATTGCTTGTACAGAAAACAGAACATATATCTTCACTATAGGAGAAAAAGGAAGCCTCGTGTAACATTGCAGTGCAGAGTCATTCATGTTGTGCAGCTTAAGTGTCAAAATCTTGACGTAAAACCCTATTTACTAATCAAAATTATGTCAGAAATAGTGAAATGCATTAAGGCATGGACATCTGCCTATAAACAATTTAGAGTATTCTGACACAAAATATAGGATGATATTAGTATTATTTTCTAATCTAAGTTTTTGCTTAGTATTAAAAGATGAGATTTGGTTATGATTTTCCTTTCAGACATCTTGCAAAGACATCAGGAACTTAAGGCAAATAATACCTTAAATTTCCAAATGCAAATTACTAATTTCTTTCAAAACAGATACTTAAATGATTAAGACAGTTTTTCTATTTTTTTTTTTTTACTCTGTCAATTAGCAATAATGCACATGAAAAACCTAAAGAAGTGGCTATCCATATACATTCTCAAGGAGGCAGCAGCGTTCATCCCCAAACTCTGCAAACAAATGAAGAAAATAGCAGGTACCTATATACATACTGAATTCAAAATGTTTTCAACAACTCAAATATCAAAAATGGAAACAAGACTTGAATATGATATTGTACTAGGAAGGTTATTGATACCAAAGAAGTTAGAAAGTACTTCAGGAGCTGGAAACTTCTTTTTTTTTTTTTTTATAGGATGATTATTGTCATTTCCACTGATTTGGGGTGATCACTCTAAGTCAGTGCAGTGACAGTCACTACTCTTTCAAAGCATTCCTATAATTTCCTGGATTTATGCTATGAAACTTTGAGAAGTAGTATGCTTTTCTTTTTCTTGTGGAACCCAAGCATTTGCTGCTTGTTTGTATGTCCAAGTCTTCCAGCTTCCCTTAAATGCACAGAGTCACTTTAATGTCCTCTGGAGACTTTCACTTTACCTCCCCAGCCTCCAACCCCCTTGATTTCTGACTTCCACTGAATTCTCTACTTCATTTGGCCTCTTTGACTGCCCCTTCTTTTGATCCTCATTCCCTTAGGCTTATTAAATGCCTAATCTCTCATTCTACCTATTCAAAGCAGGCTTACTGCAAGCTGTTGTGTAGTACATATTGCTGAAGATTTGGGGTGAAAAGGGAAATTATACCATAATCAAAAGTGGTATATATCAATATTAGAAATCACTGAACTAAAAAATAACTAGCACACCAGGGACCCGAAAACTACCACCTGTGAGCCAAATCCAGCTGGCCACTTATTTTTGTAAATAAAGTTTTACTGGGGCACAGCCACACGCATTCGTTTGTCTGCTGTCTCTGGCTCCCTTTTATACTACAACAGCAGAGCTGAGTAGTTGCCACAGAGACCCCAAAAGCCAAAAGTATTTACTATCTGTCCCTTTAGTGGAAGACTTTGCAAACCCTTGAACTATATCATACTATGAGAAATTTCTCACTGGCTAGTTCCCCTTTTACCCTGGGCTTTCCATCCTCTTCCCAGGCCTCTCCCTCTCAGTGGATACTCCCCTCCTTTGTTCAGATCTTTACTGCATTCTCGAGGTATGCAGTAAATACAGGCATTTAGATTCTCGGGCTTCTTGCAAATACAAGACTCCATTTTTCTTTAACATCCAGAGCAATTTATTTGGCTCTGGCTTCCTTTGGCTATGCCCAAGAATCCTAAAATGTCCTACCCATAGGTGTTCGGGGCATTTTTGGGAACAAGATCATCACATGCCCTAGAAGAGAATTAGGCCAGTCTTGTAGAAAGCAGAAGCAAAAGCACCACAGTCATTACTAAATTTCCTTTCTTTATGTCCCACCTCTTTCTCATATACATGCGCATTAATCTAAACCTGGCACATTACACCTACACACATCAGAAATCCTAAGTTCAACAGAGGACAGTGGAAGGGGCCACAAGAAAAGGAAAGGAAGTGGAAAAAGGTATTTTATAGTTAACCAATATAAGTAGAAGCAATTCAAACTTTTCGAAACAAAAAATTACAGATTATGTCCTATTTTCTCCTATAATAGAAATGAATTTGCAATGCCCTGTTTATTATCTGTCTTCCTAGTTGCTTTGCTTCTAGCTTATCTGTCATTACTGTTTATGAAAACAAATAAAATATGCAATGCTTTCTTGAAATTCAGGATTGATATTTTACTTTTTGAAGCTTTAATGTCTGTTCTGATTCTTCTCAGATGGGCATTTGTATACACTGGGGGATACATGGTTAATGCTAATGTACCAATGGGATATAAAAATCGTAAGATGAAAATGGCATGGTTTCCTAGAGAATATATTTTTCTAATATTACTCCAATTGTTCAAATAAAAATTGTATTATTTCAACATTAACACAAACACATTTATAAGGGAGCAAAAGACAAATAAATAATGCAGGAAGTTTAAGATAAAATAAGATAGAAAATATTGTGTTTTCAGGGATGCTTTAACCTATATCTCCAAAGTTCTTGGGTGAGGCATTCATTTTCCTTTACTATCAAAGTGCTGTGGGGGAAAAGTCAGGCAGAACTGATTCAGGGCCAGCTGTGTGGCCACTCATTTACAAACAGACAAAATAACAGCAGACTGTGAAAACAACCATTTTTACAAGAGTCCATTTTTAAAATATTCCACAATGATAAATTGTTTGATTTAGCCTCATTCCTGTCAGATTACCTGCCTAAAACACTTTTCCACCTTTCTATCTAAATTCCTGAACCCAGCTCAGAATTCAATCAACCAAGATGCTCTCCCAAACAACTCTAGTCCAAAATGGTGTCTCTCTTTAAAACTCACGTTTCCTGACTACACCGTTTAAAAAATCAACTACTTTATTTTGTTTTTCCGTTCCAAGATGGCGGAATAGGAACAGCTCCAGTCTAAAGCTCCCAGTGTGAGTGACGCAGAAGACGGATGATTTCTGCATTTCCAACTGAGGCACCGGGTTCATCTCACGGGGCCTTGTTGGACAGTGGGTGCAGGACAGTGGGTGCAGCCCACCAAGCATGAGCCGAAGCAGTGTGAGGCATCGCCTCACCTGGGAAGCACAAGGGGTCAGGGAATTCCCTTTCCTAGCCAAGGGAAGCTGTGACAGATGGCACCCGGAAAATTGGGTTACTCCCACCTGAATACTGTGCTTTTCCAATGGTCTTAGGAAACGGCACACCAGGAGATTATATCCCTCGCCTGGCTCGGAGGGTCCTACGCCCACGGAGTCTTGCTCATTGCTAGAACAGCAGTCTGAGATCGAACTGCAAGGTGGCAGCAAGGCTGGGGGAGGGGCGCCCACCATTGCTGAGGCTTGATAAACAAAGTGCCTGGAAGCTCGAACTGGGTGGAGCCCACTGCAGCTAAAGGAGGCCCGCCTGCCTCTGTAGACTCCACCTCTGGGGACAGGGCATAGCCAAACAAAAGGCAGGAGAAACCTCTGCAGATTTAAATGTCCCTGTCTGACAGCTTTGAAGAGAGTAGTGGCTCTCCCAGTATGGAGTTTGAGATCTGAGAACAGACAGACTGCCTCCTCAAGTGGGTCCCTGACCCACAAGTAGCCTAACTGGGAGGCACCCCCAAGTAGGGGCAGACTGACACCTCCCACAGGTGGGTACCCCTCTGAGACGAAGCTTCCAGAGGAATGACAGGGCAGCAACGTTTGCTGTTCAGCAATATTTGCTGTATTGCAGCCTCTGCTGCTGATACCCAGGCAAACAGGGTCTGGAGTGGACCTCCAGCAAACTCCAACAACCTGCAGCTAAGGGTCCTGACTGTTAGAAGGAAAACTAACAAACAGAAAGGACACCCACACCAAAACTCCATCTGTACATCACCATCATCGAAGACCAAAGGTACATAAAACCACAAAGATGGGGAAAAAGCAGAGCAGAAAAGCTGAAAATTCTAAACATCAGAGCACCTCTCCCCCCTCCAAAGGAACACAACTCCTCACCAGCAATGGAACAAAGCTGGATGGAGAACGACTTTGACAAATTGAGAGAAGAAGGCTTCAGACAATCAAACTTCTCAGAGCTAAAGGAGGAAGTTCGAACCCATCGCAAAGAAACTAAAAACCTTGAAAAAAGATTACACAAATGGCTAACTAGAATAACCAGTATAGAGAAGTCCTTAAATGACCTGATGGAACTGAAAACCATGGCATGAGAACTACGTGACGAATGCACAAGCTTCAGTAGCTGATTTGATCAACTGGAAGAAAGGGTATCAGTGACTGACAATCAAATGAATGAAATGAAGTGAGAAGAGAAGTTTAGAGAAAAAAGAGTGAAAAGAAATGAACAAAGCCTCCAAAAAATACGGGACTATGTGAAAAGAACAAATCTCGTCTGATTGGTGTACCTGAAACTGACTGGGAGAATGGAACCAAGTTGGAAAACACTCTGCAGGATATTACCCAGGAGAACTTCCCCAACCTAGCAAGGCAGGCCAACATTGAAATTCAGGAAATACAGAGAACGCCACAAAGATACTCCTCGAGAAGAGAAACTCCAAGACACATAATTATCAGATTCACCAAAGTTGAAATAAAGGAAAAAATGTTAAGGGCAGTCAGAGAGAAAGGTCAGGTTAACGACAAAGGGAAGCCCATCAGACTAACAGCAGACCTCTCGGCAGAAACTCTATAAGCCAGAAGACAGTGAGGGCCAATATTCAACATTCTTAAAGAAAAGAATTTTCAACCCAGAATTTCATATCCAGCCAAACTAAGTTTCATAAGTGAAGGAGAAATAAAATCCTTTACAGACAAGCAAATGCTGAGAG
Source organism: Piliocolobus tephrosceles (assembly GCF_002776525.5). Taxonomy (NCBI): domain Eukaryota; kingdom Metazoa; phylum Chordata; class Mammalia; order Primates; family Cercopithecidae; genus Piliocolobus; species Piliocolobus tephrosceles. The sequence goes on from NC_045434.1 coordinate 64,427,309, forward strand.
ATTTTGTCACCACCAGGCCTGTCCTACAAGAGCTCCTGAAGGAAGCACTAAACATGGAAAGGAACAACCAGTACCAGCCACTGCAAAAACATGCCAAATTGTAAAGACCTTTGATGCTAGGAAGAAACTGCATCAACTAATGAGCAAAATAACCAGCTGACATCATAATGACAGGATCAAATTCACAGATAACAATATTAACCACAAATGTAAATGTGCTAAATGCCCCAATTAAAAGACACAGACTGGCAAATTGGATAAAGAGTCAAGACCCATCAGTGTGCTGTATTCAGGAGACCCATCTCACATGCACAGACACACATAGGCTCAAAATACAGGGATGGAGGAAGATCTGTCAGGCAAATGGAAAACAAAAAAAGATAGGGGTTGCAATTCTAGTATCTGATAAAACAGACTTTAAACCAACAAAGATCAAAAGAGACAAAGAAGGCCATTACATAATGGCAAAGGGATCAATTCAACAAGAAGAGCTAACTATCCTAAATATATATGCACCCAATACAGGAGCACCCAGATTCATAAAGCAAGTCCTTAGAGACCTACAAAGAGACTTAGACTCCCACACTGGGGAGACTTTAACACCCCACGGTCAACATTAGACAGATCAACAAGACAGAAAGTTAACAAGGATATCCAGGAATTGAACTCAGTTCTGCACCAAGTGGATCTAATAGACTTCTACAGAACTCTCCACCCCAAATCAACAGATTATACATTCTTCTCAGCACCACATCACACTAATTCCAAAGTTGACCACATAGTTGGAAGTAAAGCACTCCTCAGCAAATGTAAAAGAACAGAAATTATAACAAACTGTCTCTCAGACTGCAGTGCAATCAAACTAGAACTCAGGATTAAGAAACTCACTCAAAACTGCTCAACTACATGGAAACTGAACAACCTGCTCCTGAATGACTACTGGGTACACAACGAAATGAAGGCAGAAATAAATATATTCTTTGAAACCAATGAGAACAAAGACACAACATGCCAGAATTTCTGGGACACATTTAAAGCAGTGCGTAGAGGGAAATTTATAGCACTAAATGCCCACAAGAGAAAGCAGGAAAGGTCTAAAATCGACACCGTAACATCACAATTAAAAGAACTAGAGAAGCAAGAGCAAACACATTTAAAAGCTAGCAGACGGCAAGAAATAACTAAAATCAGAACACAACTGAAGGAGAAAAAGACACAAAAACCCTTCAAAAAATCAATGAATCCAGGAGCTGGTTTTTTTGAAAAGATCAAGAAAATTGATAGACCACTAGCAAGACTAATGAAGAAAACAGAGAAGAATCAAATAGATGCAATAAAAAGTGATAAAAGGGGATATCACCACCAACCCCACAGAAATACAAACTACCATCAGAGAATACTATAAACACCTCTATGTAAATAAACTAGAAAATCTAGAAGAAATGGATAAATTCCTGGACACATACACCTTCCCAAGACTAAACCAGAAGAAGTTGAATCCCTGAATAGACCAATAATAGGCTCTGAAATTGAGGCAATAATTAATAGCCTACCAACCAAAAAAAGTCCAGGACCAGACGGATTCACAGTCGAATGCTACCAGAGGTACAAGGAGGAGCTGGTACCATTCCTTCTGAAATTGTTCCAATCAATAGAAAAAGAGGGAATACTCCCTAACTCATTTTATGAGGCCAGCATCATGCTGATACCAAAGCCTGGCAGAGACACAACAAGAAAAGAGAATTTTAGACCAATATCCCTGATGATCATCAATGCAAAAATCCTCAATAAAATACTTGCAAACCAAATCCAGCAGCACATCAAAAAGCTCATCCACCATGATCAAGTGGGCTTCATCCCTGGGATGCAAGGCTGGTTCAACATACGCAAATCAATAAACATAATCCAGCATATAAACAGAACCAAAGACAAAAACCACATGATTATCTCAATAGATGCAGAAAAGGCCTTTGACAAAATTCAACAGCCCTTCATGCTAAAAACTCTCAATAAATTAGGTGTTGATGGGACGAATCTTAAAATAATAAGAGCTATTTATGACAAACCCACAGCCAATATCATACTGAATGGGCAAAAACTGGAAGCATTCCCTTTGAAAACTGGCACAAGACAGGGATGCCCTCTCTCATCACTCCTATTCAACATAGTATTGGAAGTTCTGTCCAGGGCAATCAGGCAGAAGAAAGAAACAAAGGGTATTCAATTAGGAAAAGAGGAGGTCAAAGTGTCCCTGTTCACAGATGACATGATTATATATTTAGAAAATCCCATTGTCTCAGCCCAAAATCTCCTTAAGCTGATAAGCAACTTCAGCAAAGTCACAGGATACAAAATCAATGTGCAAAAATCACAAGCATTCTTATACACCGATAATGGACAGAGAGCCAAATCATGAGTGAACTCCCATTCACAATTGCTTCAAAGAGAATAAAATACCTAGAAATCCAACTTACAAGGGATGTGAAGGACCTCTTCAAGGAGAACTACAAACCACTGCTCAACAAAATAAAAGAGGACACAAATGGAAGAAAATTCCATGCTCATGGATAGGAAGAATCAATATCATGAAAATGACCATACTGCCCAAGGTAATTTATAGATTCATTGCCATCCCCATCAAGCTACCAATGACTTTCTTCACAGAATTGGAAAAAACTACTTTAAAGTTCACATGGAAGTGAAAAAGAGCCCACATTGCCAAGTAAATCCTAAGCCAAAAGAACAAAGCTGGAAGCATCACACTACCTAACTTCAAACTATATTAAAAGGCTACAGTAACCAAAACAGCATGGTACTGGTACCAAAACAGAGATGTAGACAAATGGAACAGAACAGAGCCCTCAGAAATAGTACCACACATCTACAACCATCTGATCTTTGACAAACCTGACAAAAACAAGCAATGGGGAAAGGATTCCCTATTTAATAAATTGTGCTGGGAAAACGGGCTGGCCATATGTAGAAAGCTGAAACTGGATCCCTTCCTTACACCTTATACAAAAATTAATTCAAGATGGATTAAAGACTTAAATGTTAGATCTAAAACCATAAAAACCCTAGAAGAAAACTTAGGCAATACCATTCAGGACATAGGCATGGGCAAGAACTTCATGTCTAAAACACCAAAAGCAATGGCAACAAAAGCCAAAATTGACAAATGGGATCTAATTAAACTAAAGAGCTTCTGCACAGCAAAAGAAGCTACCATCAGAGTGAACAGGCAACCTACAGAATGGGAGAAAAATTTTGCCCTCAACTGATAAAGAGCCAATATCCAGCATCTACAAATAACTCAAACAAATTTATAAGAAAAAAAACAACCCATCAAAAAGTGAGCAACAGATATGAACAGACATTTCTCAAAAGAAGACATTTATGCAGCCATCAGCCACATGAAAAATTGCTCATCATCACTGGACATCAGAGAAATGCAAATCAAAACCACAAAGACACACCATCTCTCACCAGTTAGAATGGCGATCATTAAAAAGTCAGGAAACAACAGGTGCTGGAGAGGATGTGGAGATATAGGAACACTTTTACACTGTTGGTGGGACTGTAAACTAGTTCAACCATTGTGGAAGACAGAGTGGCAATTCCTCAAGGATCTAGAACTAGAAATACCATTTGACCCAGCCATCCCATTACTGGGTATATACCCAAAGGATTATAAATCATGCTGCTATAAAGACACATGCACACGTATGTTTATTGCAGCACTATTCACAATAGCAAAGACTTGGAACCAACCCAAATGTCCATCAATGATAGACTGGATTAAGAAAGTGTGGCACATATATACTATGGAATACTATGCAGCCATAAAAAAGGATGAGTTCATGTCTTTTGTAGGGACATGGATGAAGCTGGAAACCATCATTCTCAGCAAACTATCACAAGGACAAAAAAACCGAATACTGCACGTTCTCACTCATAGGTGGGGATTGAGCAATGAGAACACTTGGACACAGGAAGGGAAACATCACACACCGGCGTCTGCCGTGGGGTTGGGGCAGCGGCGAGGGATAGCATTAGGAGATATGCCTAATGCAAATGAAGAGTTAATGATTGCAGCACACCAACATGGCACATGTATACATATGTAACAAACCCGCACATTGTGTACATGTACCGTAGAAGTTAAAGTATTAAAAAATAAATAAATAAACTATTTCAACAGTAGTATCTCATCATTATTAAAAACAAGAAATAGGAGAAAATATTAAAAATGTAAAAATTACCTGCAATAATCTCTACCTAGTAGTATTCTTAAGCATCTTTGCATATTATTTTACATTTGCATATACACCTTGAGATTATATTGATTGTGCAATATTGAATTCTGTTTTTTTTACACACTGACAAACATTTATCCCATCATTATAACAGTACATAACCTATAGTTATTGACATTTCATGTGTTGTCTTTTTGCCTGATAACGCTATTGCATTCATGTACTTGCTTCATCTACTATTCAAACCTTCTTAGCCACTTACAATGTGCCATACATTGTGCTTATGTGTTTTCTTTTCCATGCTAAATTAACTTCTGATGAATAGAGACAATTTTTTAAAGATCTCCCCAATCTCTGAGTATAGATAATCAAAGGAGAAATGTTCAGTAATCAACTGAGCATGTTAATCAATTGAGAGATGAATTTATGAAAATTTCATTTATCCTCAAGTTTTTGGAAATACTCTTACATCAAAGTACACCTCAAATTGTGTACACTGACTATTGGTCACTTTTTGGTACGTATAAAGTACTTAAAAATGTTGTTTCCACTTTCCCTTTTAAGATTAGAATTTTGACCACAGTGTTCCACAGGAACAAAGTGAATCATCCGTGGCAAAATATGCTAGTCAAGAAGTGAGTTAGGATCTGTGCAAGCATTAAGACCTTGTGCACCCAGGTTCTGGGGTGGAGTAAAGAGGCAGGCTCCAAAGACATAGCTGTGTGTTGGACATGAGAGTGTTTGGAGGAATACAGGTAACAGGTGATGCTGGGAAGTCTTGTGAGATGGAAGGAGAACGAAGATGAGGAATCTGGTGGCAGTAATAACTGGGGAGCAGATAAACGGGAGGGCCTCATCAGGAGGTCTGTCAGTTGGTGGAAGGACACCATTCCTGGTCTTAAAAGGAGAGGCTCCAGCACAGCTGGGGAAGCATGTGGATACCTTGTACTAAATCCACTACTGCAGCTCATTCTTAATTGTAATTAGAAGAGGCGAACATGCTTTCTGAAGCTGACCCCTCCAAGATGACCAGTTCCTATTTCTGCCCCCTGCTACCAACATGGTTTAGAACAACAGACTCAAAAAAGTCATTTATTCTGTTATTGGTGACCTGTACGTTTTCTAGAATGGAATGAGGCTCTTTATTTAGTAGCTCAACTCTGAAAACACTTTTTCTTTGGACACAAAAAAGGAAAAGGTCAAGTTAATCATTAATTATCTTATCTACTAATGTCTCCATTTACGCCATACTTTCTGTGTCCTACATAGCAGGCATCACAGAGGGCAATAAACACTTCTAATGACCTTGTAATTTATATGGACTGCTAGCATCACGATTATCAGCCTGTAAATTCTGGGTAGTTCAATTGTCAACCATGCTGTTAACTAAATGAAAACATCCTGTTATTTCAGTGTCTTTCCTTGACAAAGTACTATACAGCTGAAGAACATCTCGAGGTACAATTTTGGTTGGAAAGGAGCCAATTGGTTTCAACAGAATCAGATCTGAGCTTCATAAAGTCTTTGAAGTGACTTCACAGAGATGCAGACATGTGCACTTGAAGATGCTGCCGCTTCCCCAGTACCTAGCAAAGTTCCTCCCTCTTTGTGTGCGTCACTGTGAAACCCCCACCCTTCTGCCTCATGCTAAATGCACAGAGTGTCTAGCTGGGGGAAAAGACTGCATTTAGGAGATAGAAAATGGTTTAGATTACTTAAAGGAATAAGGTGTTGCCTGGAATTGCTGGTTTATAAGTTGGTCATTTTTCTTTTTAAAATATTTGTAATATGGAATGGGCTCCTTAAGGAGAGCTTGGAAAATGCAGAAAGTTATGAAAAATAAGTCACATATAATTTTGCTACCTAGTGATAACCACTCCTAATATTTTGATTCATTTTCTGCCCCTCTTCTTTCACATATGTTTTTTTACACATGTACTTTTCCCCCCTTAGTTTCCTTTTATTTTATAGAGCAGAACCCTAGTCTTTTAAACAGCTTGGAGTGAAATATATGCTATATCAGTTTTTACTTTCTCTAGGGAGAAAAATTAATTTACTAGAGAGGCATGAAATGATTATGGGAAGAGTGGTTAAGACTACTCGAGAGAAATATTTGGAAAATAAGCTTTGGATATTTTCTAAGCTTTATTTCAAAAGCACTTTTTGCTATGTTCTTTATAAAAAACATAATAAAAATTGAAATGAAAGAATAATTGTTACTATAAAAGTAACTAGTTTAGTTTTGTATGGATTCAGAATATACTAAATTAACTTTTTAAAACATAAATTTTAAAAAAATATATCAAAATAATATGTTCTGATATTTTTAAAATAAATGACCTTGTGCTCTTCAACCTGTCCACATCTTTAGAGAATAAAAATATGTTATGTTATTATGGGCTATGCTAATGACCTCTAGAAAACATCAGAATATTTCTGGATATTTAATAATAGCTTTATATATGACTACTGCTCATTTCTGTGTAATTCTGTTTAACAGCTGCTTTACAGGTGAATTCTGCCACCTTTACTTTGATAGCAATATAAGGAGTGAGATAGACATGAACCTGAATTTCAATTTAAAACCATGGAAGAGAGGGGGAAAAAACAGCTTAAGAAAAATCAACTGATAAAGGGCAAGAAAAAAATGCAACTTACATCACAAAGGCTAATTGCTTTATTATTTAGAGAGTACTTAAAAATTCAAAGACCAAACTTCTCTCCACCCCACAAAAATGGGCAAAGGACATACAGCTAGGTCACCAAGAAAGAAGGGCAAGTAGGTGGTGAATATATGTAAATATACTTGATAGGACTTTTGCTTAGTTGGATCTTTAGCAAATCTCTTTTATTTCTTGGGATTTTGAAGAAGTAACTTTTAAAGGAGGACTAGAAACAAAGTGATTGGGAATTGGTCTTTTTTGAATTAAAATTTCCCATCACAAGAAAAAAAAGTTCTGTGTTCTCTTTTTTTCCAAAATGGAGTAGATCAGTGAGCAATGCGATTAATAAATATGCAATGCCTGTGACTTTTGTTTTGTTTTGCTTTGGAGACAGGGTCTTGCTTTGTTACCCAGGCTGGAATGCAGTGGTGCTGTCTAGGCTTACTGCAACCTCACCTGTAACTTTTTAATTGCAAGAAAGCCAAAAGATTTTTTTCTATTACATCAGTTATAATGAGAAATACTGTATATGCTAACTATGAGTAAAATACTATATTGCCTAACTTGTATTATTAAGCAATTCTGCTGACCTGAGACCTTACATTTTCATCTGAAAAGCAGGGACTGGACACCAATTGCCCTCTGGTTATTCCTAGTCCTAATATTCTTTGTTTTGCTTGCTTTTCTGGCACACTTAAGTGTGTAGTATAAAGTTTATGATGCTTAAATGAAATTTTCTGTCTCTACCATTATAATGAGAAGGGAATAAAATACTTTATTTTGCAAATCTACTCATGGAATATAGTTCTGTACCTGATTGTTTTCATAATCTCTGTGTTGATGTGTAATGCCACAGACATGCTCTTGATGGTAACAGGAAAGAAAATCAGACACAGCTAAACATAAAGGTCAGTTGGCTGTCAGGTGCTTAGCAGGTGTAAATAGAGGGTCATTCATGCTGCTACACTTGCTCCTGAAAAGCATAATGTAAATATAGTATACTGATTTAGGAGGCAAAGAACCATGTATCATGGTTCTTCTTTTTTTTTTTTTTTTCTTTTTTCTTTGAGATGAAGTCTTGCTCTGTCACCAGGCTGGAGTGCAGTGGCGCAACCTTGACTCACTGCAACCTCCGCCTCCCGAGTTCAAGCAATTCCCCTGCCTCAGCCTCCTGAGTAGCTGGGACTACAGGTGTGTGCCACCATGCCCAGCTAGTTTTTTGTATTTTAGTAGAGACAGGGTTTCACCATGTTGGCCAGGATGGTCTAGATCTCCCGACTTCGTGATCCGCCCTCCTCGGCCTCCCAAAGTGCTGGGATTACAGGCATGAGCCACTGTGTCCAGCCCTAACATCAAATTTTAAAAGAGTTGACCACAGTTTAATGACATCCGCGCACCAGCCTCCACCCACACTGCCCTTCATAAGCCCCTTAAAGGAGATTCCATAGTTCTAAACCTGGTCCACAAACACACATATCCTCCATTCTCTCCTTTTCTTCTCTTTGGCAGTTTGACAAAATCTTTAGGGGGAGTTGGAGGAAACATTAATCTCCTAAATCTACTTCATTCAAAGCTGTGGCTTCAAGTTCTACCCCTGTTAAGGCCTCAGGAAGTTCATTGTCGACACCCTCCCTTTGAACTCAGTCACTAAAATGATCTCAAGGCTAAGGGATAGACCACAGCTCCACTTCACAAGTAAGCTTGCAACACCTGATTAAGGAAAGTTTGCTGTGCAGACAATTGTAGTTCATCCCTTTTACAGACAGATCTCGATTTGTTTTCTAGGGTCTAAAATTATTTAAATCAAAATCTCTCAGAACTTTCTGGACATTTAGTAAATTCATGCTGGGGGAGAATTGGCAGAGACATGTTAAGTGCACTTGACCACAAGAACCATTCATTTCATCAAATATTTAGCAGCTATTCATTGTACACCTATTATAGATTTTGGCACTGGAGATATTATAAGAAAATTCTATCCCTGACTTATGGAACTTATCCCCAAAAATAGGAAACAAGGCTCAGAACCATTCAAATGAAGCTTCAGTTAACTCAAATAAAAATTAGTTTCATAAATGTAATGTGAAAGTCTTTGAGTATGTTAAGAATGGCTTGATTAACCTCAGGGATAGAAATTTGACTGATTGAAAGAAAGTTTCAATAAAATACCAATCTTTGAGTTTAATCTGACACCTGAAACTAGGAAATCAAACACTAGCCACATTTTCTTTCTATACTTTATAATAATTTTTCTCATGAGAAAAAGGCATCTTTCTTCCAAGCCTGAAAATAAATGGAGAATTTTTAATATCTATTGTTGTGGAGAACAATAAATAGACTACCTGCTTTCACAAATAAGTGCTGGCATTGAACCACAGAACATGTCTGTCATATCACTCCTTCACACCGTACATTAACAGGAATAATAATTTCCTCTCATTGAGTTTCCTATTTACTATCCCCTTAATTATACCTCCTTTAATTACTGTCATGGAGTGTCTGAATTTTATAATCCAAGATACTAAGATGTTTATTTGATATACCACCACACTCAATGTATTGTATTCTTTGCAAAAATTTGAAAATTTTTGGGAAGAGGAAATTCCATGGTTTGGTGAACCCAGAAAGTCTTCAGTACATCTCAGTTATAGAACTGTATTAAATACATTTAAACTCTACAATTCCATAAGACCTATTTTAGGTTTATACACTAAGCATCCAATTCCTCACCATCCTCTCATACAAACCCTGTGTAATACAAGTTCTACTTCCATAATTCCATGAACAAAACAGCAATTGACACATAGGTTTGATTTTTTTTTAACACATTTTCTTTACCTTATTCTAAATGTAACATAGGGTCAACAAAGAAAAAGAAAACTGAAAAGCACAAGGAAAGTGAAATATCTATAATATTATCAACCATTGTTAATTTTGTTGTGTTCCAAACTATTTTATATATATATAGAGAGAGAGAGAGAGAGAGCTTTTGTTTTAATAAAAGGACTGCCAAAAGGCACATGCCAGTTTGGACTCTGCTTTTTCCACTTACAATTATATCATAGTTTCTCATATTTGGTATACTTTTGCAATACTTGCTGCATAGAATTCCATCACGCAAAGGTAACTACCAGAAATTCCTTATTACTTTTGATAGACACTTAGGGTTTACTTTTTTTTCAAAAGTTATAAATCTTTGATCACAGCTCTGATGATTTCTCTGGGAACTGACAGCCTAACACAAGTCATGTCCATTTTAAGACTTTCAACATTCTGAAAAGTTATGTTACAGAGTGCTGGTCCCCCTGCAACACGTTCACTCACATTGGCTGATTTTTTAATTCTTTGCCAATCTGAGGGGAAGAGATGCCAACTCTTTTTGTTTGCTCTTGTAATGCCAGTCATGTTCCCTTTTTTTTTTCCTTTTACCAGTCATACTGGTTTACTCAGAACACTGCAAATCAATCCTGCTCACTCTTAATTTCAGTATTGTTCCTGAGATTGTTTCACCAGAAAACTTCTCCCCCTTATCCACTTCGCCTAACAATTTCTACCCATCCCAGTCCTCCTGCATTCATTGCTTCCAGGAATCTGGCACTTAGGACACCCTTGTCCTTACATTGTTCATGCATGCATATTTCGTCTTCAATAAAACATTCAGTTGCTCAAGGGCAGGGACCCCATAGAGTCGCAATATGCTAACGGCCTGGTGTTGCTTAATAAATTAGATTCTGACGGGTCCTCTGCAGGGAGGGAAGCAAAGAGCAAATTACCTTAGCGGCTGGGAGTGCAGAAGCCAACCCTTTGAGACTGTGTAAACAAGATGGCCCCGAGACGATACAGTAGCAGGCATTCAAGCAAGAAAAACTCAAATATTGTTCCCAATAATGCCTGACTAATGCAAAATACCAAGTAAGGGCTAGTCAGTCCTGATAGCCTGCAGAGCCCCAGGGTAAAACTAACCCTGACGGGCGCTGGCCCACGGTTGTTCCCCTGCTAGGGCTCTGGACTCGCCCTTTCTCCTCGAAGGCCAACGAGTTGCCCCTGCGCGCCGAGGCCCCGCCCCGCGGCCCGCCGATTGGCTCCAGCCGCCCCGGCGCCAAGACTCAATTCCACCCCAAGCGCCCAGGCCACGCCCCCCTGTCAAGCGCCCTGGAAACTTCGTGAGTTTGGGTATTGTTGTGTCCAATAACCGGACTCAGAAGGGACTTCCCTGCTCGACTGGCTCTCAGTTTCTCTGCTCACCTCTGGATAAATTACGGGGTCTCCCGCGCCGCGCATGGCGCCTCCCGTCCTTCTCGAGCGTCCCTTTCCTTCCCGGAGCTTTCCTGGGTTGCTTCTGGCGGCCCTGGTGTTGCGGCTGTCCTCCTTCTCCGGTAGGACCTGGGGTCGGGTTCGCGCGTCCGCGGCGAGGCTGGAGCTCTGCTCAGTCAGTCCGGCAGGAGGCGCGGGGCGGGACTCACTGCACGTCGTGCGGGCTTGGGATGGAGAGCGAGGCCAGGGTTCTCCGAGGGGTGCACTGCTCAGATCCCGGGGATATGTGACGGGGAATGCAGGAACCACGCAGAGTCCGAGGTGAAGCTTGTTTGGTGGCGTGGTGTGCGCGGCCGGCATTTACGCAGGATCTGGTTGCGTCCCCAAAACAAGTGTGAATCGTGTTTTCGTGATTGAGCCCAGTCAGCAAGGGGAACGCGGACTGGGCGCCCCAGGTGAGGGCTTGCTCTGGAGTGCACAGGTGCGTGGGAGTGTTGCTAGGGCCCGTGCTGTGCCCGTGGTGAGAGTTTGCCCTGTGTTCCCTTGGTGCCTTGGTGAGTGGGGTGTTCATTAGGGCTTGGACAGTACCCGCGGTAAGGGTTGCAGTGCGTCTGCTGTGCCCCATGTGCTGGACTGGGCTGCGCGAGAGGGGCCTGGCCAGGTGTTGCTGGGAGCGTGCTGTGCGCAAGTGGCCTGTGTGCGGAGTTCACTGTGGGCAAGACAGCTAGCTCACTGTTTGCTTTGAATGGAGTGAGCGCGGACTCTGGGGCTGGGGAGGGCATACTGGGTGAGAGCAGGCTCTCAGTGCCTGGGGTTAGAGAGGTGGTAAGGGCGCGCCATGCTTTTTGTGCCTTCTGTGAACAGACTCCGTGTTGCCTGAGATCCTATTGGTCTTGGATTTTAAGTGGCTGCTTTTTTTGGGGGGTGGATGGGTCATCGAGTCATCTTTCTGTTCCTAACCAATACAGACAGCATCTGATTCCATTACCTAATGGCGTTTTGACATTATTTTCCTTCTTTTCATTACTTTGAGTCATATTTGAGAGATGTGAAGCAACCTAAAAAACACTGGTAGCCAAACCTAGTGAGAAATTAGTATTCTAACAAAGGAAGGCAAATAATGCTAACCTGTTTTTCCCCCACAGCTCATAAACTAAAGCTTAAGGCCTATCCCACTGTTTTGTATTTCATTGAATGGAATCAATACTTTTAAAAATGCATGCTAGGCCAGGCACAGTGGCTCACGCCTGTGATCCCCGCACTTTGGGAGGCCCAGGCTGGGTGATTGCTTAAGCCCAGGAGTTCAAGATCAGCCTGGACAACATGTCAAAACCCCATGTCTACAAAAAATACAAAAGTTAGTTGGGCATGGTGGTGTATGCCTATGGTCCCAACTACTCAGGAGGCTGAGGTGGGAGGATCGCTTGAGCCCAGGAGGTGAAGGCTGCAGTGAGCTGTGATCATGCCACTGCACTCCAGCCTGGATGAGAGTGAGACCCTGTCTCAAAAAAAAAAAAAAAAAAAAAAGTCAAAAAATACAGGCTTAAATACATGCTTATTGTGCAAAATGAACAAAATAAAAGGCTGTTTTTAATATTTTGGTATATTTCCTTCTGACGTTATTGTGCTTCATGTGTGTCTATGTCCAAATTATATTTAGGATTCTATTCCATGTACAGTTTGTACGTTGCATTTCTTTTCTTAGGAACATTCATTCAGTGAATATGGGTCTTGTGTGTCTGCTGCTATTACTCTGGTATGCAATAACAAACCATTCCTATTTTCTTGATCCTGTTTTCACTATTTGTTTACACACACGTACATGCAGGAAGATAAGCAGGGACTTTGTTTTGCTCATTGTTAAGTGCTCAGTGCCTGGAACACAGTAGGCAATCAATAGATATTTGCTAAAATGTATTGGGAGCGGCAGACTTTAACTGAAACATAATAGTAACAAATATATTATGAACCAAGGGAAGTGCTCTGGAGGAAAGCAGTATAATTTTCTGACAGCATTAACAAATGACTGGAGGGAGGGAAGGCTTTTCTTCTCATCAAACAAACAAAATTCTGCCACTTTGGGGCCTCTGTGCTTGCTGTTCCCTCAGCCCTGGAACATTCTCCCCCTGACCTGCTGCATAAAAGGGCTCTTTCTTCTGCAAACTCAGCTAGAATGTTACCGCTTCAGAGACCTTCTTAGAATGTAAGAATTTTCTCTGTCTTCTCACATTTGTGGTTCCAAAAGCCCCATTTGTTTGCCTCCGTATGAACACTAACTCAGTATCCATATAGACATCTGTTAAATACCAGAAAATTAAATATACTATTTGGCTGGGGCTGAGAGCCTAGGAAAAAGTTCCTCCTACCTCCAAGAGGAAGGTTCTTTAAAGAGCTATGCTCAGGATGGTCTTTCTGTAGTACTTAAAAAACTAGGGCAGGGGCAGCTGAGGGCCAGGAAGGATCTGTCTCCCCTGTTTGTGTTGACTCTGCAGGGCTTCCAGTACTTCAGTCTTGCATCTCACCAATCATTAAAACGTTTATTTTGAAGGAGGGTGATGGGATTAGGGAGCAGTAGTGATAAGAAGAAAATGAAAGGACTTTTTTAAAAAAAAAATGGTTAATGTTTAGAATAGGCTTAGTACTAGAAGTACACCCTGGGCATCATAAAGAGAGCCCACCTCTACAGAATATTAAAAACAAAGTATTAGCCAGGTGTGGTGTTGCACGCCTGTGGTCCCAGCTACTTGGGAGGCTGAAGGGGGTGAGGGGGGAGGATCACTGGAGCCCCCATGGTCAAGGCTGCAGTGAGCCCTAATCCTACAGCTACACTCCAGCTTGGGTGACAGAGTGAGACCCCATCTCAAACACACACACACACACACACACACACACACACACACAAAACTAAAAGTTGAAGATAATGAAAGCAATTTGAAATAGAGGAACATAGAATTATAAAATGAATAGGGTGTAACATGGACGATAACAAAACTAAAAATGAAGAGAAGGAGAAACAAGGTTAAGTTTGAGGTTGATAGGGTTAAATCCAGACAGGTATGAAACCTAGAGAAAGTAAAAATGAGAACTCACGATGCTAGGCAGAGAGAATACGTGAATTAAAATAAACATTCAATTTTTCAAACAACTCAGTCTCACAAGGAGAACGTTTTGTAAGCAGACAGTGCTGTGCATGGGAGACCTGCCCTCTCAAAGGTAGTTACCAAATGGTTTGAGATAGCTGAAGGAAACATATCAAATTTCAGGCCAGTCTCATTCAGTCCTCCAGTAGAGGAACTGCTTTTTTGGACAAACCCCCCAATCTCCTGTTGTGTGTGGTCTCTTCTGCCTATTTCAGGTGTTTTCCTTATTTCCAATGAAAGAAGCCAAGATCAATAAGTTCTTATCACTTCTTAGTTTCCTTACTCGGCATACTACCTTGCAAAAAGAGCAGTCTGTATCTGGTCACTTGCCAGGATACCAGAAGACTGGGAGATAGGCAGCACAAGAAATGGCCTAATCTTCTTTCTCCACTGTGCTGTAGAATGATTATTTTCAATATGAAATTGGTTGCAATATATTCTTCACATTGTTTTGTGTTTGACAGCAGTGGACTTTGAGTACCAATTTTTTCGTGAATAGCTACTATGAGTGACATATTGTGCTGGGTGTTGTGGCCACATGGATGAATGAAGTCAGCCATGTTAACTATTAAACGCAAAAGCATGTGATAATTACCTGAGAAATCCATGCAGGGGAGAGTCCAGGGGAAGGTGACTGATCACAACTTCCCAGGGAGAGGTAGAAAATGCTTCCTGGAGGAGATGATGAGTGGACTAAGGAAGATAAGAGTTGAGCAGGAGTTGTAGCTACCCGCCAGGGAGGAAGCATATTCAGAGCAGAGGGAGCAAGGTGCAAGGTGAGCAAAGGCACCAAGATGTGACACTGCTGGACTGCCAAGCTACTCAGTGTGGCAGAGCAGGGCAAAGGAGGCAAGAAAGAAGGGAGAGGATTAGATCACAGGGTGAGCAACTCTGAAAAGCAACAAGTTTGTCAGGAATAAATAATCACCATCATCAATTCAGACTTTGATATTATTCCCTGTCCTTTTAGGGCAGCTTGAGCCCTTTTGTTTGACTTAGCACAACATGACTCCAAACTAGGGTTGTTTTAATTTCCCCAGACACAGCAGCAGACAATTTCTTGAGGGCCTAATTGCAGATAGAGCTTGTTGGTGTCAGTATGTGGGAGCTCCAGATGAATGGCCATAGTGGGAAGCAGTTTGGTAGTGGTTCAGCAGTGTGGCCTGGGAACCTAGCTAACTGGCCTGCCTCCTGGGTCTGCCACCTACCTGGAATGTATTCTTGGGTTCTGATTGTGATGGGATTTAAAAGTCTCTAAGCTATGTTAGGAAGCCTTAGACATTATCCTGAGGTCATTGGAGAGCCATTGAAAGGTATCTGTCTTGGAAAAGCTTTGATTACTGTGTCATATAAATATTGCTCTGGTATCAATGTGAAAAATGAATTGAATGAAAGGTGGCAAGATAGGTATGGGGACCTATTTGGTTATGTCACGGTAATTCGGATAAGAAATGATAGTGGCTTGAATTAAAAGTAAAGGATACAACTACACAGAATACATGGGCATTTCCGCTGTGGAAACATAACTTGTTTGGGGTGTGTGTGTGTGTGTGTTGAATCAAAAGTGGCTCTTGGGCCTCCCTGTGTTTTTTGAGATAGACACATTCCAAGTAGAGCTGTGTGGGGAGAAAATTGAATATGTAGTTTTGGCACCCCAGCTAGAGATCTGGGATAGAGAGATATCCGGCTGGGAGGCAGCTGGTTATCAGTGGTAATGAAGTCATAGAAGTGTATATATTCTCCCAGTGGGGACCTGCAGAATGGAATCACAGGAAGTCCTCCAACAGACTGATCAGGGATATTACCTTGAAACGAGCCAGAGGACAAGCTGAAAACCAGGGTGGTTTGCTCTTTGCTCTCCTAAAAGCCAAGGAGAGAGAACTCTTCAGGCAGAAGAGAGTGAGGGCAGAGTGATCAGTGGCTTTCATGTTATCAAGAGGGTAACTAAAACTATTGAGAGAGTGACTGTTAGGAGGAATTTAACAAGGAGGAGGCCTTTTAATGACTCGGAAAGTAGTTGAAGTGATTTTTGTAGACCTAGAAATGAGTGGGAAGTGAGAAATAAAATTGAAATAGGTAGATGTCAGAGTCTATGTTTTGTGGAAGCAAAAAAGGTTTTAAATAGATTATATAGTGGAAGAAGGAGCAAGATGGTCAGGTTTCATTGCCGTTTCAATTGTAGTCAGATACCATGCATTTCTGGTAATATCAGTCTGGGCAGGGCTGTGGGTATGCGTGTACATGAAACTGAAATTTGCCCTTAAAATAGGTAAATAAAGAAAATAATATACCCGTGCATTCAAAACAGCAATGCAGAATTTTGATTTTGATTCGGATCTATTTAGAAACTGGATTGAAAATCTCAGAATTATTTTCTTTTAGGAAAAACATGTCCATATATAGGGGATCCTTTGCATGGCCAAGCAGTCCTTGCAAATGGTACTTATGAGCTTGGTTATCAAATACACTTTATTTGTAAAGAAGGGTAAGTAAGTTGCTCCTTAGAGGAAATAAGGAAAATGTTAGCAATTTTATTTTCGTTTTGCTTCTCTTCTTAAGCATTCATATAAACTTTATTTAATTTTGCTTTCTATGTGACAAGTTATACTTCTAGTCAAACAACTCTTGGATGTTTTATGGAGACAGCAAAGGCATAGAGTAAATAGAAAGAAACTGATATTGAAGGAAAGCGTAACTACCTGGTATTTCTGACAATAAGTCTGTCGTAAGCATTAAGAATGTAGCAATCATGTGAATTTATCCTTCACAAGTGCGTGTCCCCTATTTAAATCTGCCAACTCTTAGAGTTAAAGTAGGGAATCACAGAAATGAGAAATAGAATTGCCAACTACAGATACGCTTGTCTCTGTAAGGTGTTACCAGACCAAAACTGACCTGGTTAGCCTTTACCATCATGTTGAACAAAATCTCTCAGTTGAAAAACGTTATTTCTGAGACTGTTAGAATGTGAAGCATCTCAAGAACATGCACTGAGCACTCGGCCTTTGTTCTGTAGGGCTTTTAAAGTCACAGATATTGGGGATACTGGGCATTTAAGTGAAATGTGCATTTAGAGAGTAAATGTAATTTTCCATAGATTTTCTGTTGCTATAACACAATACTTGAGACTAGATAATTTATAAAGAAAAGAAATTTATTTGATCCATATTTCCAGAGGCTGGGAAGTTCAAGGACATGGCAGTAGTGTCTGGCAAGGGCTTTCATGCTGCATCATAACATGCTGGAAAGTGAAAGGGAAATGTAGCACCTGCAAAAAAGACAAAGCACAAGGGAGGGGCTCTCGCTTTATAATAACCTGCTCTTGTGGTAACGAATCCAAGCCTACAAGAATAAGAACTCATTCCCTCAAAAATTAATGAACACCCTCTAGAAAGGCATTATCCCTCTTAAAGACTTAATCATTTCTTAAAGGCCCCACGACCTCTCACTGCTGTTACACTGGCAATTAGATTTCAATAAGAGTTTTGGTAGAGACCACCCAGATTCAAACAATAGCAATACTACACTACAACATATAAACAAAGTGAGTCTTGGAGGAAAAGTGCACTGTGACCATGTAAGGCAGTTTCACTAATAGTTTTTAAAATTTGGTCAAGTGGAAATATTGGAATATTCAGTCAATAGTTATATAGAGCTTGCTAGGCACTATAAGGGATACCAAAAGTTTAAGACATAGACCTTCCTAAAAGAAGTTCTAACCTTATTGAGAAACAATACATACTGAGAGCTATCAAACCAAAATACTGAATGAGAAATACCAAATAATAGAATTGATCATGATAATTACACTGAGAGTCTAGAAGGAAGAGAGATTCCTGTGAATTTAAATCAGAGAAGATTTCACTGAGTATAGGGGTATACTCAATGAAAGTATTCCTATACTCGATCAGCTACTCCTAGAAAGACATTTCGTTTTAAACAATAATAATAGGAGCTAAAACTCATGTAGCACTAACTATGTGCCAAATCCTAACTTATCTAATCCCCTAAACAACCCCATGAACTATGTACTGTTATCCCCTTTTAATCAATTAGGTAACTGAGTGAAGGAACTTTAAGTGATTTACCCAAGCTCAAGAAACTAGTAAGTTGGGAAGCAGAGACTCTAATCCAGACATTCCAGCTCTAGGGCCTGTTCTCTCTACATAGTCCTTGTCCTTACTGAGCAGATTCATGTGAGTAAAGGCACAGAAATGCATGTGTAATGTGATTGCAGGAGACTGCAAAGAAGCCGGGTGGAAAGACACAGCAGATTTATTTAGACATTTTTGCTCTCGGCCAATATATGCTCAAATAGAGAAACTCTATTTGATTAAATTGCAGATTTATTTAGCACTTTCATTATATAGTATGTTGTTTAAGAAACCACCCCTCGAACTACTGCAGTGTGGAAAAGAAACCACATAAAAAGTTCCTTCATTATTATGTGTGTCTTATTAATTACTATACAAAACGGTAACACTTTCTTTTCTCATTTAGTTATTACTTAAGTGGTAAAGAAATTCTATATTGTGAACTTAAAGGATCAGTAGCAGTTTGGAGCAGTAAGTCCCCAAAATGTGAAAGTAAGTAAATTCTTTTTTTTTTTAATTTAGACCAGTAGTCCTCAAAGATTTTTGCCTCAGGGAACCTTTTATGCTTTAAGATTAATAAAGATCCCAAAGAGGGATCTTTGGGATCCCTTTTTCTTTTATGTGGGTTATATAAATTGGTATTTATCATATTGGAATTCAAATGGAAAGATTTTTTAAATCATTATTGATTATTTTTGTTTTTGTTTTTGTTTTTCCTAAGACAGGGTCCCAGTACGTTTCCTAGACTGGAGCGCAGCGGCACAATCTCAGCTCACTGCAACCTCAGCCTCCCGAGTAGCTGGGACTACAGTCATGTGCCGCCATACCTGGTTTTTTGTAACTTCTGTAGAGACGGGATTTTGTCATGTTGCCCAGACTGGTCTTGAACTCCCGTGCTCAAGTAATCTGCTCCTATGGGCCTCCCAAAGTGCTGGGATTACAAATGTGAGCCACCCCACCCGGCCTGATTAATTTGTAAGAATAGACGCAATACAAATTAACATATATAATTTTTTTGTGAAAAATAACAATTTTCCAAAACAAAATAAAATTAGAATAGCAGCATTGTTCATATTTTTTGCACATCTCTTCAACATCTGACTTAAAGGAAGACTTGGATTTGGGCCGTTGTGTAATCACACAATATGTAGACTTTGGAAAAAAATCACTATACACTTCTGCCCGGCGTGGTGGCTCACGCCTGTAATCCTAGCACTTTGGGAGGCCAAGGCGGACGGATCATGAGGTCAGGATATCCAGACCATCCTGGCTAACACTGTGAAACACCGTCTCTACTAAAAATGCAAAAAATTAGCTGGGCGTGGTGGTGGGCGCCTGTAGTCCCAGCTACTCCAGAGACTGAGGCAGGAGAATGGCGTGAACCCCAGTGGCGGAGCTTGCAGTGAGCTGAGATCGCACCAATGCACCCCAGCCTGGGCAACAGAGCGAGATTCCGTCTCAAAAAAAAAAAAAAAAAAAAAAAAAATTCACTATACATTTGTAAGGATGACAGTGAAAAAAGACAATAATATTTTGGTGGTATTGTGAACCACCAATTTAGAAAATGGATATATTTACAAATGGAAGTATTTATAAATTGCAAAGGATTTCTCAACTAGCACTCAGTTAAGCATATTTTCTCATTAAATTGTCAGCATTTCTTGTGATAACTAGAAGAAAACTTAGCATGGCCTTGCAAATAATTATAGATGTATTAGGCCGTTTTTGTATTGCTCTAAAGAAATACCTGAGACTGGGTAATTTATAAAGAAAAGAGGTTTAATTGGCTCATTTTCTATAAACTGTACAGGAAGCATGATGCTGACGTCTGCTGGGGGTTTAGGTAGGCCTCAGGAAACTTAACAACCATTGGGAAAGACAAAGAGGGAGCAAGATGTCTCACATGGCAGGAGCAGGAGCAAGGTGGGAAGGACGGGAGATATTACACACTTTTAAACACCCAGATCTCCCAAGAACTCAGTGTCACGAGAACAGCACCAAGGGGATGGTGCTAAACCATTCATGAGAAATCTACCCCCATGATTCATACATCTCCCACCAGGCCCCACTTCCAACACTCCAACACTGCAACACTGTGGACTCCAATTCCACATGAGATTTGATGGGGACACAGATCCAAACCGTATCAATAGGCATTTACACTTTAAGAAAATGAGATTTTGTTCTGAAAGTTAGTTACTACATTAATGGTTTGAATTTGGGATAATATATTTGCTCATAGAAACCTTCTTTTAAATCTATATTGAATTCACAACCAGCTGGTAGAAACCCTATATTGACGAATTTATCGAAGACATAGAGATTTTACTAATGCTGTCTTAATCTTTTACATTTCCTTTCCTCATTTTCTTCATTTTTAAGAGGTTTTGTGTACACCACCTCCAAAAATAAAAAATGGAAAACACACCTTTAGTGAAGTAGAAGTGTTTGAGTATCTTGATGCAGTAACTTACAGTTGTGATCCTGCACCTGGACCAGATCCATTTTCACTTATTGGAGAGAGCACGATTTATTGTGGTAACAATTCAGTATGGAATCCTGGTGCTCCAGAGTGTAAAAGTAACCTTTCAATTTATTTCCTTCTTTATTTGTAAGTACTCTGGAAACATTTTGTAAGTAGTTTTATCTACAAATAAACAAAGCAGGTGTATGTGCTTCCTCCTCCTGTGTAATTGATTTCTAATTCATTTTAATACAAGTCAATTCAAGCCAAAAAACAGTTCTAGCTGGAGTTCCCTATTTCTTATCCCCACATGTTCTTGGCATTTCATCTTATACAGTATGAACTACTATGTATCTGCATGAGTTAGAAGTTGTTGTTTGATAGAACAAAAATAAATAAATCAACAAACAGTGGCTTAAAAATTAGAAAAGTTGATCTTGTATTACAAGAAATCTAAGAGTTCCGGCTATGGTAGTGGTAGACTGTAACAGACTAATGCTCTCACTGATAAAAATGATAACTCTGGTTAACAAAAAAAAAAAAAAAGTTAAAGACCAAATGTTTAAGGCACTCTACTCTAGAGTGACCAAAAGTATGAAGACTCTACAGGGGACTTGCCCACTTAAAGAAAGAAATCACAGAATTACGGTGATTTAAAAGTATATACTTCCAAAGTAGACCATATTCTAGACAATAAGACAATTTTCAACAAATTTCAAAAAATTGAAACCATTCAAACTACATTATCTGATCACAACAGAATAAAAGCAGAAATCAACAACAAGGCCAATCCCCAAAGACATGAAAAGTATATAAGACACTTCTAAATAACCCATGCATAAAAGTAGTAGTCAGCAGGGAAATTAGAAAGTGTTTTGAATTGAATCACAAATCAACACATCAAAGTATCCAAACCTGTAGGATACAGTTAAAGCACTGCTTACAGGGGAATGTATAGCATAACCTATTATGTTAGAAAAAAAAGAAAAGCCTTAAATCAATGATCTATTTTTCCACCTTAAGAAACTAAAAAAGAAGAGCAAATCAAATCCAAAACTAGCAGATGTAAGGAAATGATATAGAGCCAAAGTCAATGAAATTGAGAAGAGAAAAAAAATAAAGAAAATCACTGAAACCAACAGTAACTACTGGGAGATCAATAAAGTGTGTAAACCTATAGCCAGAGTGACAAAGAAAAAAAGACACAAATTAACCAATACTGAGAATGAAAGAAGTGGCAGCCAGGCATGGCATCCCAGCCAGCTTGAAGACCCTGCCCTCCTGCAGCCGGCAGGGGCAGTCACTCCCAGACTTGTCCTTTTAGAAGCTCCAGCTTTACCACTTGTTGGTGGAGCCCAACCACTGCCACAGGGTCCTCATCGCCAACACGCCTGGCAGATCCAAGAAGAGATGGCCCAGCATGGGATGTGGTAAACAGCGGCACCCGAGAGTGCAGGGTGCGTGTGGCTCCACTGCCTGGTTTCTGCAGAGATCCTATGCCGCTGCTCTGTGCCCACCACACAGGAACCAGAGAGGGAGCGCCATGTCCCCCGCTTTGGAGATTGCTGCACGAAAGGGCCAGGTATCAGACCTTTGCTCTGTCACCTCAGCACTGGCACCAGGAGCCCCACAGAGCAGCATTTGGGAGACGGACAGCCCGGGGGAAAATAGAGGAAGCTTTCAGAAGTGGCTAGATGAGATATTTGAAATACTGAAGACTAAAAACCCCAGCTTCATGGAAGAGCTGGCCTCAGATGTGATCAGTTCTTACGATGACATAGACACACAGTGCTGACCCGCATGATGGGATGCACCAAACTGGGCCCCTGCAACGCACTTGGAGGCTTGGCCCTGCAGCTGCCCCACCTCCCAGCTCCAGCTGCAATTGCAGTTTGACCTGGGCAAACAGGAGCACATGGTGGAGATCCTGATGGAGACCTGAGCCATGCACACCAGAGTGCTGGCTAGACGTGGAGTACGGGATCCCACCAAGGGAGCTCTGGCCAGCCTGTAGCCCACTGCCCAGCCTTGCTGGCTTCTCTGCTGATTCCTGCATGGTCTGCAGCCCCTGGCCTGTCCCCTTCCTTCCCCTCTGCAGAGGTCAGGCTGGAGGCTGGTCTCAGTGGGAGCTAGGGCTCTCCTCAAAGGCTTTTTGTCCTTGGGGCAGTCTTGACATCCCCATCAGTCATCCCTTTTCATGTGGAGGACAGTGAGCTGCAGCTGCAGCAATGTTGTTTAAATTTAGGTAGCTGAATTTTTTAGAATTAAGTTTTATATGTTTTGAGCAATAAATTGTCTTAAGATACATATTTTAGATTGCTTCCAAGATGGCTGAATAGGAACAGCTCCGGCCTATGGCTCCCAGTGAGATCAACACAGAAGGCAGGTGATTCCTGCATTTCAAACTGAAGTACCTGGTTCATCTCACAGGGACTGGTTGGACAGTGGGTGCAGCCCATAGAGGGCAAGTCAAAGCAGGGCAGGGCGTTGCCTCACCCAGGAAGTGCAAGGGGTCAGGGAACTTCCCTTTCCTAGCCAGGGGAATCTGTGAATGACTGTACATGGATGAACAGTACACTTCTGCCCAAATACCACGCTTTTCCCACAGTCTTCACAACCGGCAGACCAGGAGACTCCCTCCTGTGCCTGGCTCAGCAGGTCCCACACCCATGGAGCCTTGCTCACTGCTAGTGCAGCAGTCTGAGATCAACCTGGGACACTGGAGCTTGGCGGGGGGTGGAGCGTCCGACATTGCTTAGGCTTGACTAGGCGGTTCTATGCTCACAGTGTAAACAAAGCACCAGGGAAGCCCAAACTGGATAGAGCCCACCGCAGCTCAGCAAGGCCTATTGCCTCTTTAGATTCCACCTCTGGGCGGATGGCATATCTGAACAAAAGGCAGCAGAAAGCTTCTGCACACTTAAACGTCCCTGCCTGACAGCTCTGAAGGGAGCAGTGGTTCTCCCAGCACAGCATTTGAGCTCCAATAATGGACAGACTGCCTCCTCAAGTGGGTCCCTGACCCCCATGTAGTCTGACTGGGAGACACGTCCCAGTAGGGGCTGACAGACACCTCACACAGGCGGGTGCCCCTCTGGGACAAAGCTTCCAGAGGAAGGATCAGGCAGCAATATTTGCTGTTCTGCAGCCTCCACTGGTGATGCCCAGGCAAACAGGGTCTGGAGTGGACCTCCAGCAAACTCCAACACACCTGCAGCCGAGGGACCTGTCTGTTAGAAGGAAAACAAACAAACAGAAAGGAATAGCATCAACATCAACAAAAAGGATATCCACACCAAAATCCCATCCGTAGGTCACCAACATCAAAGATCAAAGGTAGATAAATCCACAAAGATGAGGAGAAACCAGAGCAGAAAAGCTGAAAATTCCAAAAACCAGAATGCCTCTTCTCCTCCAAAGGAACATAACTCCTCACCAGCAAGGGAAGAAAACTGGACAGAGAATGAGATTGAAGAGTTGACAGAAGTAGGCTTCAGAAGGTAGGTAAGAACAAACTTCTCCCAGCTAAAGGAGCATGTTCTAACCCATCACAAGGAAGCTAAAAACCATGAAAAAAGGTTAGAAGAATGGCTAACAAGAATAACCAGTGTAGAGAAGAGTTTAAATGACCTAATACAACTGAAAATGACAGTATGAGAACTTTGTGAAGCATACACAAGTTTCTATAGCTGATTCGATCAAGCAGAAGAAAGGATGACAGTGATTAAAGATCAGATTAATGAAATAAAGAGACAAGACAAGATTAGAGAAAAAAAAAGGTGAAAACAAACAAAGCCTCCAAGAAATATGGGACTATGTAAAAAGACCTAATCTATGTTTGATTGGTGTACCTGAAAGTGACGGGGAGAATGGAATCAAGTTGGAAAACACTCTTCAGGATATTATCCAGGAGAACTTCCCCAACCTAGCAAGACAGGCCAACACTCCAATTCAAGAAATACAGAGAACACTACAAAGATACTTCTCGAGAAGAGCAATCCCAAGACACGTAATTGTCAGATTCACCAAGGTTGAAATGAAGGAAAAAATGTTAAGGGCAGCCAGAGAGAAAGGTCAGGTTACCTACAAAGGGAACCCTATCCAACTATCAATGGATCTCTCAGCAAAAACCCTACAAGCCAGAGGAGAGTGGGGGCCAATATTCAACATTCTTAAAGAAAAGAATTTTCAACCCAGAATTTCATATCCAGCCAAATTAAGCTTCATAAGTGAAGGAGAAATAAAATCCTTCACAGACAAGCAAATGCTGAGAGATTTTGTCACCAGCAGACCAGTCTTACAAGAGCTCCTGAAGGCAGCACTAAACATGGAAAGGAACAACCAGTGCCAGTCACTGCAAAAACATGCCAAAGCATAAAGACTATCAATGATATGAAGAAACTGCATCAATTAACGGGCCAAATAAACAGCTAGCATCATAATGACAGAATCAAATTCACACATGTCAATATTAACCTTAAATGTAAATGGGCTAAATGCTTCAATTAAAAGACACAGACTGGCAAATTAGATAGAGTCCAGATCCATCAGTGTGCTATATTCAGGAGACTCATCTCACATGCAAAGACACACATAGGCTCAAAATAAAGGTATGGAGGAAGATCTACCAAGCAAACAGAAAGCAAAAAAAGAGCAAGGGTTGCAATCCCAATTAACAGAATGTAAACCAACAATGATCAAAATAGACAAAGAAGGCCATTACATAATGGTAAGGGTATCAATTCAACAAGAAGAGTTAACTATCCTAAATATATATGCACCCAATACAGGACCACCCAGATTCATAAAACAAGTTCTTAGAGACCTAAAAAGAGACTTAGACTCCCACACAATAATAATGGCAGACTTTAACACTCCACTGTCAATATTAGACAAATCGACAAGACAGAAAATTAAAAGGATATCCAAGACTTGAGCTCGCTTGGTCCAAGCAGACCTAATAGACATCTATAGAACTCTCCACCCCAAATCAACAGAACGTACATTCTTCTTAGCACCACATCGCACTTATTCTGAAATCGACCACATAATTGGAAGTAAAACACTCCTCAGCAAATGTAGAAGTACAGAAATCCCAGCAAACTGTCTTTCAGGCCACAGTGCAATGAAATTAGAATTCAGGATTAAGAACTTCACTCAAAACCACACAACTACATGGAAACTGAAAAACCTGCTCCCGAATGACTACTGGGAAAAATAACGAAATGAAGGCAGAACTAAAGATGTCCTTTGAAACCAATGAGAACAAAGATACAACGTACCAGAATTTCTGGGACACATTTAAAGCAGGGTGTAGAGGGAAATTTATAGCACTAAATGCCCACAAGAGAAAACAGGAAAGGTCTAAAATTGACACCGTAACATCACGATTAAAAGAACTAGAGAAACAAGAGCAAACACATTCAAAAGCTAGCAGAAGACAGGAAATAACTAAGATCAGAGCAGAACTGAAGGAGATAGAGACACACACAAAAAAAACCCTTAAAAACTAATGAATCCAGGAGCTGATTTTTTGAAAAGATCAACAAAATAGAGAGACCACTAGCAAGACTAATAAAGAAGAGAGAAGAATCAAATGGATGCAATAAAACATGATAAAGGGGATATCACCACTGATCCCACAGAAATACAAACTACCACCAGAGAATACCGTAAACACCTCTACGCAAATAAACTAGAAAATCGAGAATAAATGGATAAATTTCTGGACACATACACCCTCCCAAGACTAAACCAGGAGTAAGTGGAATTTCTGAATATACCAATAACAGGTTCTGAAATTGAGGCAAAAATTAATAGCCTACCAACAAAAAAAGTCCAGGACCAGACGGATTCACAGCCGAATTCTACTAGAGGTACAAAGAGGAGCTGGTACCATTCCTTCTGAAACTATTTCAATCAATAAAAAAAGAGGGAATCCTCCGTAACTCATTTTATGAGGCCAACATCATCCTGATACCAAAGCTTGGCAGAGACACAACAAAAAAAAGGAAACTTTAGGCCGATATCCCTGATGAACATTGACATGAAAATCCTCAATAAAATACTTGCAAACCGAATCCAACGGCACATCAAAAAGCTTATCAACCCACGATCAAGTTAGCTTCATCCCAGGGATACAAGGCTGGTTCAACATATGCAAATCAATAAAGGTAATCCATCACATAAACAGAACCAACGACAAAACCACATGATTATCTCAATATATGCAGAAAAGGCATTCGACAAAAATTCAACAGCCCGTCATGCTAAAAACCCTCAATAAACTAGGTATTGATGAAAGATATCTCAAAATAATAAGAACTATTTGTGACAAACCCACAGCCAATATCATACTGAAGGGGCAAAAACTGGAAGCATTCCCTTTGAAATCCGGCACAAAACAAGGATGCCCACTCTCACCACTCCTATTCAACATAGTGTTGGAAGTTCTGGCTAGGGCAATCAGGCAAGAGAAAGAAATAAAGAGTATTCAATTAGGAATAATTCCTTTATTAAAAGGAAGTCAAATTGTTTCTGTTTGCAGATGACATGATTGTGTATTTAGAAAACCCCATTGTCTCAGCCCAAAATCTCCTTAAGCTGATAAGCAACTTCAGCAAAGTCTCAGGATACAAAATCAATGTGCAAAAATCACAAGCATTCCTATACAAAACTAACAGACAAACAGAGAGCCAAATCATGAGTGAACTCCCATTCACAATTACTACAAAGAGAATAAAATACCTAGGAATCCAGCTTACAAGGGATGTGAAGGACCTCTTCAAGGAGAACTACAAACCACTGCTCAACAAAATAAAAGAGGAAATAACAAAAGGAAGAACATTCCATGCTCATGGATAAGAAGAATCAATATTGTGAAAATGTCCATACCGCCCAAGGTAATTTACAGATTCAATGCTATCCACATCAAACTACCACTGACTTTCTTCACAGAATTGGAAAAAACTACTTTAAAGTTCATATGGAACCAAGAAAGAGCCCGCATAGCCAAGACAATCCTAAGCAAAAAGAACAAAGCTGGAGGCATCACACTACCTGACTTCAAACTATACTACCAGGCTGCAGTAACCAAAACAGCATTGTACTGGTACCAATACAGATATATAGACTAGTGGAACAGAACAGAGGCCTCAGAAATAACACCACACATCTACAATCATCTGGTCTTTGACAAACTTGACAAAAACAAGCAATGGGGAAAGGATTCCCTATTTAATAAATGGTATTGGGAAAACTGGCTAGCTGTATGCAGAAAACTGAAGCTGGACCCCTTTCTTTACACCTTATACAAAAACTAACTCAAGATGGATTAAAGACTTAAATGTAAGACCTAACACCATAAAAACTAGAAGAAAACCTAGGCAATACCATTCAGGACATAGGCATGGGCAAAGACTTCATGACTAAAACACCAAAAGCAATGGCAACAAAAGCCAACATTGACAAATGGGATCTAATTAAACTAAAGAGTTTCTGCATGGCAAAAGAAACTACCATTGGAGCGAACAGGCAGCCTACAGAATGGGAGAAAATTTTTGCAATCTATCCATCTGACAAAGGACTAATATCCAGAATTTACAAAGAACTTATAAAAATTTACCAGAAAAAAAAAAAAAATCAAAAAGTGAGCAAAGGATATGAACAGACACTTCTCAAAAGATGTTTATGCAGCCAACAGATATATGAAAAAAAATGTTCATCATCCCTGGCCATCAGAGAAATGCAAATCAAAACCACAAAGAGATACCATCTCATTCCAGCTAGAATGGTGATCATTAAAAATCAGGAAACAACAGATGCTGGAGAGAATGTGGAGAAATAGGAACACTTTTACACTGCTGGTGGGAGTGTAAATTAGTTCAACCACTGTGGAAGACAGTGTGGTGATTCCTCAAGGATCTAGAACTAGAAATACCATTTGACCCAGCAATCCCATTACTGGGTATATACCCAAAGGATTATACATCATGCTACTATAAAGATACACGCACATGTATGTTTATTGCGGCACTATTCACAACAGCAAAGACTTGGAACCAACCCAAATGTCCATCAATGATAGACTGGATTAAGAAAATATGGCACATATACACGACGGAATACTATGTAGCCATAAAAAGGATGCGTTCATGTCCTTTGCAGGGACATGGATGAAGCTGGAAACCGTCATTCTCAGCAAACTCTCACAAGGACAGAAAACCAAACACTACATGTTCTCACTCATAGATGGGAATTGAACAATAAGAACACTTGAACGCAGGATGGGGAACATCACACACCAGGGCCTTTTGAGGGGTAGGGGCTGGGGAAGGGATAGCATTAGGAGAAATACCTAATGTAAATGACGAGTTCATGGGTGCAGCAAACCAACGTGGCACATGTATATGTATGTAACAAACCTGCACGTTGTGCACATGTACCCTAGAACTTAAAGTATAATAATAACAATAATAATAAACTGTTTTGGTTATTAGACAGTTATGTCTGTTAAGGTGCTGAAAGAAAAATAAAACACCCTAGAATTCTATATCCAGGGGAATATATCAGTTAAAAAGCTTTATATTTAAATTTTTAATATTTAAAGTCTTTTTAAAAATGTTTTTAACATCTTGCATTCCATTTCTTGTCTCTGTTCATACTGGAAATTACTACTTTGTACTACTTTTTCTGTTAAAGCAAATTTCCATTAATTCTGGGGTTTCTCTACTTTTCCAGTGGTCAAATATTGATTTCCAGTAGTCAAAACTGGAAAACAGACATTAGTATGTGGGAAAAAAAATTACTACAAAGCAACAGTTACGTTTGAATGCGATAAGGGTTTTACCTCAATGGCAGCGAAACAGTTGTCTCTGAGAGTAACAGTACTTGGGATCCCCCAGTTCCAAAGTGTCTTAAAGATACAAAGGTGATCTTTTTCCGTCTTGGTTTGTTGTTGTTGTTGCTGTTCATTTTAGACTTTATTTCTTTAATATTAACTATCAGTCATACAGAATAACTGAAAAGAAACAATTTTAGCATTTAACTCTATCTTGTATTCATTTCTATGCCATATGTATGACATGAAATTCACATAGAATTCTGCTGTTGTGATTCTGTGTGTCTTTCTGGGGTTCTTAGCATGTTATGTACATTGCATGGGTATATAATTTCACTTCTTCAATATTTTATGTATAAAAAGTGGATTATGACAACTTTTGGAGTGAATTGAAACATGGGCATTTTTATCTAAGTAAATCAAGAATGGCATAATTCATATAAATGAAATGAGAGCAATAACTCCCAAGTGGTTGATCTTCTAACATTATTTTATTTCCTAGTGCTGCCTCCTTCTAGTACAAAACCTCCAACTTTGAGTCATTCAGGTTTAGTAGCTTCTTCCTTAAATGTCTCAATTATCTTGTAAATTCCTGGGGAAAATGCCAGCAATAACTCCGAAGTGTTTGATCCAATCTACATTATTATTTTGTTTTCCAGTGTCGACTTCTCCCACTATAAAATCCCCAACTTCCAGTGTCTCAGGTTTAGTAACTTTCTGCTTGTATTTTTTTCAAAAATCCTTTAAATTCCTGGTGTTTTTTTTTTTTTAATCCTGGTTCATTTGACCCAGCAACCCCATTACTGCGTATATACCCAAAGTATTATAAATCATTCTACTATAAAGACACATGCACACGTATGTTTATTGCGGCACTGTTCACAATAGCAAAGACTTGAAACCAACCCAAATGCACATCAATGATATACTGGATAAAGAAAATGTGGCACATTTACACATGGAATAATATGCAGTCATAAAAATGATGAGTTTATGTCCTTTGCAGGGACATGGATGAAGCTGGAAACCATCATTCTCAGCAAACTATCACAAGAACAGAAAACCAAACACTGCAAGTTCTCACTCATAAGTGGGAGTTGAACAATGAGAACACATGGACACAGGGAGTTGAACACCACACACCGGGGGTCAGGAGGTGGGGGGCTCGGGGAGGGATAGCATTAGGAGAAATACCTAATGTAGGTGACAGGTTGATGGGTGCAGCAAACCGCCATAGCACATGTATACCTAATGTTACAAACCTGCAAATTCTGCACATGTATCTCAGAACTTAAAGTTTAATAATGACAAAATAAAATTAAAATTAAAATTAAAAATCTTTCAAATTCCTGGTGATGTCCACTTACTCATCATTTTTAGTAATAAAAGAAGGGGGGACATTTATATAGCCATTTTAGTTGTTATACATAGTGATTCTAAAATTATTGCCATAGTCCACAGATAAAAACAGGAATGTGACCTTCAGAAGGTTATGTATATTTTAAAAGTGTTTATACATATATAAATTGATTTAGTACCTTCCTTATTGTTATTAGTAAAGTTTAAGTGGGATTCATTTAAAGCACTTAGCACAGTGCCTGGTATATAAAAAGCTCTTAGAGCTAGTTAATATGACTTATTCAACACTTAAATTAATGTTAGGGAAGAGGAAGGTCCATGTATGTTTGTTAATATGTTTGTTTGTTAATATGTATGTTTTGTGTCATCAACTTTGCTGTTTTATTCTTTTCAGAAGTGATCTGTTGACACCTTTGCTGAGTTTGTTCCTATTGCAGGATTCTTTGATTTTCTGGAGTGCAACCAGTTTGAGTCTTTTGATGTAACACATTTAAACAGGGAAATTTCTGCTGTCTCCAGAACAAGACCTATATTTCTGTCTCTTCCCTGCCTGTCCCTGTTCCACACCTCATAATGTTATTCTTTTTTTCTCCTTACTGGGCAGTTTTATCTGGCATTAGCAACTAAATTTTACAGCAGCTGAGAGGCAGGAAAAGTCCTTATTTACTGAGATGAAATAGAGGACTTTTTGCAGGGACTCCTGATCAGCGGCTGTAGTTATGACTGGAGAGATTATTCTGATATGACGGAAGGGATTATCATCCTGATTTCAGTACTGCTATCTCTGGCTTCACTTTCCTTGCCGCAGAAGCAAGAGACTAATTGTGGGAAGAGCATTAGCCTGTGCAGACTGTGCTTAATTAACATCATTTCTATGGTCCTCAGTTTCCGTTTAGTTTAATGAAGTTGTTGAACTCAAATCTCAATCACTGGATTCTAATTTGTTGATATATTTCCTATCTCCCTAATTTTTTAAAGGATCGAGGGGAATTATGCATGTTAACATAGTAATGACAATACATTTTTGTAATTCCTATAAGAACCTATTAACTGGTAGCCTCCTTAGTTGAGTGCTGCAGGTTTTGAGGGGCAGGAAGAGATGGTTTTTTTTAATGGACTGATATATGAGCAAAACAAGATTGCATGTGAAATTTATACTCAATGAGGCATCCAGGTTTGCTCACATGCTCCTAGTGGGTATATGTACTAACACTAAGTTTGTTGATACAGCCTTTTGAAAGAGTTGACTATAAGCATTTCATAAAGTGTTTATAAAACACTGATCTAGCTTAGCGTTTGAGAGCAGAGGAGAGAATTGCTTGTGAGAAAAAGCTTATAAAAAAGAGAAACTACAGGGGCATTTTTTGCAAAATCACAAATCAAAATTCCTCATGGGATGGTCAATCATTTTTTATCATCAGTTAGAGGAAGACTAAATCGCAAGACAATTATATTAAGGTAGATCTAAATGTGCTAATGTGAAAAAATGTCCAGGAAGTCCTAAGTGGAAAAGAGGAAGATGTAAATGATGTAGTATAATATCACTTACCGTTTTTAAAAAAGACACATGTGTTTACCCTAAGCACATTACTTTTATGATTTATTATTGGTTATCTTCTAGGATTTCCATTATAAAATATGAAATGTAGTGAGCTTTTTTTTTTTTTTTTTTTTTTTGAGACTGAGTCTCCCTCTGTCGCCCAGGCTGGAGTGCAGTGGTGCGATCTCGGCTCACTGCAAACTTCACCTCCTGGGTTCCCGCCATTCTCCTGCCTCAGCCTCCTGAGTAGCTGGGACTACAGGCACCCACCACCACACCTAGCTAACTTTTTTATATTTTTAGTAGAAACAGAGTTTCACCGTGTTAGCCACGATGGTCTCAATCTCCTGACCTCATGATCCACTCACCTCAGCCTCCCAAAGTGCTGGGATTACAGGCATGAGCTGTTGTGAGCATTCTTGTACATACATCCTTACATACTTGTGCAAATATATATGTAGATTAAATTCTTTTTTTTTTTTTCTAGTCAGAGTCTTACTCTGTCGCCCAGGATGGAGTGCAGTGACGTGATCTCGGCTCACTGCAACCTCCACCTCCGGAGTTCAAGCAATTCTCCTGCCTCAGCCTCTCGAGTAGCTGGGATTACAGGTGCACCACCAACCAGGCTAATTTTTGTATTTTTAGTAGAGACGGGGTTTCACCATGTTGGCCAGGCTGGTCTCGAACTCCTGACCTTGTGATCCACCCACCTCAGCCTCCCAAAGTGCTGGGATTACAGGCATGAGCCACCACGCCTGGCAAAGAATGACACTGGATGTATTACAAAGTATGATAAGTGATACGATCACAGTAGACATTTCCTCCAGTAGAATATTAGGAGAAAACCTAATGGAAATCAGTGAAAAATAAGAAACACATGTAGCCTTTGGAACATAGCCTTTCTCACCTAGTGGAGGAGGAGCTGAGACTTGAGTAAGACAGTCAGATGAAGTAAGGCAGTATTCAGGAATGTTTGTGTGAGCTGAGACTATATATCCTGAGTGATACAGGTGTGTTGGACCATGTATACATGGGTCTCCATTAGTGAAGCTGCACTGAATAGAGAATAGTTTTCTACCTTATGCATCTTTACTCCATGACAAATCAGTTATGCATGCAGGAGAAAGAGCTTAACACATTTACTGAAATGTCTGCTAAATTATCTACTCAACCCTCATTCTACTCACCTTTCTACAGCCTTTGATATTTAGAATTACTCCATCCTCACACAACTCTTTCCAACTTCAGCATCGGAAACAATTGACTCCTGTTTCTACCAAGCTATATGTCCCAGATTCTTGTCTTAGGAGCCACAGAACTCCAAAGGTTTATGGCTATCACTGTGTTTTACGTTATTGGCTTTCTTTATAGTCTTATGTGATTTACTTACACATTACAAAAAACAGCTCTGAGAAGGGATTCATAATTTTGACCAGCCAGGCAAAGGGGTATACATGATACATAAAGATATTAATAATCCCTGCATGATGATTCACAATAGCAAAGACATGGAATCAACCTCAGTGCCCATCAGTGATAGACTGGATGAACAAAATGTGCTACATATACATCATGGAATACTATGCAGCCATAAAAAAGAATGAGATCATGTCCTCTTCAGGGACATGGATGGAACTAGAGGCTATTATCAATTGCAAACTAATGCAGGAACAGGAAACCAAATACTGCATGTTCTCATTTATAAGTAGGAGCTGAATGATGAGAACACATGAGCAGATGTGGGGGAACAACACATACTGGGGTCTATTGGCAGGTAGAGGGTAGGAGGAAGGAGAGGATTAGGAAAAATAACCAACGGTACTAGGTTTAATACCTGGGTGGTGAAATAATCTGTACAGCAAACCCCCATGACACAAGTTTACCTATGTAATAAACCTGCACATGTACCCCTAAACTTAAAAGTTAATAAAAGAACCCCTGCATGGATATGGATCATGTATTTCCATTCAGACCTTCCTTTCATTAATTTTATATGCTCTTCTTCAACAGTCTCATTGACTCCTGTGATTTTGACCATCTCCCATCCATTATCTCTTACAAAAGTCCTCTTGTGCCTTTTTGGAAGTCCATTTTCATAATCAACAAATAACCTACATCCCCAATCTTTTCCTAAACATTCTTACACCTCTTGGCCTTCACTAAACTCCATCTGTCCCATGCCCAAGGCTTTCTCAGTTTAAAACACAACAACAATGAAAAACTTTCACAGCTCAACCTTGGTGGTGCTATCGCTTCGGTTAGCGATAGGAACCAATAGAAAACCCCACATTGGTTTCCTATTGCTTCTGTAACAAATTATCTTGTGGTTTAAAACAACACAAATTTATTCTTTCACATTTCAGGAGATCGGAAGTCCACAGTGAGTCTTACAGGATGAAAACCAAGGTGTTGAAAAGACTGATTCCTTCTGAAAGCTCCAGTGGAGAACCTGTTTCTTGCTTCTAGGGGGCACTGGCATTGATTCCTTGGTTCACAGCAGCAACACTCTGAGCTCTGCTTTCATCATTGCCTTCTGGTCTATTGCCTTCTTCTTGTAAGGATCCATGTGATCATATCAGATTCACCTAGCTACTCCAAGACACTCTTTCCATCTCAGTATCCTTAATTTAACCCAACTGTAAAGTCCTAAACCATACAAGGTAACACTCACAGATTCCTGGGAGTAGGATGTGGACATTTTGGGGGAACATTATTCAACCTACCACACACTCCTCCTTTTCTCTCATTCTTGGATTATTTTTATTGCTATTTTTTTAAAATGGTACATAATAATTGTACACATTTATGGGATACAGCAAAGGAAAAAACAGAGTGAAGAAAAAAACCTACAGAATGTGAGAAAATATTTGCAAACTATGGCTTTGACAAGGGATTAATATCCAGAATATCTGAGGAACTGAAACAACTCAGCAAAAATAATAGTAATAATAATATGATTTAAAACTGGGCACAAGACTTGAACAGACATCCCTCAAAAAAAATGCTCAATATTCTTAGTCATCAGAGAAATACAAATAAAACCAGAGAGAGATACCACCTCACCCTAGTGATCAGAGCTCTTATCAAAAGGACAAAAGATAACAAATGCTGGTGAGGATGTGGAAAATACAGACTTCTTATACACTGTTAGAGAATCCAAATTAATATGACCATTATGGGAAATAGTATGGAGGTTTCTCAAAACATTAAAAGTAGAACTACCATATGATCCAACAATCCCACTACCGGGTATATACCCAAAAGAAAGGAAACCAGTATGATGAAAAGAGATCGGCACTCTCACATTCACTGATGTACTATTAACAATAGCCAAGGTATGGAATCAACCCAAGTGTTCACCAATGAACGAATAGATAAATAAAATGTGGTATATATACACAAGGGCATACTATTCAGCCATAAGAAAGAATGAAATCCTATCATTTGCAGCAACGTGGATGAACCTAGAGGATATTATATTAAGTGAAGTAAATCAGGCACAGAAAGGCAAATCCTGTGTGATACAAGTCATATGTGCTATCTAAGAAAGCTCATCTCATAGAAGTAAAGAGTAGAATACTGGTTACCAGAGGCTGGGGAAGGGAGAGACAATGGGAGATGGAGAAATATTGGTTAAAGGGCACAGGGTCACAGATACATAAGAATAAATTCATCCTTGAATACTTAACCCTCTGCCCTAAATCTGTCACTCCTCCATCCATATTTCTTATTTCAATAAGTAGCACCACCATTAATTTCTAATCCTGAGGCTAACTCTTGATTGCTTTCCTCTCACTACTAACCTTAAGAAAGGAAGTGACCAAAATCCAGTAGATGAGCAACTGTTCATTCATCTCCAATATCTTTGTTAATTGTCCACTTTATCCACCCAGTGAGAGCCACCATCAAACCTCACTTGGATGTCAGCAAAAGCTCCCTGACTGGTCTCCCCTCTCCATTATTGCCTTAATCTAGTCTCCATACGATACACAGATTTACATTTTTTTAAATGTATATCTAATTGTCCCTCCTTCTTTAAAAAGTCAACAATGGCATGACATCTCAATTCACGATAAATAAATTGGTTCTTCACATTCTCCGTACACTGTACACATCGCCTGTAATTGCCCTTCAACACAGAGACCAGGCATTTCATTAGCTGACCTTCCCACACACATTCTTGTCAAGAGGAATAGTCAAACAGGGTGTTTGGAGGCGAGCTGCCATCATCCACCGCCTTTGTCTGGAAGCGCAGAGCCTCGCACGCGCGATCCATCGGAAGTCCAAGCATTGTCAAGATCTACTGCTTCACCTGGGTCCTCAAGGTGGGTTCTGCCAGCGAAACCCGTTAGGAACAATGCAAATAGGGAGTAAACATGGCCTCGCCCATTAGGGGGAAGCTGGTGAAAAGCACTTTGTCCTGGAACCCATACTCTGGGCGCGGAGCACAAGGATTGGTCACTCCTCTTTGCACTGCGCTTTTCCTCTTATTTCAGTTTTCTTTGAGATCAAATCTGGTTTGTAGATGTGCTTCGGGAGGATGGGGGTCTCTTCTCCGAGAACCCGGGAGCATGTCGGGCCGCCGGCGCCGCGTGTCCCCTTCTGCTGCGAAGGATCCCTGCCGGCGGTTGTGTTGCTGCTCGCGCTGGCGGTGGCCGAGGGTGAGACACGGGCGGGCGTGGGGAGGCGCCCGGGCGGACGAGGCACCTGGGGCCCCGCAGAGAACTCTCGTGCTGCACTGGGCTGCGCTGCTCTGGGCGCCCGGGTCCGAAGGCAGTGCGATGGGTGGGCTGAGCGCGTGAACCGGCAGCGAGGCGAGTCTGGGATCCTTCTGCGCACTGGAGACCCTCGCTGCTTCTGGGTAAGCATGGAGTTTCCACGTGCAGGGGCTTAAGTCATGACCAGCGCAGAGGAAGGAGCAGATGCTGAATGGGTGCCGCACGAAATTCCTTGCCTTTGTGTATTCGGTCTAGGCTGGCTATAGTGGAGCATGGCGTTGATCCTAGCGGAAGAGGACTTGAGGATCCGACAAACCTAAGTTCTGGTCCTAGAAACTTAACTGTGAGGCAAGTTAGCACACCTAAGTCTGTTTGCTCTTCTGTAAAATGGGGACATTGATATCTGTGCATTGTGGAGTTCCTGCCTCAGTGGCATAAAGCCTGTCGAGTGTCTAACACAGGGCCTATCCCCGAGTCCATTTCTATCCCCCAACCACTGCCTCTGCCTTTTGCTCCCAATGGTGCTTAAACAAGCAGTCCTAGGGATGCCCCGCATGGAACTGTCCTCATCCCCAACCCCAAGCCACCACTGCCATCATCACCATGTGCTTGATTGACAGCTTACTTTAAGACGGATACATGCCAGGCATTTGGGCGTTAGAAGAGCAAGGGAAGCCCCAGAACATGCAGTGTAACACCTGCAAGTAGAAGGGACAGTAGATATGTTTACAGTTTGCATTTTAGTGATGTGTTTAGTACAAAATAAAGCCTATTATAACTACTATGGAAATTTTGAGGCCACACCTCTTCCTTTTTTCAACTTCAAGTAGGTAAACATCTTCAATTACAACCCTACTATTATTATTTTTGGGCTCCCCAGAAGTCTTCTTGGTTGCCTCGACTCACTGGCAACATCTCATTTGAAGCGGCAGTTCAGCAGTTAGTTGTTTTGGTCCTGCCTCTTCCTGACAAGTCAGGGTTGGTCCTTCTCTGCCACTAGATGTTTTGCATTCATTATTTGAGTGTTCCTTCTTCTCTAAAAGAGCAAGGGGAAAATAAAATCAAGTTCCCCCAAGAGTTGTTATTAATATTTTATCTCCTTAGGCACCAGAAAGCAACCTGTCAGGTGAAGAGATATGATAAAACTTAACAATTTTATTTTTAGGAGAGAAGCATGCCCAGTAAGTTAAGCAATCTGTTGTCAGTGCTTACTGAGGTTCTCACAATAACCTCCAAATGTGAAACAGCCTAAACTAAACTACCTAGAAATTTTGTTGCTGAAGTAATTTCAATTTTAAAATGCTGATGGATGCTTCCAGTGTGCACACTCCTTTGGAGTTTAAAAGAAGTGTAAGAGAAAGAGCTATGCACCCAAGGTGTATGCATATAGAAGTAGGTGGTGGAGTTTTATGAAATCTACTTTTTAGGAAGCCACTGTTCTGATTTTTCCAGACTCTGCTACTTACCAACTGGGGCTGTGGACCCAGCAACTTAAGTCACACCACTGACGTTCAGTGTCCACATGTATAAAATGAGCACGACTGACATCCTGATTTCTGAGAGAGGTATTTTGAAAATCAGGTGGGGTAGTGCATGTGACAGTGTTTTGTAATCTGAAACCCCCCCCCATTACATGTCTGAAAAATCATGACTAAGAAGTTGTGCAAGACTGCAGGATCACTGAAAAGAGAGAAATCTCAGCCCTTATGATCAGTAAAGGGTGAGAGAAAAGAGTATGGCTTTACTAGTGCTTAAAGAGTGAATCCAGAAACAGGTTGCATAGGACGGCTTATGGGAATATTTATTTCTATATAAAAAATAGCAGAGGAACTAGGATTGCTTTGTCATTATAGGGTACTCATACTACCCATGAAGTGGTATAGTAATATTTGAAAGAGAACTTAGATTAGCTGCAAATAGATACTGCAAACTTAGGGCAACCACTGAAAAAAGTGAAAAAAAGAAGTACAATTGATATGCCAGTAAGGAAGAATGAATTGCATCATATAAAATGCTCAGTTAAAACAATAAAGGGGGCCAGGCACAGTGGCTCACATCTGTAATCCCAGCACCTTAGGAGGCGGGGTAGATAACCTGAGGTCAGGAGTTCGAGACTAGCCTGACCAACATGGTAAAAACCCATTTCTACAAAAGTTAGCCAGGCATGATGGTGGGTGCCTGTAATCCCAGCTACTAGGGAGGCTGAGGCAGGAGAATCTCTTGAACCTGGGAGGCAGAGGTTGCAGTGAGCCGAGATCACGCCACTACACTCCAGCCTGGGCGAAAGAGTAAGACTCTATCTCAAAAATAAAAATAAAATAAAATAAAGGTCAGGAAAAGAATGCAAAACAAAAAATAGGAACAGAGAACAAGAGAACAAAGGCAACGAATAGAAACCAGTAACATAGGCCAGGTGCGGTGGCTCAAGCCTGTAATCCCAGCATTTTGGGAGGCCAAGACGGGCGGATTACGAGGTCAGGAGATCGAGACCATCCTGGCTAACACGGTGAAACCCCCTCTCTACTAAAAAATACAAAAAACTAGCCGGGCAAGGTGGTGGGCGCCTGTAGTCCCAGCTACTCGGGAGGCTGAGGCAGAAGAATGGCATAAATCCGGGAGGCGGAGCTTGCAGTGAGCTGAGATCTGGCCACTGCACTCCAGCCCGGGCGACAGAGCGAGACTCCGTCTCAAAAAAAAAAAAAAAAGAAAGAAACCAGTAACATATTAAACCAACTATATCAACCATCATTTTGAGTGTCAATGATCTAAATGCACCAATTGAAACAGATCATCACAGTCGGTCAACAAACAAAATTCAGCTATGTATTGTGTACTCCCTATAAGCCCATTTTAAATATGGACAATATATATTACAAGTAAATGGATGAAGATATAACATGCTAATGCTAGTCACAGAAAGCAGAAGTAGCTGTGTTAACTTCAAACAGCAGACTTCAGACCAAGGAAAATTATTAGGGATAAAGAGGGGCATCGTATAATGATAAATGGGCTAATTTTGCAAGAAGGCATAACAATATCTAATATGTATCCACCTGATAGAGAAACAAAATATGTGGGGCAAAGCTGATAGAACTGCAAGGAGAAATAGACGAATGTACTATCCTGATATCTTTTCTGGTATCAGGAAAAGATAAAGGTGCTGAAGTCTCTATCAGAAATGGGCAGATTCAGCAGGCAGAAAATTGGTAAGGACATACTTGAACTCAACAGCACCATCAATCCACTTGGATATAATTGACATATATAGACGACTTCATCCAACAACAGCAAAAGACATATTCTCCGGCTCACATTCATGGGGATAGACCACATTGTGAGCCATAAGAATAGTACACTAATTAAGCTTTAACAGGGAGTGTTTAACGTAGGGTGGACTCTGGCGCCCTCATGTGGTCCTTATGGAGGATGTGGTTTGGTTATCACTGCTAGGTAAAGGTGCAAGAAGGGAAGTTCCAATTTGCTTTCTGTGCTTTATTCTGGTTTACATATGCTCAGAAGAGTGAATGTATG
This sequence comes from Piliocolobus tephrosceles, assembly GCF_002776525.5. Classification (NCBI taxonomy): domain Eukaryota; kingdom Metazoa; phylum Chordata; class Mammalia; order Primates; family Cercopithecidae; genus Piliocolobus; species Piliocolobus tephrosceles. The sequence continues at coordinate 64,468,167 of NC_045434.1, forward strand.
ATTTATATTATCTACTGTTACCTAAAATAACCTTCACATTTGGACGGGTAACATCAAAAGTGTCCTACACAGAAATACTGGGTGAAGATCACTGCAATAAAACCAACTCCAGAAAACAAGAAAATGGCAGAGTTGACAATCATTCTCACCCTCCCCGCAAAGACACATGTATACACATTTCTTTTGTCGGAGGCATTAAGAGAAATAAATGCTGTCAATCTAATCACAACTGATCACAACTTGATGAAACCAAAAAATCTAGAAAGTATCATGAAGACAGTTGAAATACAGCTTTACATTCACTACTGTGACCAGAGAAACTCACTGTGGCTGTTTTTTGTCCCTTTAGATGTCAACTAATGATTGTGTTAAGTGATCATGATTAACAGAGCATTTACAATGTTTATTTCATCTGTATTAAATTTCAAAAATTTATATTTAGGCATATAATTTATATATTTGTGTACATACATAATTTATAACTTCATATTTTTGAAAGTGCTTGCTGTTTTTGCTGCTATAAAGACACATGCACACATATGTTTATTGCGGCACTATTCACAATAGCAAAGACTTGGAATCAACCCAAATGTCCATCAGTGACAGACTGGATTAAGAAAATGTGGCACATATACACCATGGAATACTATGCAGCCATAAAAAAAGGATGAGTTTGTGTCCTTTGTAGGGACATGGATGCAGCTGGAAACCATCATTCTTAGCAAACTATCGCAAGAACAGAAAACCAAACACCGCATGTTCTCACTCATAGGTGGGAACTGAACAATGAGATCACTTGGAGTTCTCACTCATAGGTGGGAACTGAACAATGAGGTCACTTGGACTCGGGAAGGGGAACATCACACACCGGGGCCTATCATGGGGAGGTGGGAGGGGGGAGGGATTGCACTGGGAGTTATACCTGATGTAAATGGCAAGTTGATGGGTGCTGACGAGTTGATGGGTGCTGACGAGTTGATGGGTGCAGCACACCAACATGGCACAAGTATACATATGTAACAAACCCGCACGTTATGCACATGTACCCTAGAACTTAAAGAATAATAATAATAATAAAAAGAAAAGAAAAAAATGAAAGTGTATGCTCTTTTTTTAAACTGATAGAGGTGCCTAAGCAAATCAAGTGCAAGTCTATTCCTTAAAGGGTAAGTGTGCAGAATGGAAAGCAGAGTGTACTTTGGGTTGACAGCTCATATTTGAACAGACATGAAAGTGATGATGTGTTGATTGTATGTATAGCACAGAACAAATCAACTTGCTTTGAATGGAAGGTCTGAACCAGGAGTGCATGAAATTGGGCTGAGTCATACAAGAAAAAAAAAAAAAAAACGAAAGGAGATAACAATATATACCCACTAGAATGGCTAACATTAAAAAGATTGACCAAGCCAAGTTTCGGCAATAAAGTGGAGTAACTGGAATTATAATATATTGCTATTTGGCAGGTAAAATTACAACATTAACTTTAGAACATAGTTCAACCATTTCTTAAAACCTTAGACACACACACTGTCGTGTTACTCAGCATTTTACGCTTAGGTTTTTACCCAAGAGAAATGAAATCATATGTCCACACAAAGACTTGTACATGAATTTTCACAGCAGTTTTGTTTGTAATAGTCAACAAGTGGAAACAATCCAAATGTCCCTCAACAAGTGAATGGATAAACTAAATTAAGATATATTTATACAATTGAATATTACCCAGCAACAAAAAGAAACAATTTGTATACGTGCAGCAACTTAGATAGGGCTCTAATTATGCTGTGTAAGGGCTAAAACATAAAAAAAAAAAAAAAATCTGAATGATTTCCTTTATACAATAGGACATAAATGAAGTGATTCGGGTTACATGAAATTTTAGAAAGTCAAATCAATCTGTAGTAAGAGAAAATAGGTCGAAGATTGCCAAGAGAAGGAAGTGGATGTTTGGATGTATTACAGAAGGACATGAGGGAACTGTGTGGGGGTGAAGAGTATGATGGAAATGTTTGTTGTCTTCATCTGGTGATGGTTTCGCAGGGCATATATATAAGTAATCAAACTGTACTCTTTAAATACTCATCAATCATTGTATATAATATATCTTAATAAAGCTATAAAAACTTTTTAAACTTATGGTAGATCTTGAGTTTATGGAGTTTATATTAATATATTTATCATAGGAACTAGCCACAAATTGAGGGATTAGTAATAAATGAGGGAAAGGAAACTATATCAAGCTTTCTTTGTTGAAGGCTCATATATTCCTTTTTTGAGCTATTATACAACTTTACTTTATATTATTACCTATACTATGCCTATACTACTATGGAGGTAGGAATATTAGGTAATTAAGGGGAAGGAACTTCTTTCTTTCCAAGAATGGTTCATTATACTTGCTTTGTTGCATTGATCTAGTTCTAACCTCTCATTGCAAGTTTTGCTGTGATATTTACCCTCTCTCAATACAGCTTTTGGTGCTAGGAGCTCCACTTGGAATCTCTTCCTTTGTCTGGCATCAATGCATAAGACACCTATCAAAATTGTATTTCATACCACATATCAAATACAGGAAAGGTGAATGCATAACATTGAAAATCACAGGAAATATTTTATTCATTTTTTTATATATACAGTGGTTCTCAAAGTGCTGTTATCTACCAAAATTGGCTGTGAAACTTTTTAAAAATATAAACTCCTGGGCTCTAACCCAGACCCACTAAATCAGAGATTCTGGGAACATAGCTTGGACTCTTCATTTTTTTTTTATAAGTAATTCTTCAATTATTTGTTCATTGCAACAAATATGCACTGAGTGCTTATAACTGAGTGTTAAGCACAAGGACTAGGTATTAATTTAGAGGTACAAAAAACACATCATCATTTGCCCTCAAATTATACACATCCAATATCTTTTGAGATAAATAGATCCTTCTAAAAGCACACAAAGTTAAAAAGCACAAATTGCGATAGCAAACAATTATTGATATGAAAGGAAAAGGCCTGACTAGGAATTATTATAGGGTGGGGTAGAGGGAAGTAGTTTAGATTCCAAATGCCTGAGAGGGTCAGGGAAGGCATCAGACTAGATTGGGTGTGTTCAGGGTGGTATGGCCATAGACAGGCCAGGCAAGGCTTCGATAAGAAAGTGGCATTTTAGCAAACACCTGGAGGAAGAATTGAAGTCAGAGCGAAGATAAAAGCGTGTCATACAGAAGGAATGTCATAGACAGGGGAAAAATGTGTGTCTTCGGGAAACTGAAAAAGGGGAAAGGGCCACACCTTGGTGAGGGGACCGAGTGGCACGCGATGAAGCAGGAAACATAGACAAGGGCATCCATGTACAAAGTCAAAAGTTGGTTCTTTTAAGTCTAATAAAATTGACCTCTGGCCTCAATCTATCCTTCATAATTTGAATTTATTAGTGGAAGGTTGAGAAGGAACAGAAATGAAAACAAAACAAAACAAACAAGAGATTTCCAAAACTATAGTAAAATGCTATTCTTTTCAACATATGTATCTTCTTGATTACATACTGTTTGACTCTAACTGTGATTTTTGTTGCTTTAAGTTAAATCTACAAGGCCTTAAGGGTCCTAGCTGAGTCTAGTATTTAATTTGAAATATCTATGAGAAAACACACGCTTCTTTATGGTAAAGTATAGCTTTAGTTGTTGAGTTTTGTTCACTCTTTTTGCTCAAGATTGACTTGGCAACAGACTTCCAACACTGGTGACTGCTACTGAGGGCCAAAGAGGAGATGTGTACTCCCACTGAATCTGAGTGCCCACTGAGCATGAAGGTGGATGATAAAATGCATGAGTGTAGCTTGTTACAAGAAAGTATGATAAATGAGGACGGGAGAGACGAAGCTACACCGCACGCACTTACTGATTAACTAAGATTAGAAGCTGTGAATTGCAGCTTCCCGTTTAGTGAAAGATGATATAAATAGTTTAGTTGTCTTCAAACTAGCAGAGACTTTTTAAATGGATGGGTGCTGATTTTTTTTTTTAAAGCCCATTTCTAAGGCATCTTTTAAAGCAGGGGTCCTCAACCCCTGGGGCATGGACCAGTACTGTCCAGCGGCCCGTTAGGAACTGGGCAGAACGGCAGGAGGTGAGCAGCAAAGCATTACTGCCTGAGCTCCACCTCCTGTCAGATCAGTGGCAGCATTAGATTCTCATAGGAGCAGAACCCATATTGTGAACTTTGCGTATGAGGGATCTAGGTTGCATGCTCCCTGTGAGAATCTAATGCCTGATGATCTGGGTGAAACAGTTCCATCTCAAAACCATTCCCCTGCACCCTCCATTCCAGGAAAAATTGTCTTCCACAAAATGAATCTCAGGTGCCAAAAAGGTTGGGGACCAAAGTTCTAAAGGAATCAATCTCTTTGCTATTATTATTATTATTATTATTATTATTATTATTATTATCATCGTTAAGATGGAGTCTTGCTTTGTCACCCAGGCTGGAGTGCAGTGGCACACTCTTGGCTCTACTGCAACCTCCGCCTCCTGGATTCAAATGATTCTCCTGCCTCAGTCTCCCAAGTACCTTGGACTACAGGCACATGCCACCATGCTCTGCTAAGTTTTTGTATGTTTAGTAGAGATGGGGTTTCACTATGTTGGCCAAACTTGTCTTGAATTCCTGACCTCAAGTGACCCACCCACCTTGGTCTCCCAAAGTGCTGACATTACAGACATGAGCCACCACACTCAGCTCCCTTGGCTATTACTGAAGTGTTCTTTTTCTTTTTTGATCACATCTATGCAGTATATTGGAGAGACAGAGGAAGTAGAGTGGGAATTTCAACAGGGCACGGTGGCTCACACCAGTAATCCCAGGACTTTGGGAGGCAGAAGTGGGCAGATCACCTGAGGTCAGGAGTTTGAGACCAGCCTGGCCAACACAGTAAAACCTCATTTCTACTAAAAATTCAAAAATTGGCCAGATGTGGTCACAGGTGCCTGTAATCCCATCTACTTGGGAGGCTGAGGCAGGGAGTATTGCTTGAACCTGTGAGGCAGAAGATGGCACCACTGCACTCCAGTCTGGGTGACAGAGGCATACTCTGTCACAAAATAAAAAGTAATTTCTCCATTAACTTCGATGCTGCTGTGGTCTTGATCCCCAGATCAATGCAATGCCCCGGAACGGCTTCCATTTGCCAGGCTTACCAATCTAACTGATGCATCTGAGTTTCCCATTGGGACACATCTGAAGTATGAATGCCGCCCTGGTTATTATGGAAGACCATTTTCTATCATCTGCCTAAAAAACTCAGTCTGGACAAGTGCTAAGGACAAGTGCACACGTAAGTAACTCTGGAGTGGGAACCCCTCTGTTAGTCAAATATCTGTAAGATCTGATTCAATTTGTTCAAATTTTGTAACTGAGTTGCATATGACAATTAGTTTGCCAAGGTGCAATACATACAAGAATTATTCTTGTAGATCATACCTTGTTACTACTTTCAGTTCCTGGCGCCTTCATTACAAGTTTATTTCATGAGAAACAGTCTTTGCAGGACATGATTGAGGGAAAATCCCGATTCACTGGGGGTCTCCCATTTTCATGACTAAAATTAAGTAATGAATGACTTGGGACAAGAAAAAGAAGCGGATTAAATAACTCAAAGATGTGACAATTTTGGGCTTTGAGATCTTTGGATTATACCAATTGAATTGAATTACAGATAATAACAAAGTTTACATTTTTCTGGGGGCATAATATGGGAATGAAACAGATCTGAAAGGGAAGTTTGTTTTTGAAAGGGAACTGATCCCAAGGCAGTCTGGTGAGTTTCCTCAAGGTAGCAGAATCTGTGGAACCATCAGAACTGCGAGTGTTCCTCAGTAAGCTACAGGCAGGTTGAGACCTTCTGTACTGAAAAAAATTCAGTTTGCTCTACTTGGCTCCAAAATTCTGTTTCTTTCCTGTAGGTAAATCATGTCATAATCCTAAAGATCCTGTGAATGGCATGGTGCATGTGATCAAAGACATCCAGTTCGAATCCCAAATTAATTATTCTTGTAATAAAGGGTGAGTTGGCAGCAACATCTCTTGGTTCAAGAGTTCTAGCACAGCCATACTACCTTCTAGTCACATCTCAGAAAGGACAACTAAGCTATTACCATCTGCTCTTTAAAGGCTTCAACACAGGTGTTTACTGACTGAAATGAACAAAGGTATGACAAAATCAGGGAGAAAACCATCTGTATCCTTGCTGGAAACCAAGGCTGTGCATATATGAAAAGTGTGGCATTCATTGGGTGAGAAGGAAGAAAATGGGGGAAGAGTATACTCAAAGCACACAAACAGCCTTAACCCAAAGTAGACATTGCTGGAAGAAAAGGAAGGCCATTGAGCAGCTGTGTGAGAGAAATTGTAATGGTAATAGCACAAATAGTTTGCTAGGGCTGCTGTAAGAGAGTACTCCAAAACATGTGGCTTCATACAAATGAAGTTTTTGCAGTTCTGTTCTGGAGGCTGGAAGAGCAAAATCAAGGTGTTGGCAGAGCCAGAGCCATGCTCCCTCCAAAAAACCTGTAGGAATGGATCCCTCTTTGCTTCTTCCAGTTTCTGAAGCCCCAGGCCTTTGCGTGTGGCAGCAGAACTCCAGTGTCTGTCTCTGTCCTCAAATGGCTGTCTTCCCTCTGTGTCCAAAGTTTTTTTTTTTTTGTTTGTTTGTTTTTTTAGTAGAGACGGGATTTCACCGTGTTAACCAAGATGGTCTCGATCTCCTGATCTCGTAATCCACCCACCTCGGCCTCCCAAAGTGCTGGGATTACAGGCGTGAGCCACTGCACCCAGCCCAGAATTCTCTCTTTCAATAAGGACACCACTCATATTGGATTGGGGCCCACACTAACAACTTCATCTTAACTTGATTGCCTTTCCAAAGAACGTGTTTCCAAATAAGGTCACATTAATAAGAACTGGGGATTAAGATGTCCATATATTTCGGGGGTGAGGGGAACATAATTCTCATGCATTGCTGGTAGGAATGCAAAATGGTACCACGACTTTGAAAGACGTTTTGGCAGTTTTTTATAAAAATAAACATACTCTTACCATATTATCCGGCAGTTATCCTCTTTGGTATTTATTTATCTAAAGGGATTGAAATCTCAGCTTCACACACACAAAAAAAATCTGCACGCAGATGTTTATAACAGCTTTATTCATAACTGCCAAAACTTGGGAGCAATCAAGATGTCCTTTAGCAAGGGAATGGATAAACTGTGGTACATCCATACAATAGAATATTATTCAATACCAAAAAGAAATGAGCTATCAAGCCATGAAGAGACACAGAGGAACCTTAAATAATGAACCTTCTTTCACTATTACTAAGGGAAAGAAGCCAATCTGAAAAGCCTATGTAGTATATGATTCCAACTATACAGCATTCTGGAAAACGCAAAACTATGGAGATATAAAAAGATCAGCAGTTGCCAGGGGTTAGGGAAGAAGGGGATGAATAGGCAGAGCACAGATTTTTGAGGGTAGTGAAACTACTCTGTGTGATGCCATCACAGTAGGTACATGTCATAATAAATTTATCCAAAATCATATGTACCAAGAGTGTACCCTAATATAAACTATGGACTTGGGGTGACCATGATGTGTCAGTGTAAGTTCATCAGTTGCAAAATTATGTACCACTCTGGTGAAGGATGTTTATAATAGGGGAGGCTATCCATGTGTAGGAGCAGGGAGTACATAGGAAATCTCTGTATCTTCTGTTCATTATTGCTGTGAACCAAAAACTGTGCTAAAACACAAAGTCTATTTTTTTAAAACTACATAAAAGTAAATACACAAGCACATGTGCATAAACAGACACACACCCAAATGAGTACAGGTAAAACAGGAAATTTGAACAAAACTGGTGGATCGTACCTGTCTCAATATCTTGAGTTTGATGTTGCACTATTGTTTTGCAAAATGTTATTATTAGGGGGAAATTGAGTAAAGTGTACCTGGGATCTCTCTGGACTATTCCCTACAACTGGATGTGAATCTGATTATCTCAAAATAAAAAGTTTTTTTTTTTTTAAGTTACTACTAAATTTCCAAGGGAATGGGATTCCTACCAAAGAATTGTATATTGTGAAATTAAATAATTCTAACTTAAAACAATTCAAACTTATGGCTGGGGGAACTTTAAATTATTCTGAACCATGAGAGGATTGTGGCTATGCAGCCTGAGCCATGCAGCAGGCAGCTGTAACTTCTGTCTTTTTTTCCTGTAAATAGTTAAAACCAAATTGCGCCAGAGATAAGACCCACTCAGATCACTACCCCTTTTCAAGGAGCAATAAAGTAATCTTCCTTGGAATGTAGCAATCTGTAACAAATCAAAGTGCTGTAACTACACATGGTCCCATAAATGGAAAATATAATCCTGCTAAAATTTCTCTGTCTCTGCCTATATCAGTGATACCTTACGTCCTCCACTTTGGAGTGCTGACCCCATTCATTTGCAGTTGGTGTCTTCCATGTGACTACTCTTAAGCTTTGTGCTCAAATAAACTATCCTTAAATATATTTTCTGAATCTCATTATTTAAGGTTAACCATGTGCTAACCTAAATAATTCACAGGATTTGTTTTTTATCCTCATTTTTTCGTAATCCATCCGCCTGGTTCAAGGCACATAGATTAAGAAAGAAATGGAAATGGGACTAATATCCCAGGCTTCACTGTCCCTCTTTGGGCTCTAGGGAGGAGACTCCCAAAAGTCTAGACATGTTTACCCACATGCTGTATGTGGTTTCTGGTAACGAAATGATCATGGCTTTTCCTGAACCATGGCTTAACTTTGTGAATCCACAACTCTCTCTTCCCCAGGAGATCCAAAAAGGTAGGGTAGGATGTAAAGACTTCAATCTGTTCAAATGGATATGAGAACCGCTGGCTCTCCTTAAAATAAGTAGCATGGATTTTATCTGTCTCCCTTACTTCCCCATAAACATTCTGAATGAGAAAAGTTCAAACCATTATTTCTTCAATTACTTAATCTACTTTGGGACACAAGCTTCACAAATTAAAATATTCTATCTGTTCCCCTTGATCAGTGAACATAAAGTTATCTTTTGACTCATTTAAAATGTTCAGTACTACAACACTGAACAATAGTATGGAGGGAAAAAAATGCCAACTTAAGTTTGGACTTGCTTCACCATTCCTATCCCAACCCCCGTAATTAGAAAATCAAAAAGAACACTTGGAGAAATAACCTCAGTGGGTTCAAAATCCAGAGGAGTCTCCAGGATGTCTTGTTCCTAAGACAAATAGACAGAAGGAGGTACAAATATAGGATTGCAGACTTGACTACTTCGTTTGTTCTTTATTTGTGTGCATGTGTGTTGGCAGCGCAATTGAGAATGCTTTCATTTTGGGTGGTATACTAGAATGCATTAAAAAACAAAATGAGTAGTGGGAATTGAACAGTGTGAACACATGGACACAGGGAGGGGAACCTCACACACCCGGGCCTGTTGGTGTGTGGGGGGCTTGGGGAGGGATAGCATTAGGAGAAATACCTAATGTAGGTGACAGGTTGATGGGTACAGCAAACCTCCATGGCACGTGTATACCTATGTAATAAAACTGCACATTCTGCACATGTACCCCAGAACTTAAAGTATAATTAAAAAATAATTAATTTATTTATAAAAACAAAATAAGTCCAGGTGCAATGGCTCCTGCCTGTAATCCCAGCACTTTGGGAGGCTGAGGTGGGCGAATCACCTGAGGTCAGGAGTTCAAGACCACCCTGCTCAACAGGATGAAACCCCGTCTTTACTAAAAATACAAAAATTAGCCGGGTGTGGTGGCATGCACCTGTAATCCCAACTACTTGAGAAACTGAGGCAGGAGAATCACTTGAACCTAGGGGGTGGAGATTGCAGTGAGCGGAGATCACACTATTGCACTCCAGCCTGGGCAACAAGAGAGAAACTCCATCTCAATAATAATAATAATAATAATAATAATAATAATAAATAACCAAAATGATGTTGAAGTCATTAATAATTACAACATAATAGCTACGATAATGTAACAATGTGTCAAGTGTCTTCAAAAGGACCCACTGTTTTCTCACTATTTGTTTGATCTCCATTTGGCACTGTTTTGTTGTTTGAATAAAGCTTTATGCCGCCAGGTTTTCCTACATATTTATAAAACAAAGTTCTCAGCTATACCAATAACCATGACTGTTATTTCACGTTGCTTCATTCCTTCATGTATAGTACTATCAAGTTTGACCCTACCCTCACTATGACTAGTTTGGCCCAAGCATCTATTACAACAGAGAACCTCAGGTAAAGTAAAATAAATGTTATAAATTCTTCCAAATTTATGGCACACTTTGAATAGTTTGAGATATACTAATTGAGAATTGCTAACTTTAACATTTTAAGTATCAATTAAGTGTTCAATTCTTTTTGATCAGCTTGGATTGCCTTTGGTTCTAGTTATGAATCACTTTCTTCTTTCTCTTTCTTTCTTTCTTTCTTCCTTTTTTCTTTCTTTCTTTCTCTTTTCTTTCTTTCTTTTTTTCTCTCTCTCTCTCACTCTCTCTCTCTCTCTCTCACTCTCTCTGTCTCTCTCTCTTTCTCTCTCTCTCTTTCTTTTTCTTTCTTACTGACAAGGTCTTGCTTTGTTGCCCAGGCTGGAGTGCAGTGGCATGATCAACACTCACTACAGCCTCAACCTCCCCAGCTCAAGCAATCTTCCTGCCTCAGCCTCCTGAGTAGCAAGGACTACAGGAATGTGCCACCATGCCTGGCTTTTTAATAAATTTTTTGTAGAGACAGGGTCTCACTATGTTGCCCAGGCTTGTCTCGAACTCCTGAGCTCAAGCAATCCTCCAGCCTCAGCCCCCCAACATGCTGGGATTACAGGCATGAGCCACTGTTAATGGCCTACTTTAATGAATCTTACTGATAAAAGCCCATCCGTGCATCCATACATTAATACTTACAAGGCATAGAAATACATACAACAGGACTACATACACACATACATATGTATATATATGACAGCTTCCCTGCACTCAAGAAGCTTGTGTTGTCTTTTCAGAAAATGAAATGTATAGGAAAAACTGTGATTCATCTTTGATTTATATAAAAATATGTCATAAGGTAATAAAGAAGAGAAAGCCCACCCAACTGAGAAGGCATGGAAGAGAAAATAACAAAGTCCCAAGAATGTGAAATTTGGGAAGGTGATAGATAGTTCTTTGACAAGTGGAAAATGTCCCCCTGAAATCTGTAACAGTGTAATCTCTGGAAGTAGTAACTTAATTGGATAGTTGACCTGTGTCTTTGGAACCTAATATTCCTTATTTTTTGCCTCTAGACACCGACTCATTGGTTCCTCTTCGGCCACATGCATCGTCTCAGGCGATACTGTCATTTGGGATAATGAAACACCTGTTTGTGAGAGTGAGTTGAAATATCCCTTCCTATTTCTTTTACGGATACATTCTAATTTTTCTCTGGAATAATAAAAACCTTAACTGAATTCCTTCTGTGCAATCTGTCCTTCACATGGCTGAAGACAGTGGTAATGTTCTCGAATATTCCTACAGGGTTCCTGGCAACCCTTTCCTTAAGTTCTTCCTTATCCTGGGATGTGTCTTTTCTAATTCTGGGGGCTTAAATACATAAATCCTTCAAACTTGATTTTACTTCAATAAATTTGAAATTATGGTGGTTCTACCACCTCCAGTATAATAATCATCCTGCTTGGCAAATCAGTAAAGATTTTTAAAATTTATGCTCTTCAAGGTTAGTGAAGCTGTGGAAGAACCTGGACTCTCACGCACCACGAGGTCAACACATCCTCTCCAAAGGCACCATGCACTATTAACCTCAGAAGTGGGCATATATTTTAACCTACTTCTTAGAATTTTTACTTATGAAATAATCACACACTTTTTAAAGCAGTTTGGTATAAACTTTTCAATGCAGCATCATTTATATTAGTTAAAATGTTAGAGCAACCTAAATATTTTAAACTATGGTTTGGAAACAATCTACTAGGAGGAAAAAGATGTGTTCAAACAACCACTATAAAGAATTCCCAAAGAAACATAAAATAACTATGTAGAATGTAAAAAAAAAAATAGCTACGTAGAATCCATACACTGGCATGGTATTCAGCCATAAAAAATGATAGCATAAAGAAGCACTTAATGACTAGAAAGAGATATGTTTTATGTGGGAAAAGAATCAGATGAACAGCATGTATGGCAAGATCTCATTTTATTAAAAAGTAATACACCTATGTAGTGAGGGCCAGGCTGAGGTTCAGTGAAATACAGTGTATAACATCTTTGTCTTACTGTTCTCTTTAGATAACTTGAGGACTTTACTTTTATTCTTGGTATTTAAAAAATGTTGTTCCTTTTACTAGAAAGTTTATGAGCTTCAGAATCTAAATTTACAAATGACATTGGTCACACATTTGTCTCTGTTTACCCAATTTAAGAAACAGTTTTGTTGTTTTGTAAAACAAATTGGGAAACCTTCCATGTTATTTGAAATCTGTAATAAGATAACATGGAATTGGAATAGGAATTTTCTTGGAAATATGAAAAAATAGTAAAATAGAGAAAACAAAAAATATAATAATATACCTATACCTATATCTATGTTTTTATCTCTGTTTCTAGTTCTGTAAACTCTCTATATCTAAATCCTGGTAAATGACTTCAAGTCTTCTTGGGGAAGGCTAGGGGAAGATTTACAATACATGCTTTTGACTGTGTAACAGGTGCTTCCTCAAAAGAATCCAGTCTCCCATCCATTCATGCTGCTCTGGGTCTATAAACTGTTCAAGTCTAGGAATTGTTGATGAACAATGAACTTCTTTTACAATAATTCAAGTCAGACTTCTATTCACTTGACCTAAATCTCTTCTGCTTATACAAATCAAATAACACTTTAGTCGGCTATCCATCTACTTCAGTTTTAGAGACTCCATGATCAATTAACCCAGTAACAGTATTCTCTTCAGTCAAATCATTCTGATTGCTGTTTCAGCTCTAATATCCGTTACAAGAACCCCCATTGTCTCTGGCAATTAAGTGCTGCCACTTGGACTCTGCCACCCTGAGGTCTTTTGGTCCCCAAGTGAATTCAGAGAACCCAGTTCAATGGCAACACTTCCCATTGTCGTTCCTGCCCTACAGAGAATGAGCCATCACAGAGGATGCTGAAACTCCCCATGTGAATGTATTTCTCAAGCCTCTGGTAAAAGGTCTATCTTCTGAACCCTCCACTCCTGCACTGTGCCTCACCAGCTCTATCCAAGGATGACCTTCAGAGTGGAATGGCTGTTGCTTAACTTCTGCCTCTCAAATATCAGGCTAATTTCTCATGCTGTAACCCTAGTCCAGAACCATACAGAGAAACTAAGTCTGGAAAACTTAATTCCAAATTGGCCTGGTTGACGCTATACAAAACCCCCAGATTATTATAATTTTATTTAACTCTTTGTCTTCTTTTCTTTCCTTCCCTCCTTCCCTTCTGCCTGCCTGCCTCCCTTCTTCCCTCCCTCCGTCCCTCCTTCCCTCCCTTCCTCCCTCCCTCCCCGCCTCCTTCCCTCTCTTCCTCCCTCCCTTCCTTCCCTCCTTCCCTGCTTTCCTTCTTCCTTATTTTCTTTCTGCTTTACCACATGGCTAGGACCACCAGTATAACATTGAACATCGGTAGTAACAGATGTCATCCTTGTCTTGTTCCACATCTCAAAGGGAAAGATTAAAACATTTCACCATTAATCTGGTGTTTACTGTAGGCTTTTTGTAGATAATCATTTTTGAATTAAGAATATTCTCACATATTCTTCATTATTAAAAGTTTTTTGTCTTTGAATCATGTTGAAGTTTATCAAACACTTCAGTTACATGTATCGATGTAATTATATCTGTTTCTCTTTTTTCTGTTAATGTAACAAACTATTTTGAGTACATTTTTGAAAGGCAAATAATTTTGAATTTCAATTTTACATTCTTAAAATAAACCAACTTGGTCATAATATTTAATCATTTTTATGTATGACAAATATGCTTTAATAGCACATTTTAGATGTTTCTATTAAAGTATAATTCATGTATCATAAAAGTTACCTTTTTAAATTACACAGTTCAGTGGTATTTAGCGTATTCACAAAGTTGTATGTTATGGTCTGAATGTTTGAGTCTACCCCAGATCCATATGTCGAAATCCTTACCCCTAAGGTGATGACATTAAGGAGTGAGGCCTTTGGAAGGTGATAAGATCATGAGAGCAGAGCTGTCACGAACGGGATTAGCATCCTAATAAGAGGCCCAGAAGAGCTCCTTTGCCCCTCCTGCCATGGGAGGAAATGCTGAATCTGCCAGAGAGGTTGGTCCTGAACTCCTTAGCCTCCACAACTAAAAGAAATAGATTTCTGTTGTGTACGAGCTAATCAGTTTATAGTATTTCGTTATAGCTGCCCAAATAGACTAAGACATTGGGCAACCAGCACCACCAATTAATTCCAGAACACTTTCTTCATTCCGTTCCTATTTTAGAGATTAGACTGTAACTTTCTTTCTTGTAATGTCCTTTTAAGATTTTGACATCAAACTTATGACAGTCTCATAAAGCCAGCTGGTAGTGTTTCATGTATTTGTTTCCTTGAAAGAGTTTATATAAAATTGGTATTATTTCTTCTTTAAATGTTTAAAATAATTCACCAGAAAAGCCCTGGAGTTTACTTTGTTGGGAGGTCTTTTTTTTTTTCCAACAATTTTCCTGTACCATGTAGACTTTTTGCTGAAGTATAACATATATGCAGTAAAGTGCATTCATCTTAATTATGCAGTTCAATGGTTATTTACAAAGTAAACGCATCCATGTAAATGACACTCAGATTAAGATATAGAACACTATCAGCACCCCAGAAGCCTTCCCAATGCCCTTTCCCAGTTATCTTCCCAAAGTATCCATTATTTTGATTTATTACATTAATAATTAGTTTTGCCACTTCCTAAATTTTATAAAGGAATCAAAAAATAGGTACTCTTTTGTGTCCGGCTTCTGCTCAGTGTTATATTTGGAAGTCATTTTTGTTGCTGCATGAAGGATTGTCGGATTTTTTTTATTATTATGTTGTATTTCATTGATGATCTTGAGTACTTTTTCATATGTTTGTGAAGTGCCTATTCCAAACTTTTGGCTGTTATTGACTAGTTTGTCTATCATTTTATTGTTTTGTAGAAGTTATTTAAATATTCTCATGTTTTCTAATAAATGGAACACAAATGTTGTCTTTCAGGCTATGGCTTTTCTTTTTCTTTTTCCATTCTTAATGATGTCTTTTGTTGTAGGAAGTTCTACATTTTAATAATATTCAATTTATAGGTCTTTTTTCCCAGTTACTGCTTTTTCTATTCTACTTAGGCAATTGGGCCATGTGAGGTGGCTTACGTCTATAATCCCAGCACTTTGGGAGGCCAAGGCAGGAGGATTGCTTGAAGCCAGGAGTTCAAGACCAGCCTGGGAAACAAAGCAAGACCCTGTCTCTACAAAAAATAAAATAAAATTAGCTGGGCTCAGTGGCACATGCCTGTAGTCCCAGCAACTTGGGAGCCTGAGGTGGGAGGATCCCTTGAGTACAGGGGTTCAAGGCTTCAGTGAGTTATGGTGGTGCCACTGCACTCCAGCCTAGGTGACAGAGTGAGACCCTATTTCTTATGGATAGGTAATTGATCTAATATCATTTATTAAATGTAGCACCATGACCATAAGTCAGGTGACCTTATATGTGGCTCTCATTCCAGGGAGGTTCTGTTCCATTGGTTTGTTTACTATACATTGTGTTTTTGTTTTGTTTTGGTTTTTGCTATACCATAATGACAAAAAAAAAAAAAAAACTATAGCATTACATTAAGATTTTAATTACTATCTCATGACATTAAGATTTGATCTCTGGTGGCATACATCTTCTAACTATGTGCATCTTCAAGATTTACTTGGTTATTCTTGGCACTTCACGTTACCATATGAAATTTAGAATCAGCTTGTCAATTTCCACAAAAAGAATCCTACTTGAATTTGTATTGAGTTTCTGTTGACTTAGTACGTCAATTTGTGGACATTAACAGATTTACAGTTTTGAAGTTTAAATTTATGAACATGATATATCCTCCCATTTTTGAAGTCTTCTCTAATTTCTTGTAATAATATTTGTTAATTTACCTTATAGAAGTCATGTACATCTTTCATTATCTTTATTACTACATATTATTTTTAAAATTTTATTCTCTATTTACTTCTTAGATATGCACCTGTTTCATCTCAGCTCCAGCAATTGTATTAAATTTACTTTTAAATTGAATAGTTTTTCTGTATTTTTTTTAATTTGCTGCATAATTATGTCATCTATGAATCTGACAAAGTTTTTAAATCTTTTCCTTTCTTATGTCTTTTGTTTATTTCACCTGCTTTACTGCATTGGCTAGAACCTCCAGTACAACATTGAATAGAAGAGATGATACAAGGCTTTTAATGGGCATCATAAATCATGATGTATGCTGTAGATTTTTGTATGATATCCTTTATTAGATTAAGGAAATTCCCCTTTACTTCTAATTGCTAAAAGATTTATCATGAATGTTCATTCTAATTGATCACTCTGCATGTATTGAGATTATCATGTTTCTTTTTCACTCTGTTAATGTAATATATTACATTGATTGATCTTTAAAGGGCAAAAAAACTGAATTCCTAGAATCATCCTATGTTGCTTGTGATGTGTTGTAGATGATTATCCTATCTATGGAATGTGTGTGAGTGTGTGTGGTGTGTTTGTGCAGGATTGCTCATATTTTTATTGTAACGTTGTAACATTGATTTAATATTTAAAATCAGTCAAGGTAAACCTCACTTTGATCATTGTATCATCCTTTGGAAATATTGCTGGATTCAGTTTCATAATATTTTGTTGAGAAAATTTGCATTTATGTTCTCAAGCGATCTTGGGTTATAATTTGGTTTTATTTTAATGTCCTTATCACGTTTGGGCATCAAGATTATGTTGGGCTAGTAAAATGTGTTAAAAATTCTTTATTGTTTTCTAGTCTCTGGAATAATTTGTGTAACATTAATATTATTTTTCCTTATATGTTTGGAAGAAGTCAGCAGTGAAGCAATCCAGACCTGAGGGTTTGTTGTTGTTGCTGTTGTTGTTAGGTTTTCAATTAGTGATTCAATTTCTTCAATAGCTGTAAAGCTATTATTTTCTATCATATTGAATTAGTTTGGGTAAGCTATATTTTTCAAAGAATTTACTCATTTTATTTAAATTTTCTAGATTATTAGCATAACACTGTTTATTATATCCTCATATTAGAAAATCCTTTGGATGTCTGTAATTCTGTAGTGACACCCCTATGCTAATTGATTTCTGATATTTGTAATATCTTTTTGCTTCTTTTTCCTTAATTAGTTTTACTGGGGTTTTATCAATTTTACTAAGCTTTTCACATAAACTACTTTTAACTTTCTTGTTTTTTCTTTAATGTATGACTATTTTCTCTTTTACTGATTTCTACTTATTTTCTTTCTTCTAATTTCTTTAAGCTTCATGTACTCCTCCACTCCTAAATTCTTGATATTGATTAGATAACTTGTTTTCAACCTTTATTTTTCTAATATATACATTTAACCTATACATTTTTCTCTAAAACTATTTTACTTCCCACAATCTTTATATTTTTATTATCATTGTACATAAAAGTTTTCTAATTTACCTTCTGATGTTTTATTTGACCCATAGGCTATTTAGAAGGGCATTGCTTAATTTCTAAATATTTGGAGGTCTTCTAGTTATCATTCTTTCATTAATTTAATCATTTGAGACAAGATTTATGGCCCAGAATATGGACCATTTTGGTAAAAGGTTATGTATGCACTTGAAAAGACTGTACATTTATTTTGTTTCATTTTCTAGAAATGTCATTTAGGAAAATGTGGTTTAGAACAGTCTTTTTTTTCCCCCTCCACTTGTTCTTTCAGTTATAGAGAGGCATGTGTAAAATATCTGTATTAGTTTCCCAGGGCTGCTGTAACAAATTATTACAAACTTGGTGGCTTCAAAGAAGAAAAATTTACTCTCTTAACACTTTGGAAGCCAGAAATCCAGTTAAGATGTCAGTAGGATTGCTTCCATGTGCAAGCTATTCTGTGCCTCTCTCCAGACTTCCTTCCAGTGGCTGCTGGCAGTCTTTGATGTTCCTTGGCTTGCAGATGCATCATTTCCTTCTTGGCCTCCATCTTCAAGTCGCCTTCTCCTCTGTGTGTTTCCTTTGCTCTTCTGTCTCCTGTAAAGACATTGGGCATGGATTTAGAGGCAACTGTGGCAATCTAGGATGGTCTCAAGATCATTAACTTGATTGTATCTACAAAGACTCTCCAAACTGGGTCACATTCACAGGTTTTAGAGATTAGGACACAGATATTTTTTAAGGAGGACAGTGGTTATTCAACCCATTACAATCCCAAACTATGACTATGAATTTGCCTGTCTTTCCTCTTTGTTCTAGCAATCTTTACTTTATGTATTTTAAACACGTTATTAAACACATGAAATTTTTGGTTTATTATATCTTTCTGCTGCATTGACTATTTTATCATAATGAAATGTCTCTCTTTACCTCTTATAATACTTCTTGCCTTAAAATCTACTTTGTACATTAATATAGCTATACAGGCTTTCTTTCTTACTTTCTTTGTCTTATATTTAAAGTTTGTCTCTTATAAACATCATATAGTAAAGTTTTGTTGTTTTATTCAGTCTTTGTTGTTCATTAGTGTTTGAAACATTTAAATTTAATAACAAAAATTAAAGTTAAAATTAAAAATACATAAATAAATCAATTTAATCTAGTTACTGATAAGTCTAACTCTTGGTTATTTGTTTTCTATTTGTTTCATGTGTTTGTTCTTTTATTCATCATTTCTCACATTTTTGAATTCATCAAGTATTTTTATTATTCTATTTTCCCCAGTAGCTTTTGAGTTATATTTCATTTTTTATTCTTAAATGACTACTCTAGAGATAGACATCCTTGATTTACTATAGTCTACTAAAATTGTGCTTTTACCACTCTCCAAACAACACAAGTACCCAAACTATTAATATTTAATTCCATTTGTGTCCTCTCCCTCTATTTGTATTGTTGTCATACATTTTCCAGAAAGAAAAGCTTCAGCTGAATTAAATTTAACAGAGTTTAATTCAGTAACGAACGATTCACAAATCAGGCAGCCTCCCGAGCCACAGTAGGCCAGAGACTCCTGCCCAGTTGCGTGGTGGAAGAGGATTTATGAACAGAAAAAGGAACGTGACGCACAGAAAACAGAAGTGAGGTAGAGAAACAGCCGGATTGGTTATAGCTCAGCGTTTGCCTTATTTGAAGACAGTTCAAACAGTTGGCCACATTTGACTGGCCAAAACTCAATGATTGGCATAAGAGTGATCTACAGTCTGTTTACATCTTCAGTTGTTACAGTTCGCAGTGTACAGAGAAACCTTTAGGCTGAGCTTAAACTATGTAAGGCTTTAGGCTACACTTGAGTTAACAATTTACATATATTCTATATTTCAAAGACATAACTGTTGTTGTCTTTATAAAAACAGTCTCTATTTATATTTACACGGTAGTGAATTCTTGTAATTTTTATGTTGCCTCAGCATCCATTTAGAATATGTTTAGTTTTCTCATGCCAGAAGCAGAGCTTAGTCACCCTTATTGCCCTTTCTAGTTCTGTACCTCCTCCCAGTTTTCAACGTGGTCGAGCCAGATATCTGCCTTATAAAACTGCCTCCTGGTGACCACCTCTCTATGGGACAGCTAGATAAAACCTACTTGACTAGCATCCCTGACCTCTGTGCCCTGCATGGACTTCGCAGATATGCTGCCATGACCACCTCTCAGTCGCAGCATGCCTTCCTGGAACATGTGCCTGCTTTCTCTAAACTCACCAGTTAGAACTCCGCATGGGAGATGCCTGCTGGGTCATACTCTGGTCCCCAATAAAGGTGTTGGCTGATGGGTCCCCTTCTCTCTCTCTCTCTCCATTCCTCGCACTGACCAACCTTTGTGTGATCTTCAGGCATACCGTGTACCCCCAGCCCATAATAAAATCTTTACTTCCATCTTGTGTTTCTTCTAATCACTGTAGAGGTTCTGTCTATCATAATGATCCTAAATGAAAACATACCCACATATGAGCTCTTTCTGGTATGTTTCCTTCTTACTGCAATTCTATCAATTCTATATGAAACTATTTTCCTTCAGTCTGAAAAAAGTCTCTTTGGCATTTTTGTATTGTAGATCTTCTGACAACAAATTCTTTAAACATTTTTCTAATTGTGGTTCCTTCGAAGGTTATTGTCCATGTTTCCTGCTGCTTTTAAAATGGATTACACTTTAAAATAGTTTTTTTTTACAATATTACTATGTTGTGTCTAGGTATTTCTTTGTATTGCTTGGGTGTATATAGGTTTTTTTTTTTTTTTTTTTTTTTTTTTTGAGATGGAGTTTCACTCTTGTCACACGGACTGGAGTGCAGTGGCGCGATCTTGGCTGACTACAACCTCCACCTCCCAGAGTCAAGCAATCGTCCCACCTCCACCACCTCAGTAGCTGGGATTACAGGCCTGTGCCACTGTGCCTGGCTAATTTTTGTATTTTTAGTAGAGATGGGGTTTTGACATGTTGGCCAGGCTGGTCTCAAACTCCTGACCTCAGGTGATCTGCCCACTTGGGCCACCCAAAGTGCTAGGATTACAGGCGTGAGCCACCACGCCAGGCCTGTATAACTTTTTGAATCTGTAATCTTGCATCAGTCTTGGAAATTTCTCAGTTATTACTTCTTCAAATGTTGTTTATATCTGTTATCTCTCTCCTCTCATGACAGGACTTCACTTAAACATGCTAGGCTTTATTCTTCTATGTCTTGGTCTGTATGTTTAACATACATTTAGGGGGTTTTGTGGACTAATAAATGACCACTTTTACACAGATATGTTATTGTATCAAACTTAGATTTGAGTAAATGAGTTGGTAAGTTTTATATCTTTTGTATGTTGTGAAATATTGAAATTACATTTGGAAGTATATGTTACTTGAAAGTTCAATAGAACTTTTTTTTTATTCTTCTTACATGTTTCTTGGCTAATTCTAGCTTTCTACATTTTTTTGAATGAATATTGGCAATTTATATTTCCATTTATATCATTTAGATTTTCAAAATATTTAACCCCCAGTAGTCTACAGTTTTATAAATATTCTCATATCCATAACAATGTTTAAATTCCTTTTCCTACTGTGTATATTTGTGTCTTCTCTCTTCCCTTATAATTTATTTTTTAGTGAAGGTTTTTATATTTTGTTTTCCTAAAACAGCTAACCTCAGTTAATAACAAAAATGCAAATTAAGAAAGCAAATGGAAAAGAGTAGGAGAAAACAGTATAAACTCTATAATACTATAATCAAAGAGCTATGTAAAATGAAAAGAAAGTGGATTGAGTGAATGCATGCATGCAAATATTATAGGAAATCACATAAGTAAGAAAGGCAGGACACATCATATTATGCCCACCGAAATTACAACTTTGTAAAAATGTAACTACGTGTTAGCAAAGATTAAAAGCAAATAATGAATGTAAAAATAGTTACAGTTTAGTGATTCATGAGATTTTTGTCATTCATTATTTAAATTGACTGTTATGCTCTTCCTTTTCCCAGTAATTCCTTGTGGGCTACCCCCCACCATCGCCAATGGAGATTTCTTTAGCACCAGCAGAGAGTATTTTCACTACGGATCTGTGGTGACCTACCGCTGCAATCTTGGAAGCAGAGGGAGAAAGTTGTTTGAGCTTGTGGGTGAGCCTTCCATACACTGCACCAGCAAAGATGATCAAGTGGGCATCTGGAGCGGCCCGGCCCCTCAGTGCATTATACCTAACAAATGCACGCCTCCAAATGTGGAAAATGGAATATTGGTGTCTGTCAACAGAAGCTTATTTTCCTTAAATGAATTTGTGGAGTTTAGGTGTCAGCCTGGCTTTGTCATGAAAGGACCCCACCGTGTGCAATGCCAGGCCCTGAACAAATGGGAGCCAGAGTTACCAAGCTGCTCCAGGGGTGAGTCTGACTGAGGCCTAGAAAGGCCCTGCAAATGACATGCGTTGCTGTTGGATCAGGAGATTAGTATTTGTTCAGGCAGAGGGATGTGTGGTGAGCAGGGTGGGGGAGCAAATATTTTAGGTAGTGAAAATGAAATTCAGAAGGTGTGTGTATATGTGTGTGTGTGTACATGCACATGTGCTGAAATGAAGAAGCAAAGCTAAACCTGGGCAAGGATTGTGATGTTTCTTTGGGGTTCTTATAAACAGATCTGTTAATTACCTTTGAGTGCAATAACTGCTGATAGAAAATGAGTAAATTTTTCCAGCCAGGCACCATAATACAGGCTACATGTGAATTTTAATCCTTAAAACAAAGTTATTAGGTACTTACCAGTTTTTCTAGGTTTGTCTGTTTTGTTTTGCTTGAGACAGGGTCTTGATCTGTCACTCAAGCTGGACTGCAGAGGTGAGATCATGGCTTACTGCACCCACCACCTCCCTGGCTCAAGAAATTCTCCTGCGTGAGCCTCTCAAGCAGCTGGTACTACAGGTGCATGCCACCAGGCCTGGTTAAAATTTTTATTTTTTTTTATAGAGATGGAGTCTCACCATGCTGCCCAGGCTTGTCTCAAACTCCTGAGCTGAAGCAATCCACCTACCTGGGCCTCCCAAAGTGCTGAGACTATAGGCATGAGCCACTATGCCTGGCCTCTATGTTTCACAGAGAAAATGTGCCTTAGGGAAATCAGATAACTTTTAACTTGCAGACTGAAGACTGGAATGCAAGTCTGCCTGACTCCAGAGACTTGGCTTTGCTAGTCAGCATCCAGTCATGAAATCAAAATTTACTCGAGATACTTTCAAGGAGTGAGGGATTTCATACAGGTTGTATTAGTCTGTTCTCATATTGCTATAAAGAACTACCTGAGACTGAGTAATTTATAAAGAAAAGAGGTTTAATTAATTCTCAGTTCTGCAAGCTGTACAGGAAGAATGACTGAGGACTCCTCAGGAAACTTACAATCATGGTGGAAGGCAAAGAGGAAGCACGCGTGTTTTCAAATGGCTGGCAGGAGGGAGAGTGCAACTGGGGAGGTGCTACACATTTTAAACAAGCACATCTCGAGAGAACTCTATCACAGATCAGCACTAGGGTGATGGTTCTAAACCATTAGAAACCACCTCCATGATCCAGTCACTTCCCACCAGGGTCCTCCAACACTGGGAATTACAATTTAACATGAGATTTGGGTGGGGACACAGAGCCAAACCATATCACAGCTAATAGGTCACAAAGATGTTAGAAGGGCAGGAAAAGCAATAAGACGAAGGCAGAGTTACCAGAGATCAGGGAGCTACTGTGGCTGCCAGGCTAGAGCACAGGAGCCTGTACTGATGCTGAAATGGCCAGCCCCTCCCACTGAGCAGGCAGCTCCCTGAAAGCTGGTAATGCTGCAGGAGCCACCACTGCTGCCAGAATGCAGCTGATATTGCTGGAGCCAAAGTCATTGGCATCACTAGAATTGAAGCTGTAACTGCTCACTGAAGCCATCTATACCACCACTGCCTGAGCCACCTCTAGAAGTAGAACAGATTCTACTCTCATTCTGCCTTTTAATTCGGTATATGCCTCCAACTGGCAGACCCTAACCAGAGCCCAGCTATCAAGGAAGATGAATGATTGTAGTTTTAAGACTTCCATTGCTAGCAGCCAAAAGACAGTCCAAAAGTGTGAGACTGGGAGCCAACAAAAATTTAACCAGCACAGCACCTCAATATTACATCACCAGGCATTGATTAATCAAGGGAAACACTGGGTGATGAACCCTGAAAATGGACATTACAGCATCAGAGTATTTACATACTCCTTAAAGAAGTCATTCTTCTAGTCCAGTGCCCCAGATGCTTGAGAAAGCTGAAGTCCAGAAAAGGGAACTGATCTGTTCAAAGCCAAACTGAAATTATTTTTTCCATTTTATAGCAGTTTCATGTAATTTAGTTGAGACCCAAATGTGTTCTGATTTCCTGAGTTCAGATCAACTATATTAAGAGAGAGCCAGCGCTACCGTTACAATATGTTGCCTGAAATATACACTCTCATTATGGTGACAGTAGGTCTTTTAGATTTTGTTCAACAGTTGCCCATCTTCTTCTCACTGGAGTGAAATGAATGACTAGGCAGCACCTTGCTTCATAGCATGAAGAGAGGAGACCCATAGTTCTTTACCACCGTATGTCAGGTGGCCACTGAGAGAAGCTTTGACAGGAGATGAGAACAGATGTGTGGACGCTGTTTGTTGCACGGGTGTGATAGGTGACGGAGGGACCTATTAGATGCGACATGGGCAGGGGCACTCCTTTATTGCCTAAAATGCAAGACTAAATTGATGATGCCTTTCTAGAAAGGAAGTACAAAGATATAAAAATCCATCATTTCTCGCAATTTTGTACTGGGTGAACAGTAATTGGAAGCATTCTAGAAAGAACTGTCCATTGTGAAATCTTAGTTGCATACTTTAGATGAAAAACAATGAATTGGGGATCCCTCTGTTTTAGTCACAGTTCTGCAATGTGTCAGTTCCTATGACTGATGGCAAGACATCTTCCTCGCCCTGTGTATTTAGCTTGTTATCAATATAATAAGGCTGTTATTCTACCTTTTTTATTACATACAGATTTGTAATTATTATTCCCTTGGCCAGTTTAACAGTGAGAAAAAAGTTATTTTCACACAATTAGCAGTACTTTGTTTCTCTCTCCCCAGTATGTCAGCCGCCTCCGGATGTCCTGCATGGTGAGCGTACCCAAAGGGACAAGGACAACTTTTGGCCTGGGCAGGAAGTGTTCTACAGCTGTGAGCCTGGCTATGACCTCAGAGGGGCTGCGTCTCTGCGCTGCACACCCCAGGGAGACTGGAGCCCTGCAGCCCCCAGATGTGAAGGTGCCTAGACTCTTATCTGGCTTGATATTTTTAGCTTGCGTCTTTATTCTGCACATGCCAGTTATTTCCGTTCATTTTTCTTTTTCTCCAGTGAAATCCTGTGATGACTTCCTGGGCCAACTTCTTAATGGCCGTGTGCTATTTCCACTTAATCTCCAGCTTGGAGCAAAAGTGGATTTTGTTTGTGATGAAGGGTGAGTATGAGCTTGCTGGACATTGAAATTGGGTTTAGGAATTAGTCCCAAAAGGGGAGATTTTATGTGGCTTTGAAAAGACATACACAGATACACATGCAATCAGAGAGCTGAACTTTTGAAAGCACAAATAGGAAGAAAGGAAAGAAACATATAGAACTAATAATATGAGATATGAAGAGGACACTGGGCCATATATTAACTGGCAAGTTCAAAGGCAAGTATAATTACTATTATGAATATATAGGTAACACTGTAAGTTTAAAAAATCCTATTTTCAAAATTTAAGAATTTCAAAACAGCAAAAAGGAATATGAGTAATTTAGAGATTCCCAGAAAAAAATGCAAGTAACAAAAAGCTTATTCTAAAGATCTAGGATCATTTAAGAATCCTTTCAGTAAATTCTTTAAACCATCAATAATGAAATTTGTAATAGGACTGAAAGTGTAAAAAGTCAACAATTTAAAAAAATTCAGTCATATATCGTCTTGCTAGTCATGGGCTCTGGGCTCTGAGCTGGGGTCCTGATGGCTGCTATTAATATTTCCGGCAAGGTCATTAACTTGTTTATGTCCATCTAGTGCTCTTCACAGGGTGCACATGTCCACATGGGAGCTGACCAGCATGGGCAACAAAGCACCTGATCCCAAAATGTTCCACAGAATCTTGGCAGCCTCCAAATACCAGCACCCATTAAGATTTAGAAGGGCATTGGAGCCCAAAAGACATTGAGAATTTTCAATGATTGCTTATGGAAATCAAGTCCTCTCTTCTTTCCTTTCCCCCTAGAATATTCACGCTTACTCTTCAGTAGCCCAAACTGTCCTTGTGAGCCTTCTTCATGCCATCACAGATGTGGAGACAAAAGGACAATCTTTGTTCTCTCGCCAGCTATTTCTCACTTTTCCAGTCCAAACTGGGAGTTGTTTTATTTGCTTTTCCAAGTTCAGAGTTAGGAAGGCATTGCATTAGAAGACTGGGTTTCTTATAATGACAATGAGTAATCAGTGAAACTCCAAGCCTGGGTCCTGGGTCAAGAAGATGATGGCTATTTTGTGACCACCTTTTTCAATTCAAGCAGGACTGTCATGTGACCAATCAACTGCATTTTGTCATTCTATATTGCTCCCTTCTGGAGGTTGTGATTTTTCCAGAATAATGTACCCTCTGCACATCTGTCACCTGCTGGCCTCAGGTCCTCAAAATCCTGAGATTTGGGGTTGGGCCTTAGATTGTGAACTATGTGGCCTCTTGGCTCACTATTCACTACTATTTTCTTCTTTAGATTTCGATTAAAAGGCAGCTCTGCTAGTTATTGTGTCTTGGCTGGAATGGAAAGCCTTTGGAATAGCAGTGTTCCCGTATGTGAACGTGAGTAATAGGAGTAACATTTCAGGCCAGTCTCTCCCCTTCATTGGTTCAGTATTTGACCCATGACCTCCCCTAATGTGCTTCTTCAATTTTCTAGTCTGAATTATTGATTTGAAAATTGCTTATTTTAATAATGTTTGGTTGTGAATCAATGTGTACATCACCTGTCTTTGGGATCATCTGATCTGTCTCTGTCATTTTGTATTCTGTTTTATTGTGATAAATCCTATGGTAGTGTGCTTCTAGGTCAGGAGAGATTAGATAATGTGAAGCTTTAACAATTTGCTTTCTTTCTCTACTTCTTTTCTTTCTTCTCTTCTCTCCTTCCTTCAGTTCTTTTTTCCCTTCTTATCTCCCTCTCTCTTTCCTTCCTTCCTTTCTTCCCTCCTTCTTTCTTTTTCATTTTTTTCTCCAATCAATGGGCAGTCAGTCTACAATTTGTATATATATTTGATAATACACAAATATTAAACATGCCTTTATTTAATCACAAAGTATGATCACATACTTTGTGCCTCTGTTCATCTAGCCACTGGAGTTATAGCAATGAACAAGATGAGTGAAGTCCCTGTCCTCATGTTTTACTCAGGTGGGGAGAAGGACAAGGAAAAAAATTTAAAAATTAAATGCTATAGATAATAGATCAAAGCAATCAAGAATGAGGGAAAAGTGGGGAGTAACATTAGACAGAGTGAGCAGTTTGAGACTCCTTAAATTCTCAAAACATGTATCTAAATAATTTATGCTGAGAGATTCATAAATAATAAGTCACTTTTTTAAAATGAGCCTCATATGTTCAATAATCAGTAGACTACTGATTTCTCCTAGTCTACCCATTTATAATTTCCCCAATGGAAGATAGAACTTTGCTTCATTTCTTGATTCTAACGATTGGAAAACATGTTTCTTTAGGAAAACCATGAAATTTTACTAAAATGTTTATGTTGTTAGAAATATACTTGGACATCTTACAGTGCTTTTTAGAGGAAAATTTTGTAAGAACAAAACTTATATAGAGATTCTTGCTGTCTAAGAAATACAGTGCTCCTTGAAGCAGCATGACAAATGTCTGTTCTACTATCATGCATGAAAGCTCATTGATTACTCAAGCTTCTCTTATTTTTCATAACTCTTGCTAGTTAAAGTAGCTTCTTCCAAATTCCAGTTCTAATGAAAAATGCCAATTAGAAATGAGGAAGAGACTGTTCTAAACAAATCAATAAATGCTAGAAAGGAGTAACAACTTAAAACCTGACCCAGAAAGTAAAAAGAGAAAATAAATCAACAGACCTAGACATTTTCAAAAGCAAAGCAATCTGAATCCATTTGGAGTTTTTTATAATGGCCTGACTACGTTTCAGTTCACTGTGACAGCGCTATTGTTATCACAGAAGTTGATGATCAATATCAATAAGTAATCAGTGAAAGTTTTCACCTATTTAAGATGATTAGCACACATATATACATTTGAGAAATATTTCCTAAGAATGTAGGCTCCGTCCTCAGCACTGCATCCCCAGGATCCTGATGAGTGACTGACACAGGACAAGTGCTCAATTAATATATATTGACTAAATGAATGAGTAACCCTTCATAGTGGTTATTTTTCTTCTTCAAATGTTTTGCTACTTCATTAAAATGGTAAAGTTGCTATTGTCCAGGAACTGTTACTATCTGGAAGATTCAGGATAGAAAAATCTCTTTTGCACTTTGCAATACACTTTCATTGACATCTCATTTAATCCAACTCTTCAAAGACCTAATGTCTACTGTCATCTCCTTAGTATATTTTAAGCAACACCAATCATAGCATCCTGTAATTGCAGAATACCTCTGGGGAAACTCCTGAATGAAACTTAGAGCTTTTGCCTTTTTTCCAGAAATCTTTTGTCCAACTCCTCCAGTTATTCCTGATGGGAGACACACAGGAAAACCTCTGGAAGTCTTTCCCTTTGGAAAGGCTGTGACTTACACATGCGACCCCCACCCAGACAGAGGGATGACCTTCGATCTCATTGGGGAGAGCACCATCCACTGCACAAGTGACCCTCAAGGGAATGGGGTTTGGAGCAGCCCCGCCCCTCGCTGTGGAATTCTGGGTTAGTGCTTATTTCCCCACATCCCAAATGGGTTCAGAATATCTAACCCAGGACCTCCATATTTCCATAATTACAATGTGGTATTTCTTTGTGCATTTGCCACAATGGAATGCCAAACCAATGACAAATGGTTCTAAGGTAGGTCAACACATCAGATCCTGATGACCTTTGCAGCTGGAGGGGCTGGTGAAAAAAAGAAGGAGGCGGTGAGTAATGGAAATGTCTTTCATTAGAATCATATGAATTAAAAACAAATGCCGGTGAATCTCTTTATTGAAATGTTTGGCTTAGAAATCTGACCTAGAAAATCAGTGGCTCCTGCCAGGAAATGTCTTGAGTTCTTGCCCATGCTTGTCAGCTTCTCATTGGAGTTTTGATGCCTTGAAGTACAAAGAAACCAGACACAAAAGGTGGAACCTGAGCAGGAACACTCTTTCTGGCTTCCTAAAAATGTGAAAAATTAAACCGGAGCTATCCTTACCTTAAATTATATGAGCATTAGCTGAGCATGGTGGCATGTGCCTGTGGTTCCAGCTACTCAAGATGCTGAGATGGGAGGATTACTTAAGCCTAGGAGGCAGAGGTTGCAGTGAGCTGAGATTGTGCCACTGCACTCCAGCCTGGGTAATGAAGAGAGACCTTGTCTCAAAAATAAATAAATAAATAAAAATAGGCTGGCTGGCTGCAGGGGCTCACACCTGTAATCTCAGCACTTTGGGAGGCCGAGGGGGGCGCAGATAACTTGAGGTCAGGAATTCAAGACCAGCCTGCCAACATGGTGAAACTCCAACTCTACTAAAAATAGAAAAAATAAAATAAAATAAATTACATGAGTAGAAAGACCAAATAGCAGACTAGCCTTCCAGATAATATATTTCCTTATAAGCCTATGCTGTTGGAAGCTTCCCTTCAACCACGCAGGGAAGTTTTTTTGTTGTTGTTGTTGTGTGTGTGTGTGTGTGTGTGTGTGTGTGTGTGTGTGTGTGTGTGTTTGTAACTAGAAGTTTCTTTTCTTCTGTCATCAAATCTACCAAGGGAGAGAAAAGAGGAAACACATTGGGTATATTTTTATTAACTCAGATATTCTTGATTTCATGGTCTCTAGGTAACTGTAAAGCCCCAGATCATTTTCCATTTGCTAAGTTGAAAACCCAAACCAATGCATCTGACTTTCCCATTGGGACATCTTTAAAGTATGAGTGCCATCCTGAGTACTACGGGAATCCATTCTCTATCACATGTCTAGATAACCTGGTGTGGTCAAGTCCCAAAGATGTCTGTAAACGTGAGTGAACTTGCATTGTGTCTTTCCCATGTCTACCAAAGCTTCTTATTTAATTTTTTCAAATGTGGGATATGAGAAACCTTTTTTGAAAAGTGTTCAGATAGGTGGATGTAAGAGTTTTTCTTGTAGGTCGTCTTTGATTATTGCTTGAAATGCTCACTTCATGAGAATGTTTCAAGGAATATTTGCAGAGAAAAATCTTCAATCCCTATGGGAAAGTAAACAACAAATGACTCTAAATCAGGAAATAAAAATTGTGTAGGAAGACAAATTCTGTTGGAATGACTAGGTGGGAAGAAATCCTTTGAAAACTTTGAAATACATTGGTAATATATAATGTCATAAATGACTTTTACATTTTGATAAGGGATGCAAGGTCTCTACACAGATCTAAATCTAGATCTAGATAGATCTGGAGGGAAGGTCTTTTTGAAAGTGGGGTTTAGTAGGCAGCTGATCCTTAGGCACTCTGATGAGTTTTCTCAAGGTGGCAAAATCTGTGGAACCATCAGAACTGCATATTTTCTTCAGGAACCTACGTGCAAGTTGAGACCTTATGTACTGAAGAGAGTTCAGATTACTCTGCCTGGCTCCAAAATACTTTCTTTCCCATAGGTAAATCATGTAAAACTCCTCCAGATCCACTGAATGGCATGGTGCATGTGATCACAGACATCCAGGTTGGATCCAGAATCAACTATTCTTGTACTACAGGGTGAGTTGGCAGCAACATCTCTTGGTTCAAGAGTTCCAGCACAGCAATACTACCTTCTAACCACATCTCAGGAAGGAAACTAGGCTCTTGCCACCTGCTCTTAAGAGGCTTGAACACAGGTGTCAATTCATGATTGAAATGAACAAAGATAGAAGAAGATTAGGGGAAAAATATGTATCCTTGCTGAAAACCAGAGCAGTGCACATATAAAGAGTATGCCATTCACTGGATGGGAAGGAAAAAAAAATAGGAGTGTAGTAGTCAAAGCACACAAACAACCCTAATGCAGAGTAGACATTGCTGGAAGAAAGGGAAGGGCATGTAGTGGCTGTATGAGAGAACAAATCTTACCGGTAACAGCACGATTGCTTGCTAGGGCTGCCATCACCAAGTGCAGGCCTTCCTTGTTTTATTGTACATCACAAATACTATGCTTTTTACAAACTGAAGGCTTGTGGCAACGCTGCGACAAGCATGTCAGACACATCATTTTTCCAACAGTGTGTGTTGACTTCGTGTCTGTGTGTAGCATTTTGGTTATTCTCACAATATCCCAAATTTTTCATTATTATCACGTCTGTGACAGTGATCTGTGATCAGCGATCTTTGATGTGACTATTGTCACTGTTTGCGGTCCCTATGAACGGCACCCATATAAGACAGAAAACTGAATCAATGTGCGTGCTTTGACTGCTCCATGGACTAGACATTCCCCTTCTCTCTCCCTCTCTTCAGGACTCCCTAATCCCTGAGACACAATAATACTATAATTAGGTCAATTAGTAGCCCTACAATGGCCTTTAAGTGTTGACATGAAGGGAGGAGTCATGATCTCTTACTTGAAGTCAAAAGCTAGAGATGATTATGCTTAGTGAGGAAGTTATGTTGAAAGCCAAGACAGGCCAAAAGCCAGGCCTCATGTGCCAAATAGCTGGAGAGTTGTAAAGGCAAAGCAAAAGTACTTGAAGGAAATTTAAAGTGCTATTCCAGTGAACACATGAATAATAAGAAGGTGTAACAGCCTTATTGCTGATATGGAAGAAGTTTTAGTGCTCTAGACACAAGATCAAACTAGACACATTTCCTTAAGCCGAAGCCTAATCCTGAGCAAGGCCCTAACTCTCTTCAATTCTGTGAAGGCTGACAGAGGTGAGGAAGCTGCAGAAAATAAGCTGGAAGCAGCCGGGCACAGTGGCTTATACCTGTAATCCCAGAACTTTGGGAGGCAGAGGCGGGAGGATCGTCTGAGGTCAGGAGTTCAAGATCAGCCTGACCAATGTGGTGAAATCTCATCTCTACTGAAAATGCAAAAATTAGCCAGGCGTGATGGCAGGTTGCCTGTAGTTCCAGCTACTCGGGAGTCTGAGGCATGAGAATAACTTGAACCCGGGAGGAAGAGGTTGCAGTGAGCCGAGATTGTGCCACTGCACTCCAGGTTGGGCAACAGAGTGAGACCCCCATCTCAAAAAAAAAAAAAAAGTGCTGGAAGCTAGCAGAAGTTGGTTCCTGAGGTTTAAGGAAAGAAGTCATCTCCATAACATAAAGGTGCAAGGTGAAGCAACAAGTGCTGATGTAGAAGCTGCAGCAAGTTGTCCAGATGATCTAAGATCATTGATGAATGTGTTAAAATAAAGAACAGATTCTCTATGTAGACAAAGCAGCCATCTATTGGACTTTCATAGCTAGAAAGGAGAAGCCAATGCCTGGCTTCAAAGCTTCAAAGGATAGGCTGACTTTTTAGGAGCTAATGCCATTGGTGACTTTGAGTTGAAGCCAATGCTCATTGACCATTCTAAAAATCCTAGGGCCCTTATGAATTATGCTAGATGTGCCTTGCCTGTGTCTATAAATGGAACAACAAAGCCTGATAACAGAGGTATGTTTGCAGCATGGTTTACTGAACACTTTAAGTTCACTGTTGAGATCTAGTGTTCAGAAAAACAGATTCCTTTCAAAATGTTACATAGAACTCATTGACTTTGCGTCTAATCAGGCAAGAACTCTGATGGAGATGGACAAGGAAATGAATGTAGTTTTCCTGCCTGCTGACAACAGCAGCCATTCTGCAGCCCATGGCTGAAGGAGTAATTTTGACTTTGAAGTTTTAGTATTTAAGAAATACATTTTGTGCCAGGGGCAGTGTAATCCGCACATTGGAAGGGCAAGGTGGGCGGATCACGAGGTCAGGAGTTCAAGACCAGCCTGGCCAACATAGCAAAACTCTGTCTCTATTAAAAATACAAAAATTAGCCAGCATAGTGGAATGTGCCTGTAGTCCCAACTACTCGGGAGGCTGAGGCAGGAGAATCGCTTGAACCCAGGAGGTGAAGATTCCAGTGAGCCAAGATTATGCCACTGCACTCCAGCTTGGGCAATAGAGTGAGACTTCAACTCAAAAAAAAAAGAAAAGAAAAGAAAAAAAATACATTTTGTAAGGCTGTAGTTCCCACAGACAGTAATTCTTCTGATGGATCTGAACAAAGTAAGTTGAAAAGTGCAGGAAAGAAGTAATCATTCTACATACCACTAAGAGCATTCATGATTCATGGGAGGAGGTTAATATCAACATTAACAGAAGTTTGGTAGAAGTTGATTCCAACCCTCATGGATAACTTTGAGAAGTTCAAGACTTCAGTGGAGAAAATAACTGCAGATGTGATAGAAATAGCAAGAACACTACAATTAGAAGCGGAACCTAAAGATGTGACTGAATTGCTACAATCTCATGATCAAATTTGAACAGATGAGGAGTTACTTCTTATGAATGAGCAGAGAAAGTGATTTTTTTTGAGGTGGAGTCTCTTCCTGGTGAAGATGACATGAGCATTGTGACAATGACCACAAAGGATTTAGAATATTACATAAACTCAGTTGACAAAGCAGCAGCAATATCTGGGAAGATTGACTCCAATTTTGAAAGCAGTTCAGAGGGTAAAATATTATCAAACAGCATTGCATGCTACAGCAAAATCATTTGTGAAAGGAAGAGTCAATGTGGCAAATTTTATTGTTGTCTAAGATTAAGAAATAGCCACAGCCACCCCAGCCTTCAGCAACCACCACCCTGAGCAGTCAGCAGCCATCAACCTTGAGGCAAGACCCTCCACCAGCAAAAAGATTATGACTTACTGAAGGTCAGATAATCTTTAGCATTTTTTATCAATAAACCATTTTTTAAAGTGTGACTTTTTTTGACATAATTCTATCTCACACTTAATAGACTACCATATAGTACAAACACAACTTTTAGACTCACTGAGAAATCAAAAAATTCATATGACTTGGTTTGTTGTGATATTTGTTTTATTGCGGTGTTCTGGAACTGAACCTGCAATATCCTTGAGGAATGTCGGTAACACAAAATGGGTGGCTTAATACAACAGAAGTTTTTGGAGTTCTGTTCTAGAGGATGGGAGTCCAAAATCAAGGTGTTGACAGGGCCATGCTCCCTCTGAATCCTGTAGGATAGAATCCTTCATTGTGTCTTCCAGCTTCTGGTGCCCCAGGCCTTCCTTGGTGTGTGGCAGCAGAACTCCAATTTCTTCTGTCCCTGTCCTCACATGGCCATCTTCCCTCTGGGTCTGTGTCCTCATATGCTGTTCTCCTCTCTGTGCATGTCTGTGTCCAGAGTTTTCTCTTTTTATCAGGACACCAGGCATATTGGATTAGGGCCTACCTTAGTGGCCGCATCTTAACTTGATTGCATCTGCAAAGATTGTATTTCCAAATAAGATCACATCCACAGGGACTGGGGATTAAGACTTCAACATATCGGGGGGAGACACAATTCAACCTACAACAGAGCCCCTTTGAAAATGTCAAGCGTCAGGTGCTCACAGCGCATGGCCCAGCTGTTGGTGCTCAGCCTTGCTCAGCACTCAAGCTCACTCTTCATGGGAACAGCTAAGCCAGGTAGTGAGTAGGGGATACGTTTGTGCCACCGCAACAAACACTGAAAGGAAGCTAGTGGTGTCCAGCATATTTGCCAGCCTAGGCCTCACAGACCATAGCACCCAGAATCTGACAAAGTAAAATTGGAATAAATCCAATGTCCTCCTTTCTTTTCTTTTCCTTTTTTTTTTTTTTTGAGCATTTTAAAAAATACAATTGATAAATTTCCTAACTGTACCTACCTCATCTTGCATTGCTGAATAAGTGTGACCCTCTCTATGGCATAAAGTAGAAAACCATTGAGCTTATGACAAAAAAAAAAAAAAAACAGGAAATACATGTAAAAGAGACCAATTTTTTAAAATGAGGAGAAATTTTACAGAAGAGATTTACTGCCAAGAAACCAGGGAACCTTTCAGAACACTCTCCTTTGCATAGTTTTAACAAGATTCAGTTGTACAAATAGTTCTGTGAAATTAACCATGAAGTTTGTACATGAATGAATATATGCATTCAGTGTGTTTATATATTTCATTTCGTGTGTGTGTGTGTGTGTGTATGTATATATATAAAACACAATATTGCAGACAATTAAAGCTAAGAGTAAGAAGAGTTAACCAAATTTTCCCTGAATGCAGTGGGAAAAGATGAAAAGGAGAAGACAGGCAGGCACAGTGGCTCACACCTGTGATCCCAACACTGAGAGGCTGAGGCAAGAGGATCACTTGACCCCAGGATCTCGAGACCAGCCTGGGAAATAAAGCAAAACTCCATCTCTACCAAAAAAGTATAAAAATTAGCTGGGCGTGGCGGCGTGGCCTGTAGTCACAGCTACACAGGAGACTGAGGTGGGAGGATCACCTGAGCCCGCGAGGTTGAGGCTTCAGTGAGCCATGATGGCTCCCCTGCACTCCAGCCTGGATGACAGAATGAGACCCTGTCTAAAAAAAAAAGAGAGAAGACATATTTAAGACAGTGTTAGGATTCAAAATACGTGTAAAAAAAAATTCCAGAAGGGTAAGCAAATAAGCCCATACCTAGCCATCACTAGGGAAATTTCTGTGTTTTAGGGATAGAGAAAAAAACTCAGATTCCAGAAATAAAATGCGAAAATATAATACCTACAGAAGAGATAAGTTTATTGCCACCACATTGATTCTACACAACACTAAATTGTGTAAGATAGCATCTCTTGAGCCAAGCTAATATTCACACCTAGAGGCTCCAGATACACATTAAAGGATAAGCAAAGACACAAAAATGTACCATTTAAGTATGTTTCCCAGGCAATTCATAAGCAAATTTTTAAAAAGGAGAATGATAAATTCCAAAAGAAATCTCAATGAGATAGAAAAGTGGTAAAAACAAACAATAACAAAAAAAATAAACACAAAAACTGGCAATGTAATTGTAATTTAGTAATAATCTCTGTGAAGTCACAGAATATATCAATAGAGGTAGAAAATGTGAGAAAGCAAGAAAAGGTAGGCTAGACTTACAGAAAACATGAGTAGACTGACTATACAGAATTTGACTCTGAAATTCAGAAAATAGGTTTAAATATATGTATCGTGTGTATACACACATATATAAACACACACAATATACATGAACACATATAAAATTAAATTCCTAATTAGAAAAAAAATTAAGTTTAATTTCCAAATTATTAGAATGACTAAAACAGCTGAGTCTATCTGTTCCATATAGTAAGTAAGAGGGAAGGAAAAAGAATAGCAAGGAATGCATTTGTCTCTGTCATCAGAAATAAGCCCCCTTATGTTTGGGTCAGGTCATTTTACTCATTGCTTTCTCCTCATCTTCATCATTGGACATCGTGAAATCATGAAAAAGGTAGTGAAAGAATGATGACAAGGCTGGGCACAGTAGCTCACGCCTGTAGTCCCAACACTTTGGCAGGCTGAGGTGGGAGGATCACCTCAGATCAGGAGTTCAAGATCAGCCTGGTCAACATGGTGAAACCCCATCTCTACTAAAAATACAAAAATTAGCTGGGCATGGTGGCACATGCCTGTAATCCCAGTCACTCGGGAAGATGAGTCAGGAGAATGGCTTGAACTCAGGAGACAGAGGTTGCAGTGAGCAGATATCACACCATTGCACTCCAGCCTGAGCGACAGAGCAAGACTCCGTCTAAACAAACAAACAAACAAAGCAAATATATAATTTATTTCAATCCATTTGGTTTAATCTTCTTGTCAAAAAACCAGGTCTATTAGACAGGATCAAAAGCAACAAATCTTGTATTTATAAAAAGCATGGCTCAAATTAAATGACATAGTATTATACACACACACACACACACACACACACACAGATTAAGGGAATATGCAAACAAAAAATGGCAGAAATAATATGAGAAAAGACGGAACTTTTAAAAAAAAGTGTCAAACGGGTCTACAAAATATTTTTTTTTATTTTGGTGCCAGGTACAGTCCACAATGAAGCCAAGATATTAAGAAGCAAAGTGGGCCAGGAGAAGTTAGAGCAGAAATATTTCTTTTAACAGTGAGAGAATAGGAAAAAGAAGTAGAAAAGCTGGGAACAATAAGTAAAGTTTAGGCTAGGCCTTAGACTTCTCCTACATTGTAATCCTTCTGGTTTGCCACATATGCATGCTGTGAGGACGTTGATGAGGCATGTACAGCACAATTATTTTCCATTGTTTGCCTTTAGGCACCGACTCATTGGTCACTCATCTGCTGAATGTGTCATCTCAGGCAATACTGCCCATTGGAGCACGAAGCCGCCAATTTGTCAACGTGAGTTGAAGTCTCTTTCCCCATTCATCCCACTGTTTAATCCTAGAGTTGTCCTCCTAGAATCACAAAGAATGAATCTCATCCCTCTTGGAAATGGTATCCTTCTGATATTTGAAGAATCTAGTCATATCCTTAGAATGGCTCACAGCATTCCAAACTTCCACCTTCACCTAGAAATGCTTTTCTTTCTTATCTCAAGGTCTAATTTATTTTAAACTAGTCTTCAGCTCATTTAAATAGACCCCAATTTCATCCTCTGTTGGGTGAACACCTCCCAGTTTGAAGAACATTTTCTTCAGTGAAGTCAACAAATACAAAGTCAGTGAAAGAAACCCTATATCCTCTCTGCAAGCTCTTAGTATCACATCGGATATTCAAGCCATGCAGCTCTTTCTTCCTTATTCTTTGTTTAAACAGGATCATGCCATCTTCCCTGTGAGTTGTTTGGAAGATGAGATTTCTACATTTTGGGGAGCAAAGGGAATGAGTAATTGCAAGCTAACAAGGAATATAAAATGTGTATAATCCTGGGTTTGGTGATGATGTGAGGAAATCAGCAATTTCAAACCCACCTGGTGGGAGAATAAGTGGGAACAAACTTTGTAGACGGTCAATATACTGGCTGGGCACTGCCCCACAGTAGAGTAGGACAGTTCTTCCAAGATCAGACGAGATTGGGCGCATTCAGGGTGGTATGGCTGTAGATCAGTATCCAGTTCTTTTTATTACTTCTGAATCTGTAAGTATCGTGTTTATTATATGTAATATTGTGTATTTGTGCTTTGTCTTTATTAGTTCTGCCAGAGCTTTTTGTTTTTATTATTTAATAAAGATGTTATACTGGGCTAGGTGTGGTGGCTCACACCTATAATCCTAGCACTTTAGGAGGCCTACGTGAGCAGATGGCTTGAGCCCAGGAGTTCAAGACCAGCCTGTACAACATGGTTAAACCCTGTCTCTACAAAAAATTCAAAAATTAAATGAGCATACTGGCACACACCTGTAGTCCCAGCTATTTGGGAGGCTAAGAGGTGGGAGGATTGCTTGAGCCAGAGAGGTTGAGGCTGCAATGAGCCATGATCGGGCCACTGCACTCTAGGCTGGGCAGCAGAGCAAAGCTTTGTCTCAAAAAAAAAAAAAAAAAAAAATGCTATGCTATGTGCTTTATTATATTAATAACCAATAGAATAAAGATAAATGCCTTCTATATAGAGAGAACTAAATTAATAATGGTGAGATAACATAGTTAAATTCTCATTTAGCAGAAGAAATATAAATGTGTACTATAGGCCAGGCACAGTGGCTCACACCTGTAATCCCAGTACATTGGGAGGCCAAGGTAGGTGGATCACTTGGGGTCAGCAGTTTGAGACCAGCCTGGCCAACATGGTGATACCCCATCTCTACTAAAAATACAGAAGTTAGCTGAGCATGGTGGTGCATGTCTGTAATCCCAGCTATTTGGGAGGCTGCAGCAGGGGAATCACTTGAGACCAGGAAAAGGAGGTTGCAGTGAGCCAAGATTGCACCACTGTACCCCAGCCTGGGCAACAGAGACTCCGTCTCAAAAAAAAAAGGAAAGGAAAAAAATGGACTATAATAATATATGGACACATTTAGCAAAGTAATGTTAACTACAAAGAGCAGAACTCATAATATTGCAAAATTGTTAGAATATATCTGTATGTTAGCAAATATTAGAGGATATTTACTTCCAGTAATTTGGGATTTCCAAAAAGCTGTTAGCATAATTTACAGTAAAGTATAATTTTAAGAAACCAAGCAGGGCACGATGGCTCACACCTGTAATCCCAGCATTTTGGAAGGCAGAGACAGGTGGATTGCTTGAGACCACGAGTTCAAGACCAGCATGGCCAACATGGCCAAACCCCATCTCTACTAAAAATACAAAAATAAACCAGACACAGTGGTGAGTGCCTGTAATCCCAGATACTTGGGAGTGGGGAGGATTGCTTGACCTGGGAAGTGGAGGTTGCAGTGAGCCGTGATCATACCACTGCACTCCAGCCTGGGTGACAGAGCAAGACTCTGTCCCAAGGTTTTGTTTTGGTTAAATTGCTGTCTCTTTTGCCAGGAATTACTTGTGGGCCACCCCCCAACATCACCAATGGAGATTTCTTCAGCACTAACAGAGAGTATTTTCAATATGGATCTGTGGTGACCTACCACTGCAATCTTGGAAGCAGAGGGAGAAAGCTGTTTGAGCTTGTGGGTGAGCCCTCCATATACTGCACCAGCAAAGATGACCAAGTGGGCATCTGGAGCGGCCCGGCCCCTCAGTGCATTATACCTAACAGATGCACGCCTCCAAATGTGGAAAATGGAATATTGGTATCTGTCAACAGAAGCTTATTTTCCTTAAATGAAGTTGTGGAGTTTAGGTGTCAGCCTGGCTTTGTCATGAAAGGACCCCGCCGTGTGCAATGCCAGGCCCTGAACAAATGGGAGCCAGAGTTACCAAGCTGCTCCAGGGGTGAGTCTAACTGAGGCCTAGAAGGTCCCTGCAAATTATGTGCATTGCTATTGGATCAGGAGATTAGTATTTGTTCAGGGGGAGGGATGTATGGTGAGGAGGTGGGAAAGTAATTTTGGGGGGAAGAAGCATGAAATTAAGAATCGGGGGTGTGCATGCACCCATGCATATGTGTCTTCATTTTGAAAAGCAAGACCTTAGTTAGCCAGAAAAAAAGCTATTTTGGACTCACCTATTAATCAGTTCTCAGGGCAAAGTACCAGCTCCAATCTCTCTCAATTATATTGAAAAATTATATGGACTTTATGGTCAGCTGTGCCCTAAGCGCTTTATATACATTATCTCATTTATTGTTTACAACAACACTGGCTTATTTAAGGCCTTGTGTTTTTCATGGCTCATCTTGTCTACTGATGCCACAATAGCTGGCTTAGCAGCTGAGTGGGAGGTGTTATAGCTGATACACAGGGACAGAGAAAGAGCTTACAGTTCTTCTACCAACTCATGTTAGCCTTGTGCAACCACTGAACTGGGAAGACAAACAGATAAAGGGATATAAAGACGGATGTATTGAGGTAGGAGATTGGCAGGGCTTGTGTTCTGGTCACAATCCTGCTGACCAAAACAGAATCTGTCCTAGACAGGATGAAGTGAAGAAAACAGCAGGAACAGGCAGTTGGCGATGAAAGCAATCGCTAGCTGCCCTCATATTCCCATCAGCACCATGACATTTTATAAATGCCATGGCAATGACCTGGAAGTTACCACCCCTTTCCAGGAAAGTTCTAAATAACACCCCCCTCAATTTGCATTGATATGCCCCTTAACTTACATGTAATTGGCCGGGCATGGTGGCTCATGCCTGTAATCCCAGCACTTTGGGAGGCCGAGATGGGCAGATCACCTGAGGTCAGGAGTTCAAGACCAACCTGCCCAACATGGTGAAACCCTGTCTCTAATAAAAATACAAAAATTACCTGGGTGAGGTGGCTCATGCCTGAAATCTCATTAGGCTGAGGCAGGAGAATTACTTGAACCTGGGACGCAGAGGTTGCAGTGAGCCAAGATCAGACGACTGTGCTCCAGCCTGGGTGATAGAGTGAGATACCACCTCAAAAAAAAAAAAAAAAAAAAAAAACGCACACACACAAAACAGAAAGCAGTTGTTTACTATGGCCGATGATCTGGAGCAGCATCCTCAAGGCTAGCTGAGTAACTGGCTGCCCACGTGGTGCCCCACTTCCATGTCTCAGCTGAAGAGTGTGGAAGCCAGGATCCTCCAGTGTCTCCAGAATAAGTTCCTGGCCAGATATGTGTCCCTCCCAAACCAGAATAAGATCTGGACAGTGACTGTGAGCCCCGAGCAAAAGGACCACACCCCCCTGGTGATGGTGCATGGTTTTGGGGGCGGCGTGGGCCTCTGTGTCCTCAACATGGACTCACTGAGTACCTGCCGCACACTGCACACCTTCCCTCTGCTTGGCTTCGGGCAATGCTCAAGGCCAGCATTCCCGAGGGACCCAGAGAGGGCTGAGGATGAGTTTGTGACATCGATAGAGACGTGGCGGGAGACCACGGGGATCCCCAGCATGATCCTCCTGGGGCACAGTTTGGGAGGATTCCTGGCCACTTCTTACTCAATCAAGTACCCTGATAGAGTTAAACACCTCATCCTGGTGGACCCATGGGGCTTTCCCCTCCGACCAACTAACCCCAGTGAGATCCATGCACCCCCAACCTGGGTCAAAGCTGTGGCATCTGTCCTAGGACGTTCCAGTTCATTGGCTGTTCTTCGAGTAGCTGGGCCCTGGGGACCTGGCCTGGTGCAGTGATTCCCGCCGGACTTCAAACACAAGTTTGCAGACTTCTTTGAAGATGATACCATATCAGAGTATATCTATCACTGCAATGCACAGAATCCCAGTGGTGAGACGGTATTCAAAGCCATGATGGAGTCCTTTGGCTGGGCCCAGCGCCCTATGCTGGAGCGAATTCACTTGATTTGAAAAGATGTGCCCATCACCATGATCTATGTGTCCAACACCTGGATAGATACCAGTACGGGAAAAAAGGTGAAGATGCAGCGGCCAGATTCCTATGTCCGAGACATGGAGATTGAGGGTGCATCCCACCACGTCTATGCTGACCAGCCACACATCTTCAATGCTGTGGTGGAGAAGATCTGCGACTCAGTTGATTGAGCCACTCTCTGAAGAGGAAGAGGAGAAAGCCAGAGAGTCACTCTTGCCTCCCTGTCTGCTTACTCACCCACTCTGTCCTTTCCTCACCAACTAACATATGCCAGCCAGGCAGAGTCTTAGGCTGTTCCCAGAATAGGACCACAGTGAAAAGAACACTCTTGATCCCACACTAAAGGCTGAAGGCAGAAGCCACAAGAGGCCTTCAGTGCCACCCCTGGGGAAGAACATAAAGGGTTGCACAATGTCATCCATCCACTTCTTGCCAAGTGTTACCCAGATGGTGGAGGATGTGAAGGGATTGCACTGAGCCACATTCGCTCTCTCTGCAGCCTTTCTTCCTCTGGGCAAAGAAGGGCTTCCAGTGGCCTTTCCTAGCTCTGCAGTGTTTGTGAGGATAGGTTCCATGCACGAACACCTTCCTCCTCCATCCCCTACTTCACCCCATCCCATACCAGTTCCATCCAGGGTCTGGTTAACCACCAAGAGCAGGTCCTGGAGTTCCCTTCACCTGCAGAGTCCTTTTCATGACCTAGAAGGTCTTATTCAAAGCCCTCATTGACAGAGGAGGAAACAGGCCAAGGCAGGACATGGCTGGACCATGGTGATACAGCTCTGTGTGATTCAAGTTCTGGCTAGAGCGCAGGTCTGCCGACACCCTGTGCTTGTTGCACACTTGATTTGCTAAGGCTCGAGACAGGCACCCTTGCCATGGGGCTGGTCCCGGTCACTGGCTGAGGAAAAGCCCGTCCCTGCCCCACATTCTAGCCCCACTATGTGGGCATGCTGTTGTCCTGCCTGTGTCTCATCCCTGGCTGCCTAAGTTAGGGACACTCAAGTGCTTCCTTCCTTGCCCCATCTTCCTCCCAACTGGAAGCCTCTGAGCCTCCCCTGTGCCTCAGGCCCCGAAGCCCCACATGTAGTATAGAGCAAAGGTGGAAGAAAGGGTGGAAAGGCCCTTCAGCCCCAGGGCCATGTCTGGGTTCTCCATGCCCATCAGTCTCTGCAGTTTCTCTACCTGCCCCCAGAGCTGAGGCCATCTGCAAGCCCCTACCCATGGCCCAACGGGGAGCCTCCAGCCACCAGTTCCCTGTCCTTGTCAGCCACTGAGTGGTTCCCACTGCATGACCCTCTATCCCTCCCATCTGTCCCCATGGTTTCCAGCTCAATCCACCCCTGACCCACCTGTCAGCCCTCTCCCAGGGAGCTGTTTCAGGGATTCTGGGCAGTAGGCTGGGCCTGGCCTCAGAACCTGGCAGCTCCTGCCCACTCCTTCATTTTTGTAAAACCAACCCTGTCACCAGAATGATATTAACTCCTGGTGCTTTGTACTACTGGTCCAGCTGCCTTGGGCTCCTTTTCTATATTAATAAACAAATGAGCAAAAAAAAAAAAAAAAAAATTTACATGTAATTGAAGCAGGCTTACAGGAGTATAAATACAGTTGGCTGCCAGGAGCCCATATGTTGCTGACTCTGGGTGCACTGCCTGTGAGTTAGCCCTGCTCTGCAGGGGCAGTGCCTTTCTGAAAGATTGCTGTCCAGCACCACTGGCTCATCCTTGAATTCTGTCCTGGGTGAGGCAAGAACCCTTCCAGAGTAAGCCCCAATTTAGGGTCATGCCTGTCCTGAAACAGTATGACTGCACTTTAGTCATAGGTGTGCTATCAGAGAAATGGGAGGAAATCTATAAAACAGATATGGTCTCAGGTGACAGTCTCATTACCTGAATAACAATGGTACAAATCAGGATTAACTTCATAGGAAATATGTAGATGGAGAATCTACCAATACTAATAATTCCACATT
This sequence comes from Piliocolobus tephrosceles, assembly GCF_002776525.5. Classification (NCBI taxonomy): domain Eukaryota; kingdom Metazoa; phylum Chordata; class Mammalia; order Primates; family Cercopithecidae; genus Piliocolobus; species Piliocolobus tephrosceles. Next base: position 64,512,141 of record NC_045434.1, read on the forward strand.
GGATAGCCAGAGCTAGGAGAAAATACCTTGTACCCTGTAGATTTACAAGTGAATTTGGGGCCTTGTGCTAGGGAGAATTGGGTTCTATATCTCTACCTTTTACTAGCCATGAGGCCTTCAGCAAACATAGGGTATAGCAAAAGAAATTCCCCCGTAAGTAACAAGTGCTCTGGAACTGTCCTTTCCACAGTGTGTCAGCCGCCTCCAGAAATCCTGCATGGTGAGCATAATCCAAGCCATCAGGACAACTTTTCACCTGGGCAGGAAGTGTTCTACAGCTGTGAGCACGGCTATGACCTCAGAGGGGCTGCGTCTCTGCACTGCATGCCCCAGGGAGACTGGAGCCCTGAAGTCCCCAGATGGGCAGATGCCTTGACTCTCTGGCTTCCAGATTGCTCTGTTTCCCCCTCACATGGAGGTCTTACTCCTGTTGTTTTATTTTTCTTCTAGTGAAATCCTGTGATGACTTCCTTGGCCAACTCCCTCATGGCCGTGTGCTGTTTCCACTCAATCTCCAGCTTGGAGCAAAGGTGTCCTTTGTTTGCGATGAAGGGTGAGTGTGACCCAGAGTTAAGACCAAGGACTCAGTGTGGAGAATCACTCCCCTGAGATCAGGGGTTAATCCAAAATAGGAGCCGACCTAGTAGATAAGAAGTACCCAGAGAGATGAATTTATGGAAGGGTAGTTTTGAAATAAGGATAGGGACTAAGTGGCACCACTTTCAGAAGACAATGAGAAAATGGCACATACAGCTCAATGTCAGGTACAAGCATAAATACAGTCACTGATCTTGTGTACACAGTTTGAACTTGAAATGAATGGGTATGTATTTATTTGGAGGCAAAAGAGCATAATTTTATAAAATGTATGCTAGAGAAAAAAAGATGAGTAAGACGAAAATTGTTTGCCTCATAATAAGGCAAAGGTTGTTTTTAGGAAACTTAAAACCAATCAAAAGTGAAATCTGTAATAGTGTATGGATAAGTATGTTTTAACCCAATTACATATCTTCATGTCAAGAATGGCCAGTGTAATTGTTTTGATGCAAGATTTTTCTTAGCCACTTTGCCAGCTAGTGACGTCTAGCCAGAAACAGCCCTGCCCAGGCCTTGCTTGGCCCAGGATCAAGACAGGAGACACCCCATCTACTCGACCCTCCCAGGCCGTGCCTGGCTTGGGCTCTGATGCAGATCCTGTGGCTGCCACGACTACATGCTCAGCCTCTGGCAGGAGGGGGTGTGTAGTGAGCAAGTGTGGGTTCTGGCTGGCTGCGCCAAGCACTGGCACAGGAGCGGGCTCCGTGTGGGGATTGCGGCTGAACCAGGCATGTCGCACTGAAGGGAACGTGATGGTGCCCAAACAGGGGTCCCCACAACCCCAAAGCCAAGAGGGGATGTTACAGCATGCTAATAGCTCTTAGCATTTGATAATGCCTGAAGCCCAACAGATGGCGGTGTGTTAACAACTCTGTCAGTCCCATCGTCCCACTGAGGCCTGCGTCTCCAGGGCTAACTTGACCTGCTGCTTCCTGTTGCATGGAATAGCTGCCCTCCCCTAGGAGAGGGTAAAAGGTCACTGTATTACAGCCTTCTTCATACCTGTGTTTGGTGGGTCCTGAGTTCTCTTCCTGCAGCCAAGAAAAAGAAGGTTATGCTAACAATAGAAGGGTGAGGAGGGTGGAGAAGAGTTTTATTGAGTGGCGAAACAGCTTCTCAGCGGAGACGAGACACGAGGGTGGACCCCAGATGAAGTCAGGGGGTCATTCTCTCAGTGTGGCTGGTTCTGGGGCTTTTATGGACTCAGAATTGGAAGTGTGTATTAATTTGTGAGTATGCAAAAAAGGCTAAAGCAAAGCCACCACTCAAAGGTGGGCACAACAGTGCAAAAAACCAATTACGGAAAAGCAGGTATATGTGAAATAGATGAAGAGTGGGGATCAATCAGAGGAAAGCACACCCAATGGGAAGAGAGGTTCTCAAGCCAGTCCATGGATTTACCTGGAACTTGTAGCGAGGCTTTAAACTGTCTTCAGCTTGAAGGTCAGGTTTCACCGGGATCCACCCCATCTGCCTAGGATTTGTCTGCCTCCTGCTTCTACCACTGTCAAATGAGGTATTATTAATTAGTTGTTTATGTGTATCCATTATTCTTGGTACACTATGAGTCTAGGGGGATAACTAGATTGAGCAATTAAGGAGTTATTTTTAATAATTTCCAAGGATTTTTTGGCATTTACAAAGTCCACCACCTAACAATGATTTCCAATTTCAGAACGATTTTAGATTTCAGAAGGGAAGCAGGATTCAATAGTAAGTTAGGCTTTTCAGGGTGGCAAAGACTTCTCCCCTGACCCTTCTTTGTTTGTTAGAGCATGTGGTTCAGCATGCTTCTGTGAGCCTCCTCTGGCCCATTATATTTGGAGTGGCAAGAAAAACAATGGCTGTTCTCTTTCCAGATGTTCCTGGCTTTGCTTACCAAATCGAGAGTTGTTCTGCCTCATGACTCACTAATGAGAATAAGTGGGATGTCAGAGAGCCATCAGTGAAATATGACACCTGAAGGTTATGGCTTTTGTGCCCATGTAGAAGTCTAGTTCTGTGTTAATGCCTTCTGTAGGTGATGCTGGGCTATGAAGTTTATATGGCACATCAGCTCCAATTGCTTTGCCAGTCACAGGGTACCATGGTTCTTTAGAATAAATTGGCCTTTGAGTTTCTGCCAGCTACTGGAGAATTCAGATCCCTAATGAATTTAGACTTTTAGCTGGGCCTGAACCTAAGAACCAAATGATAGTCAAAGAGGAAATGGTAGTGAGGAAGCTGAGTATCTATTAGTGAAGAAATCAAGGGAGAGATGGGAATTGCTCACACATTTGCTACCACTTTTTTTTTTCTTTAGGTTCCGATTAAAAGGCAGGTCTGCTAGTCATTGTGTCTTGGCTGGAATGAAAGCCCTTTGGAATAGCAGTGTTCCAGTGTGTGAACGTGAGTAGAAAGAACTATGTAGTTTGGATAACTCTCCTTATTTTTGTTTTCCAGTGTGTTTACTGCATGGAATCACCTGTTGTCTGGATCCTTACTTAACTAAATTTCGGATAAAAATACTTCTTTGTTGGAAGAATTTCAAGATGCATCTTGTAGGACTTCTCTGACATTTGTTACTAATCTGTAAATCACTTAGTTTAATGACAGTGTTTAACTTTGTGGGGAATGTGTGGCAAGAAACTAGATGACATAAAGGTGCAGCACGTTTTAGTTAGTCATTTACTTTTAGTTTTCTTATAAGGAGTAATCTTTCTTAATTTCTTTTTTTTCATTTTTGAGATAGTTACCTAGGACAGACTGCAGTGGTGCAATCACAGCTCACTGCAGTTTCAATGGCCTGGGCTCTAGTGACCCTCCCACTTCAGCCTCCCAGTAGTTGGGACTATAGGTGCATGCCACCACACCTGGCTAATTTCTTATTTTTTGTAGAGATGGAGTCTTGCCATATTGCCCGGGCTGGTCTCAAACTCCCGGGCTTAAGCTGTCCTCCCACCTTGGCCTCCAAAAGTGTTAGGATTACAAGTGTGAGCTACCATGCCCAGCCAAATTTTTATGTTCTTTTATCCCCTCGCATATCATAAACAGTTTAGTCAGCTTGTTTTTTAGCCGGCAGTATTTAATGACATAGGGCTTCCCATGTGCCAGGACTTTCCATGTGTAGAAAAAGCAATGAAGGGTAAAAGAATAGTGAAGACGCCTCCCTACTTTCCTGGAGTGTATTTTCTTGTTAGGAAGCAGACTAAGAACAATAAAATAAGTAATCAAAATTCTAAAAATTGTAATATATAAAATGATAGTCAAATAGGGATGTTATGCAGAAAATAAAACAGAGTTATATGATAAATTAGTACAGTGGAAGGAGCTGGGATGATGAATCAGTGTCTGAAATGATGAGGTGTCCTAAGTTTCCAAACCATCTGCTTAAATAAAGTATGTCCAAATTCAGAAAGAATTCAGAAACTCTTAGATAAAAGTATATGTTTGACATACTAAGACATTACTGATTTACCCTATCCTGTCTATTAAAGCAAGGCAAGAATTTTTTAAACCTTTTTTTTTCATATTGGAAAATGTTTACTTTAATTTGCATTGTGTTAAAATAACTTACAGAAATCGATTTGGATATTTTATGGTGAGTATTATGGTGAAGAACAATGAATAACAATGAGGAAACTCAAGTATCCAACAAACTCAACCTTACAGAGACACATAAAGCTGAAAATAAATATATAAATAAACTTAGGAAAACACAAACAGGTAAAATTCAAGCATGAGAAGTCAATCATTGTTTGATGTACTAAGTCTTTTTTTACACATAATTCTGATAAACTTGGGCATCTCTTCCTAAATTCATATCAAATTAGAAGCATCGAGTGCTTTTAGGGAAGGAACTGTTCTAAGCAGACTAAAAGGAGGAAGAAATGATGGCTAATAATTTGGAAGAAAGAAAAAAAGGCTCTTTGGCACCATTTAATCTGGGTGAAAAGAGCCTTACCAATGTAGTCTGATGACACCATTGGAAATTTGGTGTTGGTCCTGACGATAATGGTCTTGAATCACCAAGAAACATTTACATTGCTAAAGATGATAGTTCATGATTATTAAAGTTCATAGATTTCCTTGGAACTTATGGTCTCCAATGGCCAAAACTTTGTCTGTCTTGAACCTCATTGTCAACCCAGGAATCTTACTATGCCTGATTTAAAGTAGACAACCAAATGGGCGTTTTCAAAACAATAAAAAAAAAAAATTACTTTCCAAATTCATTATGAACATAGCTACCTGGATGGTCCAAAAACACTGTCTTTGGCCTTTTGCAATAAACTGTAATTTAGGTCTCACATCAGTTAGTTGCCTCTCAACAAAAGCCTTACAGATTTAAATTCCACCCACCTTAGTTGTATTCTTTCTAAAAGAAAAAAAATTGTATTCATAGCACAGTCACAAGTCACTAATATTTCAGTCATCTTAAGTGAAACTCTAATGGAACTTAAAGCTCTTGTTTTCTTTCTAGAAATCTTTTGCCCAAATCCTCCAGCTATCCTTAATGGGAGACACACAGGAGCTCCCCTTGGAGATATTCCCTATGGAAAAGAAATATCTTACACATGTGACCCCCATCCAGACAGAGGGATGACCTTCGACCTCATTGGGGAGAACACCATCCGCTGCACAAGTGACCCTCAAGGGAATGGGGTTTGGAGCAGCCCCGCCCCTCGCTGTGAACTTTCTGTTCCTGCTGGTTAGTACCTGCTTCCACATATCCTAAATGGGTTCAGAATATCTAGGTGAGAACCTCCATATTTCTATAGTGACAGCCATTTTTGCTTGTGAAAATGGCTTTGCTATGAATGTCAGAGACAGAACTACCTCCCAAGTAAATGACAAATGGGTTCTAGTAGGCACACTGTGTCTCAGTTGTTGATATTGTGATGGTCCTTGGGGTAAGGAGTGTGGGATGGTAAAGAGAGAAGGGGGTGGACAGTGAAGAGAATTGGTGAGGTCCAGATTTTGTAGAGAATATTTTCAAAGTACTGAAAACAAATGCTAAAGAAAATACTCTTTTATTCCACCTCTACTACGAGTTGTCTTTATCCCGGACAGATGGATGTGCTGCACAAAAAGTACACAATGATGACGTAATTTACTTCAGAACTGATAATACTATAAAAGTAATTTAAGAAACTCAGATGTAGGGATTTATACTTTTTATGTTGTTTCCAAGGGTTTGTTCAAGCCACTGACTATATTTAGTTGGTCCTTCACCTCACCATTAACAAAGGGAACTCAGGAGGCCCTGGAGAAGCAGAGTTTAAGACTGTACTCTTTGCCTCCATAGCTCTTTCCATTGATATATTAGTCTGGCTTTAAATGACAGTACCTGACAACTGTAGATGCATTTGTGGCTGTGACTGCCTGCACAAGCTCCATCCTCCAGTAAGGACAGAAGAGCATTGAATCATAAAAGTTGTAGACTTTTTAATGTGTTTTTTTGAGATGGAGTCTTGCACTGTCGCTCAGGCTGGAGTGCAATGGCACAAACTCGGCTCAGTACAACCTCTGCCTCCTGGGTTCAAGCAATTCTCCTGCCTCAGCCTCCCAAGTAGCCAGGATTACACGCGCTTGCCATCACACTTGGCTAATTTTTGTATTTTTTAGTAGAGACAGGGATTCACAATGTTGGTCAGGCTGGTCTCTAACTCCTGACCTTAGGTAATCCACCTGCCTCGACCTCCCAAAGTGGCGGGATTACAGGCATGAGCCTGGTGCTGACTTTTTTGACCTGTTGGCTAATTTGACTTAGAATTTCTGTGGTTGAAAAATAACGCAGTAGATAGATCAGAAATATATGGGAAACACAGAGAAGTGTTAATAGTGTTATCTTACAGGTAGCAGTAGTGGTGGTTGTGGTACTAGTTGTAAAAATTAATATATAATGAATACTTAGTACCACCGTTAAAAGATAGATAGGCTGGACATGGTGGCTTATGTCTGTAATACCAGCACTTTGGGAGGCCAGAGTGAGAGGATCACTTGAGCCCAGGAGTTCAAGAGCAACCTGGGCAGTATAGCGAAACTCTGTCTCTACAAAAAATAAAAAAATTAGCTGGGCATGGTAGCACATGCCTGTAGTTGCAGCTTCTTGGGAGGCTTAGGTGGGAGAATTCCAAGCCTGGGAGGTGGAGGCTGCAGTGAGCTGAGATCACACTGCACTTTGTCTGTCTCAAAACATACACACACACACACACAAACACACACAAGATAGCTTCTAATTTAATTACACAACAACCTATGAGGAGGGTAGTATTCTTATTATCTCATTTTATAGATGTAGAAACTGAGACACAGAGGGTTTAGGTCACTTGCACAAGACCACAGAATGGGGTAGCCTGGCCAAGCAATCTACTTATCTGTAACAATAAATAACAATATTTAACTTTAACAATAAATAAATGGTCAAAGGATGTAAATATATCATTCAACAAGAGAATATTTAAGTATTGTCATAATGAAATGGAAAGTTATCAGGCCAAGGTCCCAAACACCAGATAATGGGCAATTCTTCAGTTGGATGAAGGAGATACATACAAAGAATCAGAATGGGCCAAGTAACTATTAACCAGCAGGTTCTTGGAACTCAGAGCTTAGTGTAGACTCCTCGTGAATTGGGCTGAACCACTTAGGAACTCCTTTTGCCTCTCTGAACTAGGACTCACACTAAAAGCAGTCCCCTTTGCCTTCTTGTTCCTAGTCTCTTTACCCTATCTAGTCTTCACCTTTGACATCTTACTGCTTTGTAGTGAGAAGAGGCAAAGAAAGTTTCATGATCTTAGAGACCATCAAAACAGAAAAAATAAAACCCAGTATTTTCCCCTAAGGCTTGGGATAGATTACTTAAGATACCAGTCCTAGGCCTTCCTAAAATGGAAGATGAAGAACTAACCTGGGGAGGTGGTCCAGGCTTGGAGTGACATGCCATAGAGGGTTTTGAGAAAGAATAGCAATCCAAAAAGAAAAAGGAACCTCTGAGTACTAGCATCAGAGAAGGAAGAATTTCTTGGGATACTCAGATCCCCTATCTTCCCATTTCAATGGCCCAGTTACGTCAGAGGCCTTATTCATTTCAACATCTTCCTCAGAGCAAGGGGTAATCGCCAGGTACCCTTTAAAGCCAGAATTAATACATATAACCCATATTTACGCCATCTCAAGAATAATTAGCATGGTGTTGCATGCTAGACAAATAAGTTCAACTCCAGGAAACATGTTAAAACTAAGAGAAGTTTCTACTTGAATATCTTAAGAGCGGCTTAAAGAAAAATTAAACTGTGTGACACTCATTAAAATGTCCCCAAATCCTCTTTACCCATTTCCATTACCCAGTGTCCCATTCATTAAACAACTGCTTTCCTAGAGCCTAGTTTCTCTCGATTCCACTGAGACTGTTTCTCAATATTCTCCCCACTTTCTGGACCTTCTTAGTTCACAAGAAGTCTCCATGCCATTTCTAAGGTAAATGGAGTTTCTTCAGTTCTGCATAGTTCAATGCAACACAGCCCTGAAAGTTTCTGCAGGGAAATACAGAAACTATCTTAGGATGCAAGATTTAGAGGAAGGGTGTAAATATCTTTCTACTTTGACACACAAATATACAGAAACTCTTTAACCTCACTAGAACTAAAGAAATGCAAAATAACAAGGTACAATTTTTAAAAATTGTCCATTAAAAAGGTTTTTATGTGAATACCCAATAAAAAGTAAGGATGTAATGTAACGAATATTGTTGTATGTTAAAGGTACTGTTGTAAATTGGCAAAATCTATTATGAAAAACAATTATGCAATGTATGTGGACAATAATACAACTATTCCTGCCAGTTAGCCCTACTAGAACTCCAATTTAAGGAAATAATGTAAAATATAAAATATTTTATGCATTTTATTAAGGGTTTCATGAGAAAGAAAACTAGAAATAAATGCACAATAGAAGTCATTGAATACACTATGATGCATCTACTAGATTGTATTAGTTTGTCTTTGTTGTAATTTACATATCTAGTATATAAATACGTGAAAACACACATATGAGAAAATATACCAGAAGAGAATGTATCAAAACATGTTTTGGGTACTAGGATTTGGGTTGATTTTTTTTCTTTAGTTCTGTATTGTAAGTTTTATTCTGTAATTGTATTACTTTTACGAGAAACATACTAATTTTTAAAAAGTTTTCTTGGCAATGGCTCACACCTGTAATCCCAGCACTTTGGGAGGCTGAGGTGGGTGGATCACGAGGTCAGGAGATTGAGACCATCCTGGTCAACATGGTGAAACCCTATCTCTACTAAAAACACAAAAATTAGCTGGGTGTGATGGCACGTGCCTGTATTCCCAGCTACCCAGGAGGCTGAGGCACAAGAATCCCTTGAACTGGGAGGCAGAGGTCGCAGTGAGGTTGCACCACTGCACCCCAGCTTGGTGACAGATTGAGACTTTGTCTAAAAAAAAAAAAATCTTCTCTGAGTACAGAAGGTAAAATTAGAGTATGTGAGTGAAATCAATGACTTTTTAAAAAAAATATTAGTCTGAGTCCTGAATAAAATTCAGGATAAATTGTCACTGGCTGAGAAGTCCTGTTCAATTATGTTGCATGCCAGAGTGATGTTTTTGTGACTTTTGTCTTCATTTTAGGTGCAAATGACGCTCTTATAGTTGGTAAGTTTTATGAAGGGTTTGCTGAGGAATTCTGGCATCTTTAGCAGTAAGTACCTACTTATAATGAATGAAAAGTAAAAAGAGAGATCAAAATATCTTGAGTTGTAAATTCAACTAGAAAGAAAATCATGATGAGTTTAGGCCAGGATATAGTGGAACTGGCATCGTCATATGCCAGGTTATTGAGTAACCTTCCTCAAAGGTTCTTTACTATCTTTGAACCACTACAAATGCATAATCATTCAACAGTGTCAAAAATAACTTATTTGAATGTGGTGGGAGAATGAAGCTTCTTCTTTGGGTTGTAACCTGGAGTATGCTTCCAGATGGTGATTGTGCCCATTTGCACAAACAGAAAGCCATAAGACCAGTCTTCTGAGCCCATATCTGTGATCTGCCTATGTTAGAAGAATAGTTTTGTAATAGAGTTTGCTTCCAAGGGAACTTCTGTGGCATAGTATTCTTACATCCCTTTTTACACATCTGGACACTGAGACACGGAGGGTTTAAGTAACTTGCCCAAGACCACAGAATGGGGTAGCCTGGGTCTACCTACCTGTGGAGACTGTGCACTTTAACAATCAATAAATGGACAAAGGACCTACATATATAATTCAACAAGAGAGAAAATTCCAGTATTGTCACAATGAAATGCCTGTGTGTTAAGCCTTAGGCAAGACACACGGGCAGGGCCATGGAGAGCTGGTGGCCAGCTGCCCCATCGTGGTTCTCACTTACTTTTGGAAAAGTTGATGTTGGACTAAAGGTTACAAAACAGCTCAGATCACACCTTAACTATAATAACCCTGTGGGAGTAAGACTAATACTATAGAAACCCAGAGTAAAGCAGAATGTATAGTTACATCTAAAAAAAAAAAAAGCATTGGCAATCTGTAGTGGGACTGGATACTAAGACAGAATTTAAAACCTATGAGTTATATTTTCCATGCATGTAATTACTTTGTTTTACTGCCTAGGCACTTTATCTGGTATGATCTTCGTTATTTTATTCATCATTTTCCTCTCTTGGATAATTCTAAAGTACAGAAAAGGGTAAGGGTAAGTATAGCCATATTATCCCAAGAAATGTAAACTGTTGATATCCTAGTTTTGCTAAGACATTGCAGACACTGACCTCTAAGCCCAGATCCTATCATAGCACTAGAAGTGTGATTGGGTCACTTATGGCACACATAGCGTGCCAGTGGGGAAGAATTAAGACTTTCTATTGGGTATTTTAATATATGAACAAATACTTTGTAAACACAATTAACTTTTTTTTTTTCTGAGACAGAGTCTTTCTCTGTCACCCAGCCTAGAGTGCAGTGGTACGACCTCGGCTCACTGAAACCTCCACCTCCCAGGTTCAAGGGATTCTCATGCCTCAGCCTCCTGAGTAGCTGGGACTACAGGCATGTGCCACTACACCAGGCTAATTTTTGTATTTTTAGTACAGACAGAGTTTTGCCATGTTGGCCAGGTTGGTCTCAAACTCCCAACCTCAAGTGATCCACCCGCCTCAGCCTCCCGAAGTGCTGGGATTACAGGCATGAACCACTGTGCGAGGTCACTATTAACTTTTTACACTTGGAAAAAAACTTGCAAAAAATTAAGATCTGAATAAAGAAATGTCTTTGACAGGGAAGAGAACATACACAGCTTTTGTACCGGTTGATTGAAGTATAACAACACCAGTGAGGCCAGAATCAATAATATCAATGTTATAAGGTTGATGAGCAAATTCTATACCCATAAAAAACTGAGGGCCAGGTTTGGTGCCTCACGCTTGTAATCCCAGCACTTTCAGAAGCTGAGGTAGGCAGATCATGAGGTCAGAAGTTTGAGACCAGCCTGGCCAACACAGTGAAAACCCATCTCTACTAAAAATACAAAAACTTAGCCAGGTACGGTGGCGTGTGCCTGTAGCCCAGCTACTCGGGAGGCTGGGGCAGAAGGTACGGTGGCGTGTGCCTGTAGCCCAGCTACTCGGGAGGCTGGGGCAGAAGAATTAAACCTGGGAGGCAGAGGTTGTGGTGAGCCGAGATCGCACCACTGCAATCCAGCCTGGGCAACAGAGCAGACTCCGTCTAAAAAAAATAAAAATAAAAAAACCTGAATTTGTAACTTTTAAGTGAACAGTTTTCTATAGGAAATATTCTAAACAATGCAGTTTCCTACAACAAACTATACAGCAATTGAAGTTTTTGTATTTCACAGAGATGCCAATACACTTTTAAAAAGTAGTTTGTCATAGTAGATCTTGCTGTAAACAACCTAGTCAGGAATTCAATTTCATAGGAAAATAGTGAATTGGTTGACATTTAAATTTAAATCATTATCCTTCCTAACTAATGTTCTCCATATTTTATGGCTTGACATATAAATATTCTTTGCTCTTTTCCATTACAAAAAGAAAAGGTAAGTAGCTTGGCACTTTCCCTTAACAAAGTACTTGTGTCAATACATTTTTCTCTTAAAGTTTCTTATTAAGTACCGCTATAATTTGTGAGTTAATGTTAAAAAAAAATTTACTAAGTCTGAATTAAAGAAGTTAGGGCTTCTAATTTCCTGTATCTATACCAGTCTCTAGTTAAAACCACACAGGGGAAATGATTATCTCTTCCTCTTGAAAATATTAAAGATACTTTAATTTCTTGAACATATTTGAATATCTCCACCCTTCTAACTATATCATTCTTCATTCCTCATGGCCCATTCCTTGTTAATCAACTGTAGTTGATTCAATAACCATTTATAAAATTATTTCTTTAGAAATGATTATCTTGTATAATCTAAGCAACCTCAGAGCATATACCATTTCTTCATGTTTTCCATCTCGTAAAACCTGCCTTCTATTTTTTTCATACTCTTTTAAAGTGTAATGTCCATGGCACAACCATTCTCTCTCTGACCAGTGGCTACCAGAAATGTGGCAGAAAGAAAGATCATGATCCTTGCTAGACTTAAAGGTCAGGGAGGTAAACCTCCCAAACATCTATGTAACCCACACTAAAACCTATTATATATGTGTAATCCAGGAAAACTTTTAAACATTATCTGAACTTTTACTTTTGGCCTGTTTCACTTCTTGGGACTGTAACTGCCTGGAGGATTCTTCCTGCCTGTCATACAGACAAAACCAGTTCCCTGAGATCATGGTATATTGCAGTAAAGAAAGAGTTGAATTAACACAAGGCCAGTCATGTGGAAGAACTGGAGTTATCACTCAACTCAGTCTCCCCAAGAACACAGGGGCAATGGTTTTTATAGATCGTTTAGTAGGAAGGGAGCTAGGGAATGGGTACTGCTGATTGGTTGAGAATGGAGGTGTGGGAAACAGTCCTCATGTGCTGTATCCACCTCTGGTTGGGGGCCACAGGACCAGTTGAGTCATGAGTCACAGGTTCAGGTAGAGTCAGTCAGTTGTCATATGCAAAAACCTGAAAAACATCTCAGAAGACCAATCTTACATTCTACAATAGTGATGTTATCTATAGGAGAAATTAGGGAAGTCACAAATCTTTGAGCAGTAATGGATTATAAAAACTATGCCTATATTTTAGCAGAGTTCAGGTCCCTCTCATAATCCTAATCTCTTGGCCTTTCATTAGCTTTCAGGCCCTGAGCAAGGAGACAGCTAGTTTTAGAAGAGACTGTTATTATCCTTGCTCCAAAGTTAAATTATAAACTAAATTCCTTTCATGGTTAGCTTGGCCTACACCCAGGAATGAGCAAAGGCAGCTCACCCATGAGGCTGGAAGCAAGATGAAGTCAGCCATGTTAAATTTCTTTCACTCTGATAATCTTTGCAAAGGTGGTTTCAGGATAGTGAGTGCATTTCTCTAACAAAACACCATTGATTTTCTTGTTAGAAATAACACATAGCTAAAATTGAGAAGAGAAAGTCATAAACTTAAATAATCAGAAGGCAGAGGTCCCTTCTCTTGGAAGGAGTTGGGCTGATTAATCATGCAGTCACACCTCCTTGAGTGGGTGTGGCCAATAGCTAAGTCGTTGTGGCTATGTGAGGAGGGCTGATTATTCCTTATTTGGAGCTCAAGCTTTCCTCACAGAAACACAAGGGCATAAATGGCCTCATGGCAAAGAAGAAGGAAGCCATGTGGGAACCACAGAATATGAGTGAAGAGTATCGTAGTGGTCATCAAGTCAGAAGAGCTGTTTATCCTGGAGCTAAAAAAGACTGATAGAGATAGAATAGTGTAGAATAAGATGGCCTGCTCTATGGGAGAGCCACTATCACACCAGGCCTGGAGAGGTTCAGGCTGACGTCTACCTCAAACACTGGAGACAATTCAGAAAATGCATAAGCAGTCCGAAGACTTACTGAGAAACTAAAATGAGGCTGGGTGCGGTGGCTCAGGCCTGTAATCGCTGCACTTGGGGAGGCCGAGGCAGGTGGATCACCTGAGGTCAGGAGTTCGAGACCAGCCTGACCAACGTGATAAAACCCCGTCTCTACTACAAATACAAAAAATTAGCCGGGTGTGGTTGTGGGCACCCATAATCCCAGCTCCTCAGGAGGCTGAGGCAGGAGAATGGCATGAACCTGGGAGGCAGGGTTGCAGTGAGCCAAGATCACGCCACCGCACTGCAGCCTGGGCAACAAGAGCCAAACTCTCTCTCAAAAAAAAAAAAGAAAAGAAACTAAGACAGAAATGGAAGGAATTCACATACAGAAATCATCTCACCATGGCCAGGTGTGGTGGCTCACACCTGTAATCCCAGCACTTTGGGAGGCTGAGGCAGGCGGATCACGAGGTCAGGAGATGGAGACCATCCTGGCTAACACGGTGAAACCCTGTCTCTACTAAAAATACAAAAAAATTAGCTGGGTGTGGTGGCGGGTGCCTGTAGTCCCAGCTACTCGGGAGGCTGAGGCAGGAGAATGGCATGAACCCAGGAGGCGGAGCTTGCAGTGAGCCGAGATGGCGCCACTGCACTCCAGCCTGGGCGACAGAGCGAGACTCCGTCATTAAAAAAAAAAAAAAAAAAAAGAAAAAGAGATGATCTCACCTTTAAAATACTCCTCAAGGAGGTCTACTTTAACTATCCTAGTGAAGATGGTGTGACCCCCACCCCCACATTCCTAGTCTCTCTTATCCTGCTTTTTTTTTTTTTTTGTATACTTATCCTTTTATTACCCTTAATTAAATAATTATGTTCCATGTTTATTTTCTCTGTCCCTCCATGAAGTCAGGGATTTTTGTCCTATCTTCACCAATGGATTCAAAACAAATCTACACTGTCCCTGGAACAAAGAGAGTCTCAATAAATACTTACCAAATGAATGAGGGAGATAAACACCACTAAGAGTGTTACCACAGGGGAAAATTTCTGCCATAATTCTTTACCAAGTTAAACAGTGTATCTTTAGCTTGTCCTAAACTTACTCCTGGTTTCAAGGCTCCAAGGAGTTCCATTAGAACTCCTTGTTCTAATATACAAACTGTCACAGTCTGTTGGTATATACAGTTGGGCAGCTATAACAAAAACTCCATAGACTGGGTGGTTTCAATAAGCATTTAAGCTGGGTGCAGTGGTTCCCACCTATAGTCCCAGCTACTCAGGAGGCTGAGGCAGAAGTACTGCTTGAGCCCATGAGTTTAAGGGCAGCCTGGGCAATATGGCAAGACCCTGTCCCTAAAAATGTTATTTCATTTCTAAAAACCAAGCATTTATTTCTCATAGTCCTGGTGGACAGAGAGTCCAAGATGAAGGCAACTGCAAATTCAGTGTCTGGTGGGGCTCACTTTCTAGTTAATAGACTTCAATCTTTTCTCTGTGTCTTCACATCAGAGAAAAGGAGTGTGGAAGCTCTTGGGGGTTTCTTTTCTAAGGGCACTAGTCCCATCACAAGGGCTATTTGAGAAGTAATTAGATCCTATAAATTTTCAACGTATAAATTTGGAAGGATACAAACATTCAGTCCATTGTACAAACACTGAATTTGATAAGCACATCTGCTGAAATGATATCACACTTGTTGATTTCATGTGCCTTTTTCACCTTTGTTTCTATCTAAATTCCATTAACCCAGCTCTGAATTCACTCAACCAAGATGCTATCCCAAACAACTCTAGTCCAAAGTAATGTTTCTCTTTGAAACTCACATTTCCTAACTATACTATTTTAAAAATAAACTAATGTATTTTAAGAATAATATCTCATCAGTATTAAAAACAAGAAATAGGGGAAAATATAAATGAATGTAAAAATTACCTGCAATAATCTCTACCTAGTAGTATTCTTAAGCTTCTTTGCATATTATTTTACAGTTGCATTTACACTTTGAGATTATATTGATTGCACAATATTGAATCCTGCTTTTTTTCCACCAAATGACAAACATTTCTCCCATTGTGATAACAGTACATAACCACTTGACATTTCATGTGTTGTTTTTTGCCTGTTAACTATATTGCATTCATTTACTTGCTTACTCTTAAAGTATTCTTAGCCACTTACAATGTACCATACATTGTGCATATGTGTGTTTTCTTTCACATGCTAAACTAGCTTCTGATGAAGAGACATTTTTTAAAAATATATGCTATATCAGTTTTTACTTTCTCTAGGGAGAAAAATTGATTTTTTAAAAAATATCTCCCCAAATCTCTGAGTATCATCAAATGAGAAATGTTCAGTAATCAACTGAGCAAGTTAAACAATTGAGAAATGAATTTATGAAAATTTCAGTTATCCTCATCTTTTTGGAAATACTACTGTTTTACATCAAATTACACCTCAAATTGTGTACACTAACAACTGATCACCTTCTAGTAGGTATAAAGTCCTTAAAAATTTTGTTTCAACTTTCCCTTTTAAGGTTGGAATTTTGACCACAGTGTTCCACAGGAACAACATGAATCATCTGTGGCAAAATATGCTAGTCAAGAAGTGAATTAGAATCTGTGCCGAGCTAAGACCTTGTGCACCCAGGTTCTGGGGCAGAGTAAAGAGGCAGGCTCCAAAGATATAGCTGTGTGTTGGACATGAGAGTGTTTGGAGGAATACAGGTAACAGGTGATGCTGGGAAGTCTTGTGAGATGGAAGAAGAACGAAGATGAGGAATCTGGTGGCAGTAGTAACTGGGGAGCAGATGAACTGGAGGGCCTCATCAGGAGGTTCGTCAACTGGTGGAAGGACACCATTCCCGGCCTTAAATGGAGAGGCTCCAGTATGGCTGGGAAAGCACGTGGATACCTTGTACTAAATCCACTACTGCAGGAGGACATGCTTTCTGAAGCTTTCCCCTCCCTGATGATCAGTTACTATTTCTGCCCCCTGCTACCACCGTGGTTTAGAACAAGAGACTAAAAAAAATTTCTTCTGTTATGGGTGACCTGTACGTTTTCTAGAATGGAATGAGGCTCTTTATTTCTTTATTTAGTAGCTCAACTCTGAGAACACTTTTTCTTTGGACACAATTAAAAAAGGAAAAGGTCAAGTTAATCATTAATCTCTCTTATCTACTAATGTCTCCATTTAGCTATACGTTCTGTGTCCTACATAGCAGCCATCACAGAGGGCAATAAACACTTCTAATGACCTTGTAATTTATATGGAATTCTAGCATCACGATTATCAGGCTGTAAATTCTGGGTAGTTCAATTGTCGACCATGCTGTTAACTAAATGAAAACATCCTGTTATTTCAGTGTCCTTCCTTGACAAAGTACTATACAGCTGAAGAACATCTCAAATACAATTTTGGTTGGAAAGGAGCCAATCGATTTCAACAGAATCAAATCTGGGCTTCATAAAGTCTTTGAAGTGACTTCACAGCGATGCAGACATGTGCACTTGAAGATGCTACTGCTTCCCCAGTACCTAGCAAAGTTCGTCCCTGTTTGTGCGCATCACTGTGAAACCCCCACCCTTCTGCCTCCTGCTAAACGCACACAGTATCTAGTCAGGGGAAAAGACTGCATTTAGGAGATAGATAATGGTTTGGATTACTTAAAGAAATAAGGTGTTGCCTGGAATTGCTGGTTTATAAGTTGGTCATTTTTTTTTTTTTTTTGAGACGGAGTCTCGCTTTGTGGCCCAGGCTGGAGTGCAGTGGCCAGATCTCAGCTCACTGCAAGCTCCGCCTCCCGGGTTTAGGCCATTCTCCTGCCTCAGCCTCCTGAGTAGCTGGGACTACAGGCGCCCGCCACCTCGCCCGGCTAGTTTTTTGTATTTTTTAGTAGAGACAGGGTTTCACCGTGTTAGCCAGAATGGTCTCGATCTCCTGACCTCGTCATCCGCCCGTCTTGGCCTCCCAAAGTGCTGGGATTACAGGCTTGAGCCACCACGCCCGGCCTCATTTTTCTTTTTTAAAATATTTGTAATATGGAATGGGCTCATTAAGGAGAGCTTCGAAAATGCAGAAAGTTATGAAAAATAAGTCACATATAATTATGCTACCTAGTGATAACCACTCCTAATATTTTGATTCATTTTCTGCCATCTTCTTTGACATATGTGTTTTTTTTACAAATGTACTTTTTCCCCCTTAGTTTCCTTTTATTTTATAGAGCAGAACCCTAGTCTTTTACACAGTTTGGAGTGAAATATATGCTATATCAGTTTTTTCTCTAGGAAGAAAAATTAATGTACTAAAAAGGCATTAAATGACTACTGTGGTTAAGACTACTCGAGAGAAATATTTGGAATATAAGCTTTGGAGGATATTTTCTTTTCTTTTCTTTTTCTTTCTTTTTTTTTTTTTAGACAGATTCTGCTCTGTTGCCCAGGCTGGAGTACAGTGGCATGATCTCGGCAACCTCCGCCTCCTGGGTTCAGGTGATTCTGCTGTCTCAGCCTCCTGAGTAGCTGGGACTACAGGTGCCCGCCACCACACCTGGTTACTTTTTTGTATTTTTAGTAGAGATAGGGTCTCACCACGTTAGCCAGGATGGTCTCAATCTCCTGACCTCATGATCCACCCGCCTCAGCCTCCCAAAGTGCTGGGATTACAGGCGTGAGCCACCGTGCCCAGTGAGCTTTGGATATTTTCTAAGCTTTATTTCAAAAGTACTATGCTCTATATAAAAAAGAATAATAAAAATTGAAATGAAAGAATAATTGTTATTATAAAAGTAAGTAGCTTTTGTATGAATTCAGAATATACTAAATTAACTTTTAAAAGCACAACTTTTAAAATATTTATCAAAATAATAAACATGTTCTGGCATTTAAAAAATAAGTGACCTTGTGTTCTTTAACCAGTCTACATCTTTAGAGATCAAAAATTTGTTATGTTGTTATGGGCTATGGTAACGACCTCTAGAAAACATCAGAATATTTCTGGATATTTAATAATAGCTTTATATGTGACTACTGCTCATTTCTGTATAATTCTGTTTAATGGTTGCTTTAAAGGTGAATTCGGCCACATTTATTTTGACAACAGTATAAAGAGAGAGAGAGACATGAACCTGAATTTCAATTTAAAATCATGCAAGATAGGACAAAAAACAGCCTAAGAAAAATCTGTCAGGCCTCTGAGCCCAATCCAAGCCATCGCATCCCCTGTGACTTGCACATATATGCCCAGATGGCCTGAAGTAACTGAAGAATCACAAAAGAAGTGAAAATGCCCTGCCCCGCCTTAACTGATGACATTCCACTACAAAAGAAGTGAAAATGACCAGTCCTTGACTTAAGTGATGACATTACCTAGTGAAAGTCCTTTTCTGGGCTCATCCTGACTCAAAAAGCTCCCCCACTGAGCACCTTGTGACTCCCACCCCTGCCTGCCAGAGAACAACCCCCCTTTGACTGTAATTTTCCTTTACCTACCCAAATCCTATAAAACGGTCCCACCCTTACCTCCCTTTGCTGACTATCTTTTCGGACTCAGCCCGCCTGCACCCAGGTAATTAAAAAGCTTTATTGCTCACACAAAGCCTGTTTTGTGGTCTCTTCACACAGACGCGCATGACAAAATCAACTGATAAACTGCAAGAAAAAAAATGCGACTTATACCACAAAAGGAAATTGTTTTTTTATTTAGAGAGTACTTAAAAATTCAAAGACCAAACTTCTCTCCGCCCCACAAAAATGGGCAAAGGACATACAGCTAGGTCACCAAGAAAGAAGAGCAAGTAGGCAGTGAAATACATGTAAAGATGCTCGATAGGACTTTTGCTTATCTGGATCGTTAGCAAATCTCTTATTTCTTGGGATTTTTAAGAAGTAACTTTTAAAAGAGGACTTAAGACTAAATGTTTGGGAATTGGCCTTTTTTAGAATTAAAATTTCCCAACACAAGAAAAAAAATCCTGTGTTCTTTATTTTCCAGAATGGGGTAGGTCACTGAGCAATATGATTAATAAATATGCAATGCCTGTGTCTTCTGTTTTGTTTTGTTTTGGAGACAGGGTCTTGCCCTGGGGTTGGAGTGCAGTGGTGCAATCTAGGCTCACTGCAACATCCCCTGTGAGTTTTTAATTGCAAGAAAGCCAAAAGATTTTTTTTTATTACATCAGTTATAATGGGAAATACTGTATATACTCTGAGTAAAATACTTTATTGCCAACTTGTATTATTAAACAATTCTGCTGACCTTTGACCTTACATTTACATCTGAAAAGCAGTGTGATAGGAGTTATTAAGAAATTATTTTAGGCAGATAGAGGGGTACTTGGAACATTTTTGTTTCTTTTAAAGTAGCTCCAGAAATGTTTCTTGTCTAGCAGGAAGGCCCTGGCTCTTAGAGCTGGGCCAGCAACCTTTAATATGCAAATGCCAGCCCATTAGAAACTGGGTCCACCCAACATGGTAATTCCCACTGTTTTCCTCTTGCCCTAGTCGGGACGTGTGCCTGGCCACGAGGCTGCCCTCACATATCTCCCCATGTGTAGAACATCTTGGTGCCCTGCATTTGCATATTAAAAGGCTAGGGTGAGAAGGCCAGTTTTTCACAGTCTATGTGAATGACATCCCTGGCCAAATCAATCCCCTGAGCCCTCTGCAAATCAGACACCGCCTCCTCCAGCCTCTACATATATTTGGCTGTTTTCCACCCCACATGGGGGTCTCCTGTCTTGGGTTTGGAGCCCTCCACCCTCTCTCTCTGTAAAGGGGAGCTTCTGCCTTCTTTCTTGCCTATTAAACCCCCTGCTCCTTAAAACCACTCCATGTGTGTCCGTGTCATTTTTCCCAATTCAATATGAGAAGAAGAACCTGGTTGGTGTTCCTCCACTCCTCAGAGCCGTATCATTTTGGTGCATGAGCCAGGAAAGGAAATTCATTCATCAGACTGGTGAGTATGGAGTGGATCTCAACTTTAAATCTGTCCTTTAATCTCAAGGCTCTCTTCCAGCTACCCTGTCACCAAACTTTCTCTTTTCAGCGGTCTCTTACCCTCTCTCTGTGTGTCTAATGTGCAGGAATCTTTACAGTTCATGGCAAAAACAGTTCATGGTCTGTTAGAAAAGATCACGAATCATGGTAGGCAGTAACTCAATAAACGTCTCTTACTCTCTACGGTTTCTCTGGCGAGCACATGGTATTTCTAAGCCACCTAGAGGAAATAAAAATCCTCTTCATGAGACACATTGCTGGTTCTCTGCAGTAAATTGCAGCTTTACTACTTTTCCATTTTGCACTTTTCTACTGCTATTTCTGTGGACGGGAAAGCTCTGCTTTTAACAGGTAGGAGTAAGATGTCTTCTGCAGTCACATTTTAGTCTCCATATTGTCCCACTGGCAGAAAAGTGAACATTCAGTTCCTATGTTCCTTTAAGGCATGTATTCTGTCTCCTATTAAGACAGTACTTAATTAGTGAGGGAATTTTAAGTCCAGAAGTTAACCGGAACCATTTTTCTATGGGTAAATGCTTTAGCACGGGCTATAATAGCAGGATATAGAGTTCAATCTAGCATGCCCCCTCCCTTACAGGGACCTTGCCCAATTACATGATTTTTCTTGAAATCCATTTAGGAAGGAACACAGGCCACACAAGTCTAGGAGGTCAAAGGGAAATAAAAGGCAGAGGACTAAGACTGCTTGGGGATGGCGTGACTAAGGCCCAAAAGTTTAGTTCCTCTGGTGCCATAGCTTGGAGGGTAACGCCTGTAGTCATGGGTGGCACATTTAAACAAGTGCTGGGAATCCAGGAACCCTGGAGGGAATATAGTTGGGGGAACGCCCTCTACTGTTTTTGTCTCCATCCTGGATCACATACGGAAAGGAAGCAGACTAAAAGTACGCTTTTATTCTCACTTCTCTTTCTAGATGGATAACAAATCTTTTAACATGCACTCCCCTGGAGTGTATTTTAAAGCACTGGGACTCCTTCGACCCTGAAACTTTGAAGAAAAAGTGGCTTATTTTCTTTTGCACAAGGGCATGGCCTTTTTACTTCCCTAAAATTAAAGAAGTAAGTTCCAGGGGAACCATCTGAGGATCCCCCTTATTTGGGGGCCCTTCAAGTTCCCTTCTCATTGCAAGGCCTCAGACAAGTAAAAGGAGTCTTAGTTCGATTTTCGGACAACTCTGATAGGTATATAGAAGCTTTCCAAAATTTAACTCAGGTATTTGACTTCTCATGGAGGAATGTTATGCTGTTTCTAAGCCAAACCCTAACCACAGCTAAAACAGGCAGCTCTGCAAGCAGAAGAGAATTTTGGAGATGAGCAATAGGTCTCCTACAGTAGGCCAAAAGGGAAAAGAGAAAATAGGGAAGGCAAAGAAATAGGGGAAACACCATTCCCAATAGGAAGAGGCAATACCTCCTGACAACCCTAACTGGAACTCCTTTCTAAGGTGTTTTTCCTGTTTTTGCAGTTTAATATGGATTCTATCTCTTTTATAATGTTCTTCCAACCTGGGAAATGTTAATTTTCCAAACCTTAAAATGCTTGGCTTAGAGTTGAGCCAAGGGGGAAGGGAACCCAGAAGGCTGATATGCTGGCAAAAGGGTAAAAATTTCTTACTAGTCAGGCTTTTGACTTCTCTCTCCCTGTGCAAACCAGTAAACGGGATAATAAGGATCATAGTTTATATTATCTATAAAATTAGAATTAATGAAAAAGGATTTGTGAGGTTGGTCTTAAGCTGCAGACAATCTGATGGGCCCTGCATGTCTTTCTGTATGGTTCTGTCAAAGAAAGGGTATCTTAGGTTAGGATGCAGGCCCAGAACCCCATAAGCCTGCTGTTCAAGGCAGCCCAACAAAATGGTCAGTAACAAACTTGGCTACAGGACTCCATCTTGTTTCATGTCCTTGGGAATATAACCTGTAACCGCATGGCAATACTTTGTTTTAGTTTCTGCCATTTTACAATGGTGGCTGTCTTCTTCTGCTAAGTCAGTTCCTGAGTGACGGCCACAAAGTCAGATAAGCCAGTTTGTCAATGTGGGTGGTGCCAGCTAAGCCATCATGAGCAGGGTTTACAAAATATCTTAAGCACTTATCTTGAGAGGGTCAAAATCTTGTAGCCTCCAGCTGCATAACCCCTAAGTCATGGTTTCTAATCTTACAGCTAGTTTCTTGGTCTGGTCCCCTGGCAAGAGGGGAGTATATCTTAAGAAGGGGCTGTTATCATCTTTGTTTTAAACTATACACTGTAAACTAGGCTCCTCACAAAGTTGGTTCAGTCTATGCCCAGGGACGGGCAAGGACAGCTTTGGGGCTGGAAAAAAATGGAGTTGTTTGCATTGGATCTCTTTCACTGTCTCAGTCACAATTTGGCAATGACAGTTTGGAGAGCTACCTATCTCCCCTTAAAAAATACCTTGTACACTTGTGGTTAAATCATAACCTACTTAAGGCTTGTTGGTTTCACCTGTGAGGTTACTTTTTGTAAGGTTTAAAAGTAAAAAATCTTAACTGCTTGGTGTGGCTAAAGTCAAGTAACAAGGAGTTTAAACGAATTTTCTTAAAGAGTGCTCAGCTTAATTAAAAGTGGATATTCAGGTTATAGGTAAATTTAAAAGTTTTTCTGGAAGAAGACTCTTCTGTCAGCTGAATCATTTTTCTCAATTTTTTTTTCTTACCACTCTTTAATGCATGCATGAGAGGCCCTAAGATAACTTCTGGTAGCATGGGACTCCTTGGGAAAACTTCTGGTAGCATGGGATTCCTTGCGAAAAACCGAAGGCGCCACTTTGGGGAAAAAAAACAAAAAACAAAACTGTTTTCCTCATGAAACCCCAGGAATTAAAAGGAGATAGATCCCTCTCAAAATCACAGGCTGTGTTCTGTTTTGCATTGTTTATCTGACAGTTTTGAGTTTTGGGGTATCAAAAATTACTTCGCATTTTGAGAGAGCTTTGGTGTGTAGTAACCAGGTAGGAAATATACTTTAAGGGATGGCTAACAGCAGTTATACATCAGAGAAGCATGCTCTTGGCCTCCTGAAAGATATGGAAACATCCCCACTCCATCCCACCCCCAACTAAGAGATGAGACTCCCATGAGGGATGGGCTAATTACAAAATAAGCTGATTGGTTTTGGGTTGCCTTGCAATGAAATATGTGATAGAAGCACTACACTGTCTTCTCCTATAGTATCTACATGGTCTTTTCATAAATTGAGCATTGAAATAAAAGTATAGCAAGGAGGTCTTAAAACACTAAACTGCCCTTTAGTAAAAGGGTTATAAAAAGTTTGTTAAGTTTTCACCTCATGGTCAAATTGGATTAGATGGAATAATCTGTAAGGTTTCATTTAAACAAATTGGGGTTTACATTAACAAACTAATGCAAGGCTAAAATTTGTCTTTGAACAGGATTTTCATGTCATAGTAAAGGCTAATGAAACGTTTTTGCCTTTTGAGTCATCATTTTGGCAAAATAATTTATGGCAATCTGGAATTCTATTTTTATAACACCAAGTGTTCTAAACCTCTAACATTTTAACAGTCATCTCAAAATCAAACTTCAAGTTTCAAAATTTTCCTTCCTGAGGGCTGGCTTTTTGGATGGTTCAGAGGACCCCTGAAACATTCAGAAAAGAGGTAAACAGGATTATTTGACATGTTTAGTCACATGAGATTGCCAAAATGATGTCCAATCTTCTTTTAAGTCATATTTTGATGAATAATATATGTTCCAAAATTAGATGGGATTTCCAAAATTCTCATGTCTAAGTATACGCTATCAGTCATAATTAAGGGTAAAATTATTGGAAGCCACAGAGATAAATAAAGTTCTTTTTCAGTCATGTTTTTAACTGTAACTGTCCGGGAAATGTTGCCATTCACAGATAATTGTTGTCTTGCTTTGTTCCTTCTCAAAAAACGGTTTATAACCCAGCTACATTAAGGACTTTAACAGGTGTTCTCAAATGCAGGTTTTTAACAGCATTGAACACTGTAACACTGGAATAGAGAAAGGACGTACAGGACTCATAAAGAACTGACATGTTCGCAGATATCAAACAAAACAAGAGTTAACTAAAGGGACTGCACTCAGAAAGTTAAAGCAAACTTTTTAACTTTTGCTTGGAATATTGCTGGTCCTTGTTTTGTTTTTCAGAGTCAAGGAAACTTATTTTAAGCTATTTATGGCCTTTAATAATTGAGTAAGGTTCACTACTGTGAACAAAATTTGGAGCAAGTTTTTTTTCTCTGCTTGCTTCCTCTGGAATTTGGAGACTATCTGTGAGTATTCTTAATTTATAGCAATATAGTTGTTTGCATCAGTGCAATAAGAATCCTTTTTTTTTTTTTGTCAACAGGACACAATTGGAAAAACTGGTTATTTTACCAAGGCTTTGACTGAGAGGATGTGTTTCCCTTTAAGGAATCAAGCTTGACACGCAGAGCCAATAAAAAGCCCTTGGGGAGAACTGGCCTCATGCCTTGTCTACACAGTCCCTGCACATGGTTCCTAACCTGTGATCAGTAAAGAATATCACTTTCTAACAGGTCTGGGAGTTCCGAGTTTATCTTGGGATCTCAAGAGGCGAGGATCACCCAACTCACAGGCATTTGCGGATATAAACCCAAGGTGGGCTTGGCTTTGAAGGTCTTATCTGGAATTCCTTATGGAACAGAGTTTCATCAAAACCAATCCAAAAGGCCTATGTAGAAATAACCATTCTTGCTGCATTTTATGCAAGTAATCAGGCCAAGTATAAGATTAAAGTTTATTCTACAAACAACACACACGGTCCTATCATAATTTGTTTTTATCAAAAATGAGGACTGGAGAGAGAAATTATGCTCCAAAGCTTATCACACATTTGTCATTAAATCCTAGTTTCATTAATTGTTTTTAAGCTTTTTGCCTACATTTTAAACTAACCCTGCTTATTCCTGAAAATCAAGTGATCTCCTGCAGCTTGGAAGAAACAAAAAAGGATAGGTAATGTAAAAATCTGGATCAATATGCCAGTTCCGGGCAATTATCCTGCAAATTCTGCCAGGTAATGAAAGTGAGTAGGGTGCCCATAAACTGGAGGTTTCTTTGTTTGGAAAAATAAAACCAAGGAACTTCACAAACCCCAAAGGGAAATTGTGTATCTTAGAAAGTAAAATTTTAGATGGAAATTATCTACTACACCACACTTGTGGGAATTGCTATACTCACTCTACTGTATGTGATGGAGTTATACATGGTAGCATCTTCTAACTGAAATATTGGACAGAATGTTTCCATTACTGTATATTTTGCTTAATTATTATCCTTACAGGGGAGATAATAGTTACTAACAAAAAGGAAGCATCAAAGTTTTACTGAGTCTGCTAGGACTTTTTATTGGAATTAGTGATGCACTTTCAAATAAAACATGCTGCTTCTGGATTAACACCTCTACTAAAGTACAGGAAAATCTACAGGTACTTAAAGATCAAATCTAGTCGGGCGCGGTGGCTCACGCCTGTAATCCCAGCACTCTGGGAGGCCGAGGCGGGCGGATCACGAGGTCAGGAGATACAGACCATCCTGGCTAACAGTGAAACCCCGTCTCTACTAAAAAATACAAAAAAATTAGCCGGGCGTGGTGGCGGGCGCCTGTAGTCCCAGCTAATCGGGAGGCTGAGGCAGGAGAATGGAGTGAACCCAGGAGGCAGAGCTTGCAGTGAGCCAAGATCGCGCCACTGCACTCCAGCCTGGGCGACAGAGCGAGACTCTGTCTCAAAAAAAAAAAAGATAAAATCTAAACCATCAGCAGGCTCAGGAAAAATGCAGGCTTTAGTCCCGGGTGGTTACAATCCCTCTTTAATGAATTCCAGTCTTCTTTATGGAATTGGTTAAACCCTTTATTAGCCCTCTCTTGCTTATATGTCTTGTATTAATACTTAAACCCTGTATACTCAATACTGTAACTCAAATTGTTTCTTCTCTAGAAGCAACCAAACTCCAAATAGGTGCTACAAACTGGATCACGCATGGACACACCCTATTTCCAAGAACCCTTAGATAGATCCCAGGAAGAGCCCTAGCTGGTGTTCCACATTTGACGTCCATTTTCAGCAGGAAGTAGCCAGAAAAAGTCATCGCCCAATAACCACCTAACAGCAATTAGGTTGTCTCCTCGGGGGGTTGGGGGAGAATGTGATAGGAGTTATTAAGAAATTATTTTAGACATACAGAGAAGAAAAGGGGTCCTTGAAAAGTTTTCATTTGTTTTAAAGCAGCTCCAGAAATGTTTCTTGTCAAAAAGAAAAGCCCAGGCCCTTAGAGCCAGGAAGGCAACCTTAGATATGCAAGCTCCGGCCATTAGACACTGGGTCCACCCAACATGATGATTCCCACGGTTGTCCTCTTGCCCTTGCCCCAACATGTGCCTGGCAACATGGTCCCACATATCCCCATGCGTGTAGAATATCATGGTGCCCTGCATTTGCAAATTAAAAGACTAGGCTGGGAAGGCCAGCTTTTTCGCGGGCTATGTGAATGACATGCCTAGTGAAACCAATATGTTGAGCCCTGTGCAAGTCGGGCACCACCTCCTCCAGCCTCTACGTATATCTGGCTTGCTTCTGCCCCACTTGAGGTCTCCACTCTCGGCTTTGGAGCCCCGCTCTCTCTGTCTCCGTACAGAGGAGCTTCTTCCTTCTTTCTTCTCCTTTCTTTTTTGCCTATTAAACTCTCCACTCCTTAAAACCACTCCACATGTGTCCATCTTGTTTTTTCCAATTCAATGCAAGACAAAGAACCTGGTGTTCCTCCACACATCGGAGCCCTATCAGCAGGGACTGGACACCAATTGCTCTCTGAAGCTATTCCTAGTCCTAACATTCTTTGTTTTGTTTGCTTTTTTGGTACACCAAGTGTGTAAAGTTTATGAGGCTTAAATGAAATTTTCTCTCTACCATTACAATGAGAAAGGAGTAAAATACTTTATTTTTATTTTGCAAATCGACTTACGGAATATAATTTCTAATATACTTATGTTTTTAAAGCCTTCAAAAGCCAAGAGGAAACAAAATACTATCCATTCCTTCTGATAAATGCACCTCTTTCTATACCAGATTGTTTTCATAATCCCTGTGTTCATATGTAATGCCACAAAAATGCTCTTGATAGTAACAGGAAAGAGGATCAGACACAGCTAACCATAAAGGTCAGTTGGCTGGCAGGTGCTTAGTAGATGCAAATAGAGGCCCATTCATACTACTACACCTGCTCCTGAAAAGCATAATGTAAATACAGTATACTAATTTATGAGGCAAAGAAACATCTAACATCAAATTTTAAAAGAGTTGGCCACAGTTTAATGACATCCCTGCACACCAGCCACCACCCACACTGCCCTTCATAAGCCCCTTAAAGGAGATCCCATAGTTCCAAACCTGGTCCACAAACACACATATACTCCATTCTCTCCTTTTCTTCTCTTTGGCAGTTTGACAAAATCTACAGGAGGAGTTGGAGGAAACATTAGTGTTTAATCTCGTAAATCCACTTCATTCAAAGCTTTGGCTTCAAGCTCTACCCCTGTTAAGGCCTCAGGAAGTTCATTGTCGACAGCCTCCCTTTGAACTCAGTCACTAAAATGATCTCAAGGCTAAGGGATAGACCACAGATCCACTTTACAAGTAAGCTTGCAACACCTGATTTAGGAAAGTTTGCTGTGCAGAAATTTGTAGCTCATCCCTTTTACAGACAGATCTCGATTTGTTTTCTAGGGTCTAAAATTATTTAAATCAAAATCTCTCAGAACTTTCTGGGCATTTGGTAAACTCATGCTGGGGGAGAACTGGCAGAGACATGTTAAATGCCCTTGACCACAAGAACCATTCATTTCATCCAACATTTACCAGTTATTCATTGCATACCTATTATAGATTTTGGCACTGTAGATATAACGAGAAAACACTATCCCTGACTCATGAAACTTATCCAAAAAGTAGAGAACAAGGCTCAGAGCCATTCAAATGAAGCCTCAGTTGAATCAAATAAAAATAAGTTTTAAATATTTAATGTGAAAGTCTTCGAGTATGTTAAGAATGGCTTGATTAACCCCAGGGATAGAAATTTTACTGATTGAAAGAAAGTTTCAATAAAATATCAATCTTTGAATCTTATCTGACACTTGAAACTAGGAAATCAAACACTAGCCATATTTTTTCTTCTATAGTTTATAATAAAATTCCTCATGAGAAAAAAGACATTTTTCTTCCAAGCCTGAAAATAGATGGAGAATTTTTAATATTTATTGTTGCAGAGGACAATAAATAGACTATCCACTTTCACAAATGAGTGCTGGCATTGAGCCACAGAACATGTCTGTCTTATCACTCTTTCACACCGTACATTAACAGAAATAATAATTTCCCCTCATTGAGTTTCCTATTTACTATCTCTTTAATTGTACCTGCTTTAATTGCTGTCATGGAAAGTCTGAATTTTATAATCCAAGATACTAAGATGTTTATTTGATATACCACCTCCACACTTAATGTCTTATAATCTCTGCCAAGAATTTTAACATTTTTGTTGGTCTGACAGGAAGAGGAATTCCATGGTTTGGGGAACCCAGAAAGTCTTCAGTACATCTCAGTTATAAAACTGTTAAATATACTTAAGCTCTATAATTCTATAAGACCCATTTGAGGTTTACACATTGAGCATCCAGTTCCTCATCGTCCTCTTCATAGGTTAACCCTGTGTAATACAAGTTCTACTCCCATAATTCTATGAACAAAACAGCCCTTGATACATAGGTTTGATTTTTTAAATGTATTTTCTTTACTTTATTCTAAATGTAATATAAGGTCAACATAGAAAACAGAAAACTGAAAAGCATAAGGAAAGTGAAATATCTATAATCTTATCACCCATTATTTTTGTTGTATTCCCAGTTTTTTATATATATTAATATGTTACTTTTGTTTTAATAAAAGTAATGCCAAAAGGCACATGCAAATTTGAACTCTGCTTTTTCCACTTACAATTATATCAGTTTCTCATATTTGGTATTCTTTTGCAATATTTGCTGCATAGAATTCCATCACACAAAGCTAACTACCAGAAATTCCTTATTACTTTTGCTAGACAGTTAGTGTTTACATTTTTTAAAATTTATAAATCTTTGATCACAGCTCTGATGATTTCTCTGGGAACTGATAGCCTAACAGAACTCATGTCCACTTTAAGACTTTTAATATTCTGAAAAATTGTATTACAAACAGAGTGCTGGTCTCCCTGCAACATGTTCACTCACACTGGCTGACGTTTTAATTCTTTGCCAGTCTGAGAGGAAGAAATATCAACTCTTTGTTTGCTCTTGTAATGCCAGTCATGTCCCTTTTTTTCCTTTTACCAGTCATACTGGTTTACTCAGAACCCTACAAATCAATCCTGCTCATTCTTAATTTTCCGATATTCTTCCTGAGATTGTTTCACTAGGAAACTTCTCGCCCTTATCCACTTTTCACCTAACAATTTCTACCCATCCCAATCCTCCTGCATTCATTGCTTCCAATTGGCACGTAGGCCACCCTTGGTCTTACATTGTTCATGCATGTATATTTCGTCTTCAATAAAACATTCAGTTGCTCAAGGGCAAGGGCCCCATAGAGTCTCAATATGCTAACGGCCTGGTGTTGCTTAATAATTTAGATTCTGAGGGGTCCTCTCCAGGGAGGGGAAGCAAAGAGCAAATTATCTTAGGGGCTGGGAGTGCAGAAGTCAAACCTTTGAGACTGTGAAAACAAGATGGCCCCGAGAAGATTCAGTAGCAGGCATTGAAGCAGGAAAAACTCACATATTGTTCCTAATAATGCCCGACTAATGCAAAATACCAAATAAGGGCCCAGGCAGTCCAGACAGCCTGCAGGGCCCCAGGATAAAACTAACCCTGAGGGGTGCTGGCCCACGGTGACCCCCTGCCTGGACTCTGGATCTCTATTTTTTTTTTTTTTTTTTGAGACAGAGTCTCGCTCCGTCGCCCAGGCTGGAGTGCAGTGGCCGGATCTCAGCTCACTGCAAGCTCCGCCTCTCGGGTTTACGCCATTCTCCTGCCTCAGCCTCCCCAGTAGCTGGGACTACAGGCGCCCGCCACCTCGCCCGGCTAGTTTTTTGTATTTTTTAGTAGAGACGGGGTTTCACCATGTTAGCCAGGATGGTCTCGATCTCCTGACCTCGTGATCCGCCCGTCTCGGCCTCCCAAAGTGCTGGGATTACAGGCTTGAGCCACCGCGCCCGGCCTGGATCTCTATTTTTAGGTCGAAGTGCTTTATTCTTGATTCTCGAGTTCCCGGAAACGATGACCAAAGCAGCTTAGTTTTCCACCCTTCCTTGGTCACAAATACGATGGTGAGACAACCCTTTCCCGCACGACGCCTCAGGTTTCCGGGATGGTGGGCCAAGCGTTTAGCAAGAAAAGAGGCGGCTCCAGGCGTTTAGCAAGAAAGAAGGCGGCTCCAGGAAGCCTGGGCAGGTAAGCCCCGCCAGCGCCACGCCCTGTCTCCTCGAAGGCCAACGGCTGCCTCTGAGCGCCGAGGCCCCGCCCCGCGGCCCGCCGATTGGTCCCAGCCGCCCTGGTGAGTCGACTCACTTCTGTCCCCCGCTGTTCAGGCCACGCCCACCTGTCCTGCGGCCCTAGATACTTTGTGAGTTGGTGATTGTTGCGTACCATAGCCGGACTCAGAAGGGACCTCCCCGCTCGGCTGGCTCTCGGTTTCTCTGCTCTCCCTCCGGAAAAATAGCGGCGTCTTCCGCGTCGCGCCATGGCGCCTCGCGGCCGCCGCGAGCGTCCCTTTTCTTCCGGGCGGTTTCCTGGGTTGCTTTTGGCTACCCTCGTGTTGCAGCTGTCCTCGTCCTCCGGTAGGACCCCGGGGCGGGTTCGCGCGTCCGCGGCGAGGCTAGAGCTCTGCGCGGTCAGTCGGGCAGGAGGCGCGGGGCGGGGCTCACTGCACGTCGTGCCGGCCTGGGATAGAGAGCTAGGCCAGGGTTCTCCGAGGGGTGCAGTGTTCAGATCCCGGGGGTATGTGGCGGCGAATGCGAGGACCACGCAGAGTCCGAGGTGAAGCTTGTTTGGTGGCGGGGAATGCGAGGACCACGCAGAGTCCGAGGTGAAGCTTGTTTGGTGGCGTGGTGTGCGCGGCCTGCATTTACGCAGAATCTGGCTGTGTCCCCTTCAAAAGCGTGAACAGTGTTTTCGGAATTGAGCCCTGTGGTCAAAGGGAACGCGGACTGAGCGCCCCAGGTGGGGGCTTGCTCTGGAGTGCACAGGTGCGTGGGAGTGTTGCTAGGGCCCGTGCTGTGCCCGTGGTGAGAGTTTGCCCTGTGTTCCCTTGGTGCCTTGGTGAGTGGGGTGTTCATTAGGGCTTGGACAGTACCCGCGGTAAGGGTTGCAGTGCGTCTGCTGTGCCCCATGTGCTGGACTGGGCTGGGAGAGAGGGGCCTGGCCAGGTGTTGCTGGGAGCGTGCTGTGCGCAAGTGGCCTGTGTGCGGCGTTCACTGTGGGAAGACAGCTAGCTCACTGTTTGCTTTGAATGGAGTGAGCGCGGACTCTGGGGCTGGGGAGGGCATATTGGGTGAGAGCAGGCTCTCAGTGCCTGGGATTAGAGAGGTGGTAAGGGCGTGCCATGCTTTTTGTGCCTTCTGTGAACAGACTCCGTGTTGCCTGAGCTCCTATTAGTTTTTAAATGGCTGCTTTTTTGGGGGTGGATGGACCATCGAGTCATCTTGTTCGCAACCAATATAGACAGTATCTGATTCCATTACCTAATGGATTTTTGACATTGTTTTCCTTCTTTTCATTAGAGTCATATTTGAGAGATGTGAAGCAACCTAAAAAACACTGGTAACCAAGCCTAGTGAGAAATTAGTATCCTAACAAAGGAAGGCAAATAATGTTAATCTGGTTTTCCCCTACAGCTCGTAAATTAAAGCTTAAGGCCTATCCCACTAAATTTGTATTGTATTTCATTGAATGGAATCAGTAATTTTAAAAATGCTTGCTAGGCCAGGCGCAGTGACTCACGCCTGTGATCCCAGCAGTTTGGGAAGGCCGGGCGGGGTGATTGCTTGTGCCCAGGAGTTCGAGATCAACCTGGGTAACATGGCAAAACCCCATCTGTACAAAAAATACAAAAATCAGCGGGGCATGGTGATGTGTGCCCGTGGTTCCAGCTACTCTGGGGGCTGAGGTAGGAGATTCACTTGAGCCCAGAAGGTGAAGGCTGCAGTGAGCTGTGATCATGCCACTGCACTCTAACCTGGATGACAGAGTGAGACCCTGTCAAAACAACAACAACAACAACAAAAAACCGCTAAGAAATACATGCTTATTGTACGACACAAACAGAATCAAAAGACAACTATTTTTAATATTTTGGTATATTTCTTTCTGACTTTATGTGCGCTTCATGTGTATCTATGTCCAAATTATATTTAGGATCCAATAACATGTATAGTTTCTGTGTTGCATTTTTTTCCTTAGGAGCATTTGCTCAACGAATATGGGTTTTGTATGTCTATTGCTATTAACACTGGTAGGCAATAACAAACCATTCCTATTTTCTTGATCCTTTTTTCACTATTTGTTTACACACACGTTCATGCAGGAAGATAAGCAGAGCCTTTGTTTTGCTCAATGCTAAGTGCTCAGTGCCGGGAACACAGTAGGTAACCAATAAATTATTTGCTAAAATGTATTGGGAGTGGCAGACATTAACCAAAACATAATAGTAACAAATAAATTATGAACCAAGGGAAGTTCTCTGGAGGAAAGGTGTAAAATTTTCAGATATAAATCTGACAGCATTTAACAAATGTCTCAAGGGAGGGAAGGCTTTTCTGCTCATCAAACAGACTTTGGGGCATCTGTGCTTGCTGTTCCCTCAGCCTGGGAACATTCTCCTCCTGACCTGCTGCAGAAACAGGCCTGCTCTTCTGCAAAATCAGCTGGAAGGTTATGCCCTAGGAGACCTTCTCTGAACGCGCCTCCCCCCCGCCCCCCCACATCCTCCCCCATCTCAGGTTGAACGTACAACCCAGTTCAAGTCCCTCTTCACTTGTAATCACCCTTTTAAAATGACCTTTTCTGTTCTTTGTCTTTCCCTGTCAGAATGCAGGGATCCTGCCTGTGTTGTCACACTTGTGGTTCCAAAAGCCCCATTTGTTTGCCTCCATATCTGTTAAATACCAGAAAATTAAATATACTGTTCGGCTGGGGCTGAGAGCCTAGGAAAAACTCCTCCTGCCTCCAAGAGGAAGGTTGTTTAAAGAGCTATGCTCAGGATGGTCTTTCTGCAGTACCTATAAAAGCTAGGGCAGGGGCAGCTGAGGGCCAGAAAGGATCTGTCTCCGCTGTTTGTGTTAACTTTGCAGGGCTTCCAGTACTTCAGTCTTGCATCTCACTGATCATTAAAATGTTCCTTTTGAAGGAGTGTGATGGGAGTAGGGAGCAGTGGTGATAAGAAAACGAAAGGACTTTTTCTTTTTGTCTTTTACAATTAATGCTTAGAATAGGCTTGGTGCTAGAAGTGCAGCCTGAGCAACATAAGGAGAGCCCACCTATACAAAAAATGTAAAAAAAAAAAAAAAAAAAAAAAAAAATGAACCACGTGTGATGTTGCATGCCTGTGGTCCCAGCTACTTGCGACGCTGAGCGGGGAGGATCACTGGAGCACCCCCGGTCAAGGCTGTAGTGAGCCCTGATTGTACTCCAGCTTTGGTGACAGAGTGAGAGACCGTGTCTCAAACCAAACAAAACAAAACACAAAACACACACACACACACAAAACAAAACAGGAAATTGAAGATGATGAATGCGATTTGAAATAGAGAAACATACAAAAATACAATGAATAGGGTGCAACATGGAAGATAAAAC
Source organism: Piliocolobus tephrosceles (assembly GCF_002776525.5). Taxonomy (NCBI): domain Eukaryota; kingdom Metazoa; phylum Chordata; class Mammalia; order Primates; family Cercopithecidae; genus Piliocolobus; species Piliocolobus tephrosceles. The sequence goes on from NC_045434.1 coordinate 64,546,651, forward strand.
TAAGAATGAAGAGAAGGAAAAACAAGGTTAAGTTTGAGGTTCATAAGCGTAAATCAAGACAGGTATGAAACCGAGAGAAAGTGAAAATGAGAACTCACGTTGTTAGGCAGAGAGAATACGTGAATTAAAATAAACATTCCATTTTTGGAGCAACTCAGTCTCACAAAGAGAAGGTTTTGTAAGCAGACAGTGCTGTGCATGGGAGACCTGCCCTCTCAAAGGTGGTTGCCAAATGGTTCCAGATAGCTGAAGGAAACAATGTATCAAATTTCAGGCCAGTCTCATTCATTCCTCCAGTAGAGGAGCTGCTTTTTTGGACAAAATCCCCAATCTCCTGTTGTATGTGGTCTCTTCTGCCATTTTAGGTGTTTTCCTTATTTCCAATGAAAGAAGCCAAGATCAGTAAGTGCTTACACAGTAGCTTCTCAGTTACTTACTCGGCATACTACCATGCAAAGAGAGCAGTCCATATCCGGTCACCTGCCAGGATACCAGAAGACTGGGAGATAGGCAGCACGAGAAATGGCCTAATCTTCTTTCTCCACTGTGCTATAGAATGATTGTTTTCAATATGAAATTGGTTACAATATATTATTCACATTGTTTTGTGTTTGACAGCAGTGGACTTTGAGTACCAATTTTTTTGTGAATAGCTACTATGAGTGACATATTGTGCTGGGTGTTGTGGCTGCATGGATGAATGGAGTTGGCCATGTTAACTATTAAACACAAAAGCATGTGATAATTACCTGAGAGATCCATGCAGGGGAGATTCCAGGGGAAGTTGACTGGTCACTGCTTCCCAGGGGGAGGCAGAAAATGCTTCCTGGAGGAGATGATGGGTGGATTAAGGAAGACTAGTTGAGCAGGAGTTGTAGCAACTGGCCAGGGAGGAAGGGTATTCAGAGCAGAGGGAGCAAGGTGAGCAACAGCACCAGGATGTGACACTACTGGACTGCCAAGCTACTCAGTGTGACAGAGTAGGGCAAAAGAGGCAAGAAATAAGGAAGAGGATTAAATCACAGGGCAAGTAATTCTGAAAAGCAACAGGCTTATCAGGAATAAACACTCATCATCATAAACTCAGACTTTCACGTTATTATCTCTCCTTTTAGGGCAGCTTGAGCTTTTTGTTTGACTTAGCACAACATGAATCCAAACTAGGGTTGTTTGATCTCCCCAGGCACAGTAGCAGACAATTTATTGAATACTTATTGGCAGATAGAGTTTGTCAGTGTCAGCATTTCTTCAGCACCCACAAGGTAGGTGGAGTATAGTAGAAAAAGAAGAACATGTTCCTTGAACCCCAGGAACTTGCCTTTTAAGAGAAGATAGCCTGAAGCAACAAGCTATTATAAATTAGTGTTTTAAACTATGGAAGAACAATCTGAGCAGAGTGCTCTATACTGTAGAAGACTTCTTAGAGGAGAAGTTACTTTTGAAATGCATTTAGAAAAATGTGGGGAAAGATGCGTCCATATATATTTTAAGACCAAAGACATTAATGCTGTCTCTTCAGTTTATTGGTGAATGTTTATTCCCAAAGAAACCAAAAGCTAATAGGATTGTTACTTAAAACGTGCAAGTCTCATTTTCTCCACTACTACCAGCACTCAGGTAAAAGCATGGAACAATCATTTAAAATCTTGCCAAGGGCCTTTCTGTTTTTTCTGTACTACCTGCTGCCAGACCACAGTCCATGGCTGATTAAAGTGCTATCAGTACTTCATCTTCATGTTCCTATTCTCTTATCCCTAGATGCCTGTGAGGCGCCACCAACATTTGAAGCTATGGAGCTCATTGGTAAACCAAAACCCTACTATAAGATTGGGGAACGAGTAGATTATAAGTGTAAAAAAGGATACTTCTATATACCTCCTCTTGCCACCCATAGTATTTGTGATCGGAATCATACATGGCTACCTGTCTCAGATGAGGGCTGTTATAGTAAGTAAACAAGCCTCTTTTTTTTTTTTCTGCTTGCTCTAGAGATTCCTTCCTTCCTTCCTTCCTTCCTTCCTTCCTTTTTTTCTGCTTGCCCTAGAGATTTGCACACATTTTGGGGTACATATTCCACTATGGTGATAATGATTTTCTTCTTGTGAAATGAGGTTTAAGATAGCAATGCATTATTGCGGGCTTTGAGAAATCAAAATCTCCAAGAAATCTTTTTCCTGGCAGTAGATTGCCTAGGTGAACATGAAACTGAAAATTGCCCTTATAATAGGTAAATAAAGAAAATAATATTCCCATGCATTCAAAAGAGCACTGCAGAATTTTGATTCTGATTCAGATCTGTTTTATAACTGGATTGAAAACTGTCGAAATTATTTTCTTTTAGGAGAAATGTGTCCACATATACAGGATCCTTTAAATGGTGAAGCAATCCTTGCAAATGAGTCTTACGCGTTTGGTTCTGAGATACACTTTATTTGTAACGAGGGGTAAGTTGCCCCTTAGAGGAAATAAGGGAAATGTTAGTAATTTTATTTTTGTTTTGCTTCTCTTCTTAAACTTTCCTGTAAACTTAATTTTACTTTCTATGTGGCAAGTTATACTTCTAGCCAAACAACTCTTGGATGTTTTATGGAGATAGGCAAGATATTAAAGTAAATAGAAAGTAATTGATACTGAAGGAAAGCAAAACTCCTTGTTATTTCTGACGATAAGTCTGTTGTAAGCATTAAGAATGTAGTAATCATGAGAATTTATCCTTCACAACTGAGTGTCCCCTATTTAAATCCGCCAACTCTTAGAGTTTAAGTAGGGCTCACAAAAAAGAGAAATAGAATTGCCAACTACAGATACGCTTGTATCCAGATGACTCTGTTAAGTGTTACCAAACCAAAACTGACCTGGTTAGCCTTTACCATCATGTTGATCAAAATCTCTCAGTTGAAAAACCTTATTTTTGAGACTGCTACAATGTGAAGCATCTCAAAAACCAGTACTGAGCGCTCAGTAATAGCCTTTGTTCTGTTTTTGAAGTCGTATATATTGGAGATACTAGACATTTGAGATAAATGTGCATTTAGAGAGTAAACTTCTTCTGTCCATTTTCTCTTGCTAAAACAGAACACTTGAGACTAGATAATTTACAAAGAAAAGAAATTTATTTGACCCATATTTCCAGAGGCTGGGAAGTTCAAGGACATGGCAGTAGTGTCTGGCAGGGGCTTTCATGCTGCATCATAACATGCTGGAAAGTGAAAGGGAAATGTAGCACCTGCAAAAAAGACAAAGCACAAGGGAGGGGCTCTCGCTTTTTAACAATGTGCTCTTGTGGTAACGAATCCAAGCCTACAAGAATGAGAGCACATTCCCTCAAGAATTAATGAACACCCTCTAGAAAGGCATTATCCTGCTTAATGACCTAATCATTTCTTAAAGGCCCCACCACCTCTCAGTGCTGTTACACTGGCAATTAAATTTCAATGTGAGTTGGTAGAGACAAACCAGATTCAAACGATAGCAGTAATACACCATAATATAGAAAAAGTAAGTGAGTCTTGGAGGAAAAATCAGCTGTGACTATGTAAGGCAACTGACAGTTTTTAAAATTTAGTCAAGTAGAAATATTGGAATATTCAGTTGACACATACTGCTTGCTCAGCACACCGAGGGATACCAAAACTTTAAGACACCGACCTTCCTAAAAGAAGTTCTAACCTTATTGAGAGACAATATATACTGAGAGCTATAGAAGCAAAATCCTAAATGAGGAATACCAAATAAGTAGAATTATTCATGATGATTAAGAGTCCAGAAGGAGGAGAGATTCCTATGAATTTAAATCAGGGAAGATTTCATTGAGTATAGGGGTATACTTAATGAAAGTATTCCTGTACTCAATGAGCTATTCCTAGAAATACACTCTGTTCTAAATAATATCAATAGGAGCTAAAACTTATGTAGCACTAACTATGTGCCAAATGCTTACTTATCTAATCCCCTAAACAACCCCATGTACTGTTATCCCCTTTTAATCAATTAGGAAACTGAGTGAAGGAACTTTAAGTGATTTACCCAAGCTCAAGAAACTAGGTAAGTTGAGAAGCAGGGACTTGAATCTAGGCATTCCAGCTCTAGGGCCTGTTCTCTCTACACAGTCCTTGTCCTTACTGTGCAAAGTGGTGTGAGAAAAGGCACAGAAATAAATGTGTAATGTGATTGCAGGAGGCAGCAAAGAGACTGGGCAGAAAGGCACAGCAGATTTATTTAGACATCTTTGCTCTTGGCCAATATGTATTCAAATGGAGAAACTCTATTTGATTAAATTGCAGATTTATTTAGCACTTTAATTATATAGTATGTTGTTTAAGAAACCACCTCCTCAAACTACTGCAGTATAGAAAAGAAACCATATAAAAAGTTCCTTCATTATTACGTATGTCTTATTAATTGCTATGTAAAACAGTAACCCTTTCTTTTCTCATTTAGTTATTACTTAATTGGTAAAGATATTCTATATTGTGAACTTAAAGACACGGTAGCAGTTTGGAGCGATAAGCCCCCAATATGTGAAAGTAAGTAAATTCTTTTTTTTAAATTTAGACCAGTAGTCCTCAAAGATTTTTGCCTCAGGGAACCCTTTACACTTTAAGATTAACAAAGATCCCAAAGAGCTTTATTTTATGTGGGTTATATCTATTGGTATTTATCATATTGGAATTCAAATGGAGAGGGTTTTAAATAATTATTGATTCGTTTTGGTTTTGTTTTTGTTTTTCCTAAGACAGAGTCTCAGGCTATTTCCCAGGCTGGGGTGCAGTGACACAATCTCAGCTCACTGCAGCCTCAGCCTCTCCAGTAGCTGGGACTTCAGACGTGTGCCACTATGCCTGACTTTTTGTAATTTTTGAAGAGACGGGGTTTTGCCATGTTGCCCAGGCTGGTCTTGAACTCCTGTGCTCAAGCAGTCTGCCTCCGTGGGCCTCCCAAAGTGCTGGGATTACAAATGTGAGCCACCCCACCTGGCCTGATTAATTTGTAAGAATAGATGCAATACAAATTAACATATGTAATATTTTTTATGAAAAATAAAAATTTTCCAAATAAAAATAAAATCAGTGAGAATAGTGGCATTGTTCACATTTTTTGCACATCTCTTCAACATCATGCAAAGCAATGCTAAGCCTCTGGAAAAAAATCAGTGTATTCTTATTAGGATCAGAGTGAAAAAAGACAATAATATTTGGGTGACATTGTGAACCACCAATTTAGATAATGAATATATTTATAAATTGCAAAGGATTTCTCCACCAGCACTGAATTAAGCATATTTTCTCATTAATTGTCAGCATTTCTTGTGATGACTAGAACAGAACTTATGGCCTTGCAAATAAGTATAGGCATATTAGGCCGTTTTTGTATTGCTGTAAAGAAATACATGAGACTTTGTAATGTATAAAGAACAGAAGTTTAATTCGCTCATGTTTCTACAAGCTCTACAGGAAGCATGATGCTGGCATCTGCTGGGGGTTTGGGTAGACGCGGGAAACTTAATGATCATTGGGAAAGATAAAGGGGGAGCAAGGTGTCTCACGTGGCAGGAGCAGGAGCAAGGTGGGGAGGACAGGAGGCATTGCATACTTTTAAATAACCAGATCTCCCGAGAACTCAGTATCATGAGAACAGCACCAAGGGGATGGTGCTAAACAACTCATGAGAAATCTACCCCCATGATTCAAACACCTCCCACCAGGCCCCATCTCCAACACTGTGGACTCCAATTCCACATGAGATTGGGTGGGGACACCGATCCAAACCATGTCAACAGGCATTTACACTTTAAGAAAATGAGATTTGTTCTGAAAGTTAGTTACTACATTAATGGTTTGAATTTGGGATAATATATTTGCTCATAGAAACCTTCTTTTAAATCTATATTGAATTCACAACCAGCTGGTAGAAACCCTATATTGATGAATTTATTGAAGACATAGAAATTTTACTAATGCTATCTTAATCTTTTACATTTCCTTTCCTCATTTTCTTCATTTTTAAGAGGTTTTGTGTACACCACCTCCAAAAATAAAAAATGGAAAACACACCTTTAGTGAAGTAGAAGTGTTTGAGTATCTTGATGTAGTAACTTACAGTTGTGATCCTGCACCTGGACCAGATCCATTTTCACTTATTGGAGAGAGCACGATTTATTGTGGTAACAATTCAACATGGAGTCATGCTGCTCCAGAGTGTAAAGGTAACCTTTCAATTTATTTCCTTCTTCATTTGTAAGTACTCTGGAAACATTTTGTAAATAGTTTTATCTACAAATAAACAAAGCAGGTGTTATGTACTTCCTCCTCCTATATAATTGGTTTCTAATTTATTTTAATACAGGTCAGTTCAAGTCAAAAAAGAGTTCTAGCTAGAGTTCCCTATTTCTCACCCCTACATGTTCTTGGCATTTCATTTTATGCAGTGTGAACTACTGTGTATCTGCATGAGTTAGAAGTTTTTGTTTGAAATAACCAAAAAAATAAATCACACACACTAGCTTAAAGAAAGTTTCATCTTGTATTATAAGAAATCTAAGAGTTCTAGCTATGGTAGTGGTAAACTGTAACAGACTAATCATCTCACAAATAAAAATGATAAACTCTGGTTAAAAAACAAAAATTTAAAAGACCAAATGTTTAAGGCACTCTGGAGTGACCAAAAGTATGAAGACCCTGTAGACTTGCCCATTTAAAGAAAGAAATCGCTGAGTAATAACAGTGGTTTAAAAGTATATACTCCCAAAGTACACCTGAAACATTCTCCAAAGTAGACCATATTCTAGACAATAAGACAAATTTTTAACAAACTTCAAAAAAGTGAAATCATTCAAAATATATTATCTGATCACAATAGAATGAAAGTACAAATCAATAACAAAGCCAATCCCCAAAGAACTGGAAAGTATACAGGACACTTCTAAAGAACCCATGCATAAAAGAAGTAGTCATCAGGGAAATTACAAAGTGTTTTGAATTTAATAAAAACACAACATCTCAAAATATCCAAATATGTAGGATGCAGCTAAAGCATTGCTTACAGGGAAATCATACTTGTGTTAGAAAAAAAGAAAAGTCTCAAATCAATGATCTAATTTTCCACCTTAAGAAACTAAAAAAGAGCAAGTTAAATCCCAAACTAGCAGATGTAAGGAAATGATAAACATAGAGCCAAAATCAATGAAATTGAGAGGAGAAAAAAAAAAGAGGAACTCAATGAAACCAACAGTTGCTACTTGGAGATCAATAAAGTGTGTAAATCTATAGCCAGACTGACAAAAAAGACGCAAATTAACCAATACCTAGAATGAAAGAAGTGGCAGCCAGGCATGGCATCCCAGCCAGCTTGAAGACCCTGCCCTCCTGCAGCTGGCAGGGACAGTCTCCCAGACTTGTCCTTTTAGAAGCTCCAGCTTTACCACTTACTGGTGGAGCCCAACCACTGCCACAGGGTCCTCAATGCTAACACACCTGGCAGATCCAAGAGGAGATGGCCCAGGATGGGATGTGGTGAACAGTGGCACCCGAGAGTATGGGGTGGGTGCTGCTCCACTGCCTGGTTTCTGCAGAGATCCTGCCGGTGGCCTGTGCCCGCCACACGGGAGCCAGAGGGGGCGTGCCATGCCCCCCGCTTTGGACACTGCTGTATGAAGGGGGCCAGTTTTCAGACCTTTGCTCTGTCACCTCAGCACTGGCGCCAGGAGTCCTGACAAGCAGCATCTAGGAGATGGACAGCCCTGGGGAAATAGAGGAGACTTTCAGAAGTATCTAGATACTTGAAATACTGAAGACCAAAAACCCCAGTTTGCATGGAAGAGCTGGCCTCAGACGTGGTCAATTCCTACGACGACCTGGACACACGGTGCTGATCCACACCATGGGAGGTGGCCCTGCAAAGCATTCAAAGGCTTGGCCCTGCAGCCGCCAGCCTCCCACCTCCAGCTGCAAGTGGGTTCTGACCTGGGCAAGTAGGAACACGTGGTGGAGATCCTGATGGAGATCTGAGCCAGGCACTCCAGAGTGCTGGTCAGACGTGGAGTATGGGATCCAGCTAAGGGAGTCTGGCCAGCCTGTATCCCCCCAGCCTTGCTGGCTCCTCTGCTAATTCCAGCAGGGTCTGTAGCCCCAGACCCATCCCCTGTCTTCCCCTCTGCAAAGGGTAGGCTGGATGCTGGTCTCATTGGGAGCTAGGGCTCTCCTCAAAGGCTTTTTGACCTTGGGGCAGTCTTGACATCCCCACAGCCCTGCGCCCCTCCTCCCTTTTCATGTCTCCTGGAGGATGGCAAGCTGCAACTGCAGCAATCTTGTTTAAATTTAGGTAGGTGAATTTCTTAGAATTAAGTTTTATGTGTTTTGAGCAATAAATGCTCAAGATATATATTTTCTAATCTTTTTATGTTTTATCTCTGAATATTTTTTATTTTTTTCAATGTATTTTTTTTCTGGAAACATTCTGTGCTGCTACATTAGAGCCTACACAGTTGTAGTTGGTACATTTCATTCCTTTTGGTTTAAATAAGGGATTTTATTTTGCAGTGAGTTTCCCTGCATTGTTAATGAGTCAACAGCGTTAACGTTTGATTTTTTTTTTTCTAATACTTTAAATTTGTGTGCAACCCTTTTCCTTTATGTTCTGTGTTACGGTGAGAGCTTGGTCAAAATAGGGAACATGCACACAGCTGCTACATTTTTTTTTGGTCATTGGAAGATCTGTGGCATGTCTTCCTAGACTGAAGTGTAAATTATGGAGGGTTTTGTCAATTTATATGTAAATGTCATTGAAGGCTAAGGTTAAGTCTTTGGAAATCACAGGCACCAGTTGATCTTTAGAGACTTCAGATCCCTTCAGATGGTGCCTTGTGACAGGTGGTGTTCTGGGAGGCTTCTTGTCAGGTTCAGCAGCACAGGCACCTGCTCTGGGCATGGACTGCGCTCCTGGGGTGTGCATGGAGCTGCGGTGCTCCAGTCACACGCTCTTGGAAACAGCATGTGCTGCTAGATTGGAAATGCCTATGTTGCTGTGTTAAATTGGTGCTGGAGCAAAAACCTAAGGTTAAATTTAAGGCTAGAATGAAAGAAATCTGAATCCATGTAATTAATGGCCGCTTGATCTTGAAAGTCTTGAGAGTCCTGCCTCAGGAAGTGAGGTGGGGGTTCCTATACCTTTCCCTTTCCTTCCTCACATGTGTTTCTCATGCTTTTTCTAACTTCCCCAGCCCTTAGCCAAAAAGCTTTATATTCTTTTGTGCATATGACCATTCTTTAATATCGGTGATGTAAACTTCACTTGAATAACAAAATTATCCAACAGACAAAAGAATGAAAAAGAGAGTATCACTAAATATCCTGCAGACATTTAAAGGATGATAAGGGAATACTATAAACAACTTTATGCCTACAAATTTGACAACTGAAATGGACAGATTCCTTGAAAGATACAAAATGTCAAAACTCACTTGAAGATATAGATAACCTGAATACTCTTATAAAGAGATAAAATTTGTAGTTAATAACCTAGTGCAGGCCCAGATGGCTTCACTGGGGAATTCTGCCAACCATCTAAGGAATGAATAATAGCAATTCTACACAAGTGGATCAAGAAAGTGCAAGAGAAGGGAACACTTCTCTTTATGATGATAGCATTGTCGTGATACCAAAGTCAGAAAACAAAAACATTATAAGAAAATTACAAATAATATCCTTGATGAACACAGGACCAAAAGTCTTCAACAGAATATTAGCAAACCAAGTCCTGTGATACATAAAAAGAAAAGTAAATCATGACCAAGCAGGATTTACCCTATGAATGCAAGATTAGTTCAAATGCAAAAATTAATCAATGTGATTTACCACATAAGGACACTATTAAGGAGAAAGCAAATCATGTGATTATCTTATTAGATGCAAAAAAAACAAAGTGTTTGACAGAATTCATCATCTTATTTTTTCATGATGAAACTCAGCAAACTGGGGACAGAAGGATACTATCTATCTTACCCTGATAACAGACATCTACAAAAATCTCACAGCTAACACTACACTTAATGGTTCAAAAAAATTATACCTAGTGGTAAAAATAACATTGTACTTAGTGGTTAAAAAAACCTTAATTACATTTCTGTCTAATAAGATCTAATTCTGGAAGGAAAGCAGTGAGGATGTCCACTCTTACTCCATTCAGCATTGTACTGGAGATCCCACCCAGTACAATAAGGGAAGAGAAAGCAATTAGGCACACATATTGGAAAAGAAGGAATAAAAACTGTCTCTACTCACAATGAGATACCACTAAATACCTATTGGAATGGCTGAAATTTAAACACACACACCCCAAACTGACAATACCAGGTACTGACGGATATGGAGCAGATGGAACTCTAATATGCTGATGGTGAGAATCAAAGTGAAATGACCACTTTGGGACCTTTTTGGCAATTTCTTATAAAGTTAAACATACTCTTATCATACAACACAGCAACCCAAATAAACTGAAAACATTTTCACACAGAAACTTATATAAGGATGTTCACAGCAGCCTTATTCATAATCACCCCATACTGCAAATTGCCACACGTTCTTGAGTTGGTGAATGAATGAACCACCTGTGCTACCTCTAAAAGATGGACTCATACTCAGCAATTAAAAGGAATAAACTCCTGATTCATGCAACCACAACACAAATGAATCTTGAAAGCATCATGCTAAGTGAAGCCATACTAAGAAGGCTGTGATTCCATTTATGTGACATTCTGAAAAAGCCCCACTATAGGGATAAAAGTAGATCAATGGTTGGCTGGTTGTGGAAGTGGGAGTGAGGGGGAAGAGGGGTAACTCACAAAAGAGCATGAGGAAATTCTGGAGAGTAATGGAACTTTCCTGTGTCTTTAGTATGGTGGTAGTTACATGATTATTTGCATTTGTCAAAACTCATACAGCTGTACACTTGAAAGGGTGAATTTTACTGTATGTAAATTATATCCAATAAACTAACCTTTAAAAATATCATTAGGTACAATTGGACACAACAAAAGATCAGTGAACCTGAAGACAGGTGAATAGAAATTGAACCTTATTTAAGAAGAAATGTTGAAAAAAGAAAGAGAGAGGCTTACAGACTTGTGGGAGAGTATCAAGCAGTGAAACATACATGTAATTGGAGTTTCAGAAAGACTGGAGAGAGAATGGTGTAAAATATTATTTGAAAAAATATTGGCCAAAAATTATCCAAATTAGATCCAAAACAACCTCAGATCCAGGAGATTCAGTGAACCTTCAGCAGGATGAATAAATTACTAGAATTTGCCACCACCACCGCCCCCCTGCAGTAGTTTGGTAAAAACTACCAAACAAAAGTTTAAAAAGCAACCAGTGAGTGGAGAAAACAACAGAAAACCGTATTACATTCAGGAGGGCAGGGACAAGAAAGAATGACAGCCAGCCAGGTTTTCTTAAGAAAACGTGGTTACAATATGGTTATGTCTCTGTTAGTGCTGAAAGAAAAATAAAACACCCTAGAATTCTATATCAAGGAGAATACATCAGTTAATATTTAAACTCTTTTAAAAAATGTTTTTAACATCTTGCATTCCATTCCTTGTCTCTGTTCCCACTGGAAATTACTACTTTGTACTACTTTTTCTGTTAAAGCAGATATCCGTTAATTCTGAGGTTTCTCTAATTTTCCAGTGGTCAAATGTCGATTTCCAGTAGTCGAAAATGGAAAACAGATATCAGGATTTGGAAAAAAATTTTACTACAAAGCGACAGTTATGTTTGAATGCGATAAGGGTTATTACCTCAACGGCAGCGACAAAATTGTCTGTGAGAGTAACAGTACTTGGGATCCCCCAGTTCCAAAGTGTCTTAAAGGTACAAAGGTGATCTTTTTTCCATCTTGGTTTGTTGTTGTTGCTGTTCGTTTTAGACTTTATTTCTTTGATATTAACTGTCAGTCATACAGAATAACTGAAAAGAAACAATTTTAGTATTTAACTCTGTCTCGTATTCATTTCTATGCCATATATATGACATGAAAATCACATCAAATCCTGCTGTTGTGATTTTGTGTGCTTTTCCAGGGTTCTTAGCATGTTATGTACATTGCATGGGTATATGCTTTTAATATTTTTATGTATAAAAAGTGAATTACAACAACTTTTTGGAGTGAATTGAAACATGGGCATTTTTATCTAACAGTGGCATAATTCATATAAATGAAATGAGAGCAATAACTCTCAAATGGTTGATCTTCTAACATTGTTTTATTTTCTAGTGCTGCCTCCTTCTAGTACAAAACCTCCAACTATGAGTCATTCAGGTTTAGTAGCTTCTTCCTTATGTCTCAAAAATCTTGTAAATTCCTGGAGAAAATGCCAGCAATAACTCCCAAGTGTTTGGTCCAATCTACATTATTATTTTGTTTTCCAGTGTCGACTTCTCCCACTACAAAATCTCCAACGTCCAGTGCCTCAGGTTTAGTAATATCCTGCTTATATTTTTTCAAAAATCCTTTAAATTCCTGGTGATTTTTTTAAAAAATCCTTCAAATTTCTGGTGGTGTCCACTTATTTTTAGTAGTGAAAGGAGGGAGGACATTTCTGTAGCCATTTTAGTTGTTATGCATAGTGATTCTAAAATTATTTGCCATAATCTGTGTGTGTGTGTGTGTGTTGTGTGTGTGTGTATATATATATATATATATAAATCGATTTAGTACCTTCCTTACTGGGTATTAGTAAGGTATAAGTGGGATGCATTTAAAGCACTTAGCACAGTGCCTGGTGTATAGAAAGCTCTTAGAGCTAACTAATATGACTTATCCTACACTTAATAATGTTAGGAAAGGGGAAGGTTCATGTATGTTCGTTAATATGTATGTGTGTTAATATGTTTGTTCGTTAATATGTATGTTTTATGTCATCAACTTTGCTATTTTATTCTTTTCAGAAGTGATCTGTTGACACCTTTACTGAGTTTGTTCCTATTGCAGGACTCTTTCATTTTCCGGAATGTTTTCTGATGTAACACATTTAAACAGGGAAATTTCTGCTGTCCTCAGAACAAGATCTGTATTTCTGCCTCTTCCCTACCTGCTCCTCTTCCACACCTCATAATGTTGCTTTTTTTCTCTCTCTCTCTAGTGGGCTGTTTTGTCTGGCAATAGCACCAAATTTTATAGCAACTGAAAGGCAGGAAAAGTCCTTATTTATTGAAATGAAATAGAAGACTTTTGCAGGGACTCCTGGTCAACCACTGTGCTTATGACTGGAGAGATTATTTTGATATGATGGAAGGAATTATCCTGATTTAATATCTGGTTTCGCTTTGCTTGCAGCAGAAGCAAGAGACAATAGTAATTGTGGGTAGAGCTTTAGTCTGGGCAAACTGTGCTTAGTTAACATCATTTCTGTGGTCTTCAGTTTCCCTTTAGTATAATATGAGTGTTGAACTGAAATCTCAATCACTGGCTTCTAATTTGATTATATATTTCCTATCTTCCTAATATTTTAAAGGATCGAAAGGAATTATGCATGTTAACATAGTAATTAAAATACCTTCTTATAGGCTGGGCAGGGTAGCTCAAGCCTGTAATACCAGCACTTTGGGAGGCCGAGGTGGGTGGATCACGAGGTTAGAAGTTCAAGACCAGCCTGGCTAAGTTGGTGAAACCCCATCTCTACTAAAAGTACAAAAATTAGCTGGGCATGGTGGCAGGCACTTGTAATCCCAGCTACTCGGGAGGCTGAGGCAGGAGAATCGCTTGAACCCGAGGGGCAGAGGTTGCAGTGAGCCAAGATCATGCCACTGCGCTCCAGCCTGGGTGACAGAGTAGGACTCCGTCTCAAAAAAAAAAAAAAACAAAAAACAAAAACCACACACAGACACACACACACACAAACAAACAAACAAACAACAAAAACCTTATAATTCCTATAAGAGCTTGGTAACTGGTAGCCTCCTGAGTTGAGTGCTGTAGGGTTTGAGGGTCAGGAAGAGATGGGTTTTTTAGTGGACTGATATATAAGCAAAACAAGATTGCATGTGAAATTTATACTCAGTGAGGCATCCATGCTTACTAATGTGCTCCTAATGGGTATATGCACTAAGTTTGTTGATACAGTCTTTTGAAAGAGTTGACAATAAGCATTTCATAAAGTATTTATAAAACACTGATTTAGCTTAGTGTTGGAGAGTGGAAGAGAGAACTGCTTGTGATAAAATGTTTATTAAAAAGAGAAACTGCAAGGATATTTTTTGAAAAATCACAAATCAAAATTCCTTATGGGATTGTCAGTTATTTTTTATCATCAGTTAGAGGAAGACTAAATAACAACATAATGATGTTAAGGTAGATGTAAATGTGTTAACATGAAGAAATGTCGAGGAAGTCCTAAGTGGAAAAGAGAAAGATGTAAATTATGTAGTATCATACTACTTACAGTTTTTTGAAAAGATATATATGTTTACCCCAAGCACATTCCTTTTCTTTTTTTGAGACAGTGTCTCGCTCTGTCACCCAGGATGGTGTGCAGTGGCGTGGTCTCAGCTCACTGCAACCTCCGCCTCCCGGGTTCAAGCGGTTCTCCTGCCGCCTCAGACTCCCAAGCAGCTGGGATTATAGGCGCCCACCACTACACCGGCTAATTTTTTGTATTTTTAGTAGAGACGGGGTTTCTCCATGATGGCCTGGCTAGTCTCGAACTCCTGACCTCAAGTGTTTCACCTGTCTTGGCCTCCCACAGTGCTGGGATTACAGGCATGAACCACCACGCCCAGCCTCATATTACTTTAATGATTTATTGTTGGTTATCTTCTAGTATTTCCATTATAAAATACAAAATGTAGTGAGCATTCTTGTACATACATCCTTACATACTTGTGCAAATATATATGTAGGTTAAAATTCTAAGATGTGGAATTGCAAAGGTTGTAAAGTATGTGTAGTTTTTATTTTGATAAACTTAAAAAATCAATATCAAAATTAAAGTCATAATTTTATATTGATAAGGCCCTGGTGAATTTATAAAATCAAACTTATTTTTCTAGGTCCTAGACCTACTTACAAGCCTCCAGTCTCAAATTATCCAGGTTGGTTAACCCTTTATCCTACTGATATTAAGAATTTATTTATTTATTTATTTTTATTATACTTTAAGTTGTAGGGTACATGTGTACAACATGCAGGTTTGATACATAGGTATACATGTGCCATGTTGGTTTGCTGCACCCATCAATGCATCATTTATATTAGGTATTTCTCCTAATGCTATCCCTCCCTCAGCCCCCCACCACCAACAAGCCCCAGTGTGTAATGTTCCCCACCCTGTGTCCATGTGTTCTTGTTGTTCAACTCCCACCTATGAATGAGAACATGAAGTGTTTGGTTTTCTGTCCTTGCGATAGTTTGATTAGAATGATGGTTTCCATCTTCATCCATGTCCCTGCAAAGGCCATGAACGCATCCTTTTTCATGGCTGCATAGTATTCCATGGTGTATATGTGCCACATTTTCTTTATCTAGTCTATCATTGATGGGCATTTGGGTTAGTTCCAAGTCTTTGCTATTGTGAATAGTGCTGTAGTAAACATACATGTGCATGTGTCTTTATAGTAGCATGATTTATAATCCTTTGGGTATATACCCAGTAATGGGATTGCTGGGTCAAATGGTATTTCTAGTTGTAGATCCTTGAGGAATCACCATACTGTCTTTCACAATGGTTGAACTAATGTACACTCCCACCAACAGTGTAAAAGTGTTCCTGTTTCTCCACATCCTCTCCAGCATCTGTTGTTTCCTAACTTTTTAATAATCTCCATTCTAACTGGCATGAGTGGTATCTCATTGTGGTTTTGATTTGCATTTCTCTGATGACCAGTGATGATGAGCATTTCTTCATGTGTCTGTTGGCTGTATAAATGTCTTCTTTTGAGAAGTGTCTGTTCATGTCCTTTGCCTACTTTTTAATGGGGTTGTTTTTTTCTTGTAAATTTAAGTTCTTTGTAGATTCTGGATGTTAGCCCTTTGTCAGATGGGCAGATTGCATAGATTTTTTCCCATTCTGTAGGTTGCCTGTTCATTCTGATGATAGTTTCTTTTGCTGCGCAGAAACTCTTTAGTTTAATTAGATCCCATTTGTCAATTTTGGCTTTTGTTGCCATTGCTTTTGGTGTTTTAGTCATGAAGTCTTTGCCCATTCCTGTGTCCTGAATGATATTGCCTAGGTTTTCTTCTAGGGTTTTTATGGTGTTAGGTCTTACATTTAAGTCTTTAATCCATCTTAAGTTAATTTTTGTATAAGGTATAAGGAAGGGATCCAGTTTCAGCTTTCTACATATGGCTAGCCAGTTTTCCCAGCACAATTTATTAAATAGGGAATCCTTTCCCCATTGCTTGTTTTTGTCAGGTTTGTCAAAAATCAGATGGTTGTAGACGTGTGGTACTATTTCTGAGGGCTCTGTTCTGTTCCATTGGTCTACATCTCTGTTTTGGTACCAGTAGCATGCTGTTTTGGTTACTGTAGCATTGTAATATAGTTTGAAGTCAGGTAGTGTGATGCCTCCAGCTTTGTTCTTTTTGCTTAGGATTGTCTTGGCCATATGGGCTCTTTTTTGGTTCCGTATGAAATTTAAAGTAGTTTTTTTTCCAATTATGTGAAGAAAGTCAGTGGTAGCTTGATGTGGATGGCATAGAATCTATAAATTAGATTTATAGATTGGGCAGTAGGGCCATTTTCCCAATATTGATTCTTCCTATCAGTGAGCATGGAATATTCTTCCATTTGTGTCCTCTTCTATTTCGTTGAGCAGTGTTCTGTAGTTCTCTTTGAAGAGGTCCTTCACATCCCTTATAAGTTGGATTCCTAGGTATTTTATTCTCTTTGTAGTAATTGTGAATGGGAGTTCACTCATTATTTGGCTCTCTCTTTGTCTATTATTGGTGTATAGGAATGCTTGTGATGTTTGCACATTGATTTTGTATCCTGAGACTTTGCTGAAGTTGCTTATCAGCTTGTGGAGATTTTGGGCTGAGATGATGGGGTTTTCTAAATATACAATCATGTCATCTGCAAACATAAACAATTTGACTTCCTCTTTTCCTATTTTATAATCATGTCATCTGCAAACATAGACAATTTGACTTCCTCTTTTCCTATTTTATAATCATGTCATCTGCAAACATAGATAATTTGACTTCCTCTTTTCCTAATTGAATACCCTTTATTTTTTTCTCTTGCCTGATCACCCTAGCCAGAACTTCCAACACTATATTGAATAGGAGTGGTGAGAGAGGGAATCCTTGTCTTGTGCCGGTTTTCAAAGGGAATGCTTCTGGTTTTTGCCCATTTGGTATGATATTGGCTGTGGATTTGTCATAAATAGCTCTTACTATTTTAAGCTATGTTCCATTAATACCTAGTTTATTGAGAGTTTTTAAGCATGAAGGGCTGTTGAATTTTATCGAAGGCCTTTTCTCCATCTTTTGAGATAGTCGTGTCGTTTTTGTTGTTGGTTCTGTTGGTTCTGTTTATGTGATGGATTACGTTTATTGATTTGAGTATGTTGAACCAGCCTTGCATCCCAGGGATGAAGCCAACTTGATGGTGGTGGATAAACTTTTTGATGTGCTGCTGGATTCGGTTTGCCAGTATTTTAAGATTTTTGCATTGATGTTCATCAGGGATATTGGCCTAAAATTCTCTTTTTTTGTTGTGTCTCTACCAGGCTTTGGTATCAGGATGATGCTAGCCTCCTAAAATGAGTTAGGGAGGATTCCCTCTTTTTCTATTGATTGGAATAGTTTCAGAAGGAATGGTACCAGCTCCTCTTTTTACGTCTGATGGAATTCGGCTGTGAATCCGTTTGGTCCTGGACTTTTTTTGGTTGGTAGGCTATTATTTCCTCAATTTCAGAACCTGTTATTGGTCTGTTCAGAGATTCAACTTCTTCCTGGTTTAGTCTTAGGAGGGTGTATGTGTCCAGGAATTTATCCATTTCTTCTAGATTTTCTAGTTTATTTGCATAGAGGTGTTTATAGTATTCTCTGATGGTAGTTTGTATTTATGTGGGATCGGTGGTGATATCCCCTTTATCATTTTTTATTGCATCTATTTGATTGTTCTTTCTTTTCTTCTTTATTAGTCTTGCTAGCGGTCATTTTTGTTGATCTTTTCAAAAAACCAGCTCCTGGATTCATTGAGTTTTTGAAGGGTTTTTTATGTCTCTACTTCCAGTTCTGCTCTGATCTTAGTTATTTCTTGCCTTCTGTTAGCTTTTGAATTTGTTTGCTCTTGCTTCTCTAGTTCTTTTTTTTTTTTTTTTTTTTGAGACGGAGTCTCGCTCTGCCGCCCAGGCTGGAGTGCAGTGGCAGGATCTCGGCTCACTGCAAGCTCCGCCTCCTGGGTTCACGCCATTCTCCTGTCTCAGCCTCCCGAGTAGCTGGGACTACAGGCACCCGCCACTGCGCCCGGCTAATTTTTTGTATTTTTAGTAGAGACGGGGTTTCACTGTGGTCTCGATCTCCTGACCTTGTGATCCACCCGCCTCGGCCTCCCAAAGTGCTGGGATTACAGGCGTGAGCCACCGCGCCCGGCCTCTAGTTCTTTTAATTGTGATGTTAGGTAGTTGATTTTAGATCTTTCCTGCTTTCTCTTATGGGCATTTAGTGCTATAAATTTCCCTCTACACACTGTTTTAAATGTGTCCCAGAGATTCTGGTACATTGTGTCTTTGTTCTTGTTGGTTTCAAAGAACAACTTTATTTCAGACTTCATTTCTTTATTTACCCCGTAGTCATTCAGGAGCAGGTTGTTCAGTTTCCATGTAGTGAGTTGATTAATCCTGAGTTCTAATTTGATTGCACTGTGGTCAGAGACAATTTGTTGTGATTTCTGTTCTTTTACATTTGCTGAGGAGTGTTTTACTGCCAATTATGTGGTCAATTTTAGAATAAGTGTGATGTGGTGCTGAGAAGAATGTATGTTCTGTTGATTTGGGGTGTAGAGTTCTGTAGATGTCTATTAGGTCTGCTTGGTCCAGAGCTGAGCTCAAGTCCTGGATATCCTTGTTAACCTTCAGTCTCATTGATCTAATATTGACAGTGTGGTGTTAAAGGCTGCCATTATTATTGTGTGGGAGTCTATGTCTCTTTGTAGGTTTCTAAGGACTTGGCTTTATGAATCTGGGTGCTCCTGTATTGGGTGCATATATATTTAGGATAGTTAGCTCTTCTTGGTGAATTGATCCTTTTACTATTATGTAGTGGCCTTCTTTGTCTCTTTTGATCTTGGTTGGTTTAAAGTCTGTTTTATCAGAGACTAGAATTGCAACCCCTTCTTTTGTACTTTCCATTTGCTTGGTAGATCTTCCTCCATCCCTTTATTTTTAGCCTATGTGCATCTTTGCACGTGAGATGGGTCTCCTGAATACAGCACACCGATGAGTCTTGACTCTATCGAATTTGCCAGTCTGTGTCTTTTAATTGGGGCATTTAGCCCATTTGCATTTAAGGTTAATAGTGTTATATTTGAATTTGATCCTGTCATTATGATGATAGCTGGTTATTTTGCCCGTTAACTGATGCAGTTTCTTTGTAGCATCGATGGTCTTTACCATTTGGCATGTTTTTACAGTGGCTGGTACTGGCTGTTCCTTTCCATGTTTAGTGCTTCCTTCAGGAGCTCTTGTAGGGCCATAGGCCTGGTGGTGACAAAATCTCTCAGCATTTGCGTATCTGTAAACTATTTTATTTCTCCTTCACTTATGAAGCTTAGTTTGGCTGGATATGAGATTCTGGACTGAAAATTCTTTTCTTTAAGAATGTTGAATATTGACCCCCACTCTCTTAAGGCTTGTAGGATTTCTGCCGAGAGATCTGCTGTTAGTCTGATGGGCTTCCCTCTGTGGGTAACCCGACCTTTCTGGCTGTCCTTAGCATTTTTTCCTTCATTTCAGCCTTGGTGAATCTGATGATTATGTGTATTGGGGTTGCACTTCTCGAGGAGTGTCTTTGTGCTGTTCTCTGTATTTCCTGAATTTGAATGTTGGCCTGCCTTGCTAGTTTAGGGAAGTTCTCCTGGATAATATCCTGAAGAGTATTTTCTAACTTGATTCCATTCTCCCCGTCACTTTCAGGTACACCAATCAAACGTAGATTTGGTCTTTTCACATAGTCCTATGTTTCTTGGAGGCTTTGTTTCTTTCTTTTCACTCCTTTTTCTCTAATCTTGTCTTGCTTTTTTTTCATTAATTGGATCTTCAATTACTGATACCCTTTCTTCCACTTGATCGAATCAGCTATTGAAGCTTGTGCATGTGTCACAAAGTTCCTGTGCTGCGGTTTTCCATAAGGTCATTTAAGGTCTTCTCTACACTGTTTATTCTAGTTTAGCCATTTGTCGAACCTTTTTCAAGGTTTTTAGCTTCCTTGCAATGGGTTAGAACATGCTCCTTTAGCTTGGAGAAGTTTGTTATTACCAACTTTCTGAAACCTACTTATGTCAGCTCATCAAACTCATTCTCTATCCAGTGTTGTTCCCTTGCTGGTGAGGAGCTGTGATCCTTTGGAGGAGAAGAGGCGCTCTGTGTTTTGGAGTTTTCAGCTTTTCTGCTCTGGTTTCTGTCATCTTTGTGGTTTTATCTACCTTTGGTCTTAGATGTTGGTGACCTGCAGATGGGGTTTTGGTGTGGATGTCCTTTTTGTTGTTGTTGATGCTATTCCTTTCTGCTTGTTCGTTTTCCTTCCAACTGTCAGACCCCTCAGCTGCAGGTGTGTTGGAGTTTGCTGGAGGTCCACTCCAGACCCTGTTTGTGTGAGTATCACCAGTGGAGGCTGCAGAACCACAAATATTGCTGCCTGATCCTTCCTCTGGAAGCTTCATCCCAGAGGGGCACCCACCTGTTTGAGGTGTCTGTCAGCCCCTACTGGGAGGTCTTTCCCAGTCAGGCTACACAGGGTTCAGGGACCCACTTGAGGAGGCAGTCTGTCCATTCTCAAAGTTTGAACACCGTGTTCAGAGAACCACTGCTCTCTTCAGAGCTGTCAGACAGGGACGTTTAAGTCTGCAGAAGCTGTCTGCTGCTGTTTGTTCTACCATGCCCTGCCCCCAGAGGTGGAATCTATAGAGGCAGTAAGCCTTATTGAGCTGCAGTGCGCTCTGCCCAGTTCGTGCTTCCAGGCCTCTTTGTTTACACTGTGAGCTACTCAAGCCTCAGCAATGGCGGACATCCCTCCCCCCATCAAGCTGCAGCATTGCAGGTCGATCTCAGACTGCTGCGCTAGCAGTGAGCAAGGCTCCGTGAGGGTGGGACCCACTGAGCCATGCACGGGAAGGTATCTCCTGGTCTGCTGGTTGCTAAGACTGTGGGAAAAGTGCAGTATTTGGTCTGGAGTGTACCATTTCTCCAGGTACAGTCTGTCATGGCTTCCCTTGGCTAGGAAAGGGAAATCCCCCGACCCCTTGCACTTGCTGGGTGAGGCGATGTCCCACCCTGCGTCAGCTTGCCCTCCTTGGGCTGCACTCATTGTCCCACCAGTCCCAGTGCGACGAACCAGGTACCTCAATTGGAAATGCAGAAATCACCCGTCTTCTGCGTCAATCTCGCTGGAGCTGTACACTGGAGCTGTTCCTATTCAGCCATCTTGGACAAGAATTTTTTTACTTAAAACTTTTTTTAATTAAAAACTTAAGACGTATCTAAAAAAATGTTAAGAATTTTTAAATGATGGGTGAAAAATAACATCTTGTTTTAATTTGCATTTCTTGGTTGTTGGTTTTTAGTTGTTTTTGTTTTTTTGAGACAGGGTTCTCACTCTGTTGCCCAGGCTGGAGCGCAGTGGTGCAACCACAGCTCACTGCAGCCTCAACCTCCTGGGCTCAGGTGATTCTTCCACCTCAGTCTCCCAGGTAGCTGGAACTACAGGCACGTGCCACCACATCCAGCTAATTGTTTTGTATTTTTTTAGAGACAGGGTTTTGCTGTGTTGCCAAGTCTCTTCTCCACCTCCTAGGCTTAAGCGATCCTCCTGCCTCAGCCTCCCAAAGTGCTAGGATTACAGGTGTGACCCACCATGCCTGACCAATTTGCATTTCTTTGTCAGTGAAGCTGAACTTTTTTTGATCTACATTTATTTATTCATGTGCTTTGTCTATTTTTCTGTTAGGTTTCTAAAATATTTTTCTTAGTGATTTTTGAGAGCTCATTATGAATTAAAGCCCTAAAAGGGCTTTTGTTCATATGAAGTGAACAATTTTTTCGAGGTTCTTTTGTTTTGTCAGTTTTAAGCTTGTTATACTATTGGATATAGATTACTTTTTATAACTTTTAATTACATGAGTAGTATGAATATACTTTTGTAGAATTTCAAACATTACAAAAGTATATAGAGTAAAAGATTAGTTTTATTTTTAACTCATTACCCAGGTTAATCACTGTTAATAGTTTAGGGTTTCTTTTTAAATCTATCTTTGTACATCAACATCTTTTTTTAAAAAGTTTTATTTTAGATTTGGGGGTACATGTGAAGGTTTGTTACATAGGTAAATGTGTCACAGGGATTTGTTGTACATATTATTTCATCACCCAGGTATTAAGCCTAGTACCCAATAGGTATCTTTTCTGCTCTTCTTCCTACTCCCACCCTCCCCGCTCAAGTATACCCCAGTGTCTGTTGTTTCCTTCTTTGTGTTCATATGTTCTTACCATTTAGCTCCCACTTAAAAGTGAGAACATGTAGTATTTGGTTTTCTGTTTCTGCATTTGTTTGATAAGGATGATAGCCTCCAGCTCCACCCACGTTCCTGCTGAAGACATGTGTGCATTCTTTCTTATGGCTGTGTAGTATTCCATGGTATATATGTACCACATTTTCTTTGTCCAATCTGTCACTGATGGGCATTTAGGTTGATTCCTTGTCTTGTTATTGTGAGCAGTGCTGCAGTGAACATTCACATGCATGTATCTTTATGGCAGAATGATTTATATTTCTCTGGGTATATACCCAGTAATGGGATTGCTGGGTTGAATGGTAGTTCTGATTTTAGCTCTTTGAGGAATCACCATACTGCTTCCCACAATGGTTGAACTGAATTACACTCCCACCAATAGCATATAAGTGTTCCCTTTTCTCCACAGCCTCACCAGCATCTGTTATTTTTTGACTTTTTAATAATAGCCATTCTGACTGGTGTAAAATGGTATCTCACTGTGGTTCTGATTTGCATTTCTCTAATGATCGTGATATTGAGCTGTTTTTCTATATGTTTGTTGGCCACATATATGTCTTCTTTTGAGAAGTTCCTGTTCATATGCTTTGCCCACTTTTTAATGGAATTGTTTGTCTCTTGTAAATTTGTTTAAGTTCCTATGAATGCTAAATATTAGACCTTTGTCAGATGTGTAGTTTGCAAAAATTTTCTCCCATTCTGTAGGTCGTCTGTTTGCTCTGTTGATAGCTTCTTTTGCTGTGCAGAAGCTCTTCAGTTTACTTCAATCCTACTTGTCAATTTTTGCTTGTGTTGCGATTGTTTTTGGCGTCTTTGTCATGAAATCTTTGTCAGTTCTTATGTCCAGAGTGATATTGCCTAGGTTGTCTTCCAGGGTTTTTGTAGTTTTGGGTTTTACATGTAAATCTTTAATCCATCTTGAGTTGATTTTTGTGTATGGTGTAAGGAAGGGGTCCAGTTTCAATCTTCTGCTTATGGCTAGCCAGTTATCCCAGCACCATTTATTGAATAGGGAATCTTTTTCCCATTGCTTGTTTTTGTCAGTTCTGTGGAAGGTCAGATGGTTGTAGATGTGCGGCCTTATTTCTAGTCTCTCTGTTCTGTTCCATTGGTGTATATGCCTGTTTTTGTACCAGTACTATGCTGTTTTGGTTAGTGTAGCCTTGTAGTATAGTTTCAAGTCAGGTAATGTGATGCCTCCAGTTTTGTTCTTTTTGCTTAAGATTTTCATGGCTATTCAGGCTCTTTTTGGTTCCATATGAATTTTAAAATAGCTTTTTCTAGTTCTTTGAAGAATGTTGTTGGTAGTTTGATAGGGATAGCATTGAATCTATAAATTGCTTTGGGCAGTATAGCCATTTTAATGATACTGATTCTTCCATCCATGAGCATGGGATGTTTTTCCATTTGTTTGTGTCTTCTCTGATTTCTTTGAGCAGTGTTTTATAATTCTCATTGTAGAGATGTTTCAACTCCCTGGTTAGCTGTATTCCTAGGTATTTCATTCTTTTTGTAGTAATTTTGAGTGGGATTGCCTCTCTGATTTGGCTTTCAGTTTGGCTGTTGTTGGTGTATAGGAATGCTAGTGATTTTTGTATGTTGATTTTGTATCCTGCAACTTTGGTGAAGTTTTTGATAAACATCTGGAGTAGCTTTTAGGCCAAGACTATGGGGTTTTCTAAATATAGGATCATGCTGTCTGTGGACAGAGATAGTGTGACTTCCTCTCCTCCTATTTGGATGCCCTTTATTTCTTTCTCTTGTCTGATTGCTTTGCCTAGGACCGTCAACATATTTTTATGTATAATTACACATGTAGTTTAGTGTTTTCTCTTTTCTTAAAAGTGATATCATGCTGTACATGTTTTTCTGCAACTTGAACTTTTTCCACTTACACTGTTAGATTGGGGTTGTGATTAGATTTATTCTCATCCTTTCTAATGATAACTTTAATATATACCATATTTCATTTAACTATTCTCCTATCAGTGGTCATTTATATGTTCAGACATTTTACATGAATAGATAGCTGGATGTATTGATCTTTTCCCTAATGGCTGTGACTTTGATGTCTTTCTTACTAAAACTTTAGGTCTTCCATATGCTGAAATTATATAAAGATTTCAACCATGTGTTCTGACTTTGGTCTTTGCACTTAAATCGTTGGTAAATCTGAAATTTATTCTGGTGTATATAATGAGATATATGGTTCCACCTCACCCCACTCCACTCACCACCCACCATCCAATAGCTAAATACTAAATAGTACCATTTTTTGAATAAGTTGTCTTCTTCCCAACTGATTGGAAATGCCAGTTTGTATCATACATTGCATTCATAGGTGTTCCATCCTCTTGTCTCCTTTGAACTTTGTCCATTCTTCCATTTTTGTACCAGAAGCAAGTCTTTTTTCTACTATAGTACTATATGTTTTAATAACTGCCAGAACACTTCCTTTTCAGAAATTTCTAAGGTACTCTCATGTTAATTTTTCCAAATAAACTTTTTATTTTATCATTTTGACCATGTTAAGTTTCCAACTCAGTGGCATTAAATACACTGACATTGTTATGTAACCATCAGTACCATCCATCTCTAGAATATTATAATCATCCCACACTGAATCTCTACTCATTAAACAGTAATTGTCCATTGCTCCCTATCCCCATCACCTGACGATAACCACTATCTACTTTTTGTCTCTGTGAATTTGCCTATTCTAGGTAAACTTACATAATTATAATAAGTGGAGTCCTCTTATATGGCATCCCACTATTTGTCCTTTTGTGTCTGGCTTATTTTACTAAGCATAATGTTTTTGAGGTTCACCTAGATCTATCTTGTGACATGAATCAGAACTTCATTCCTTTTTATGGCTGAATAATAGTCCATTATATGTATATACTATATTTCATTTATTCATTCATCTGTTGCTAGACACTTGGGTTGGTTTATTTTTACCTTTCGGCTATTTTGAGTAATGCTATTATAAGCATAGGTGTACACATATCTGTTTGAGTTCCTGTATTCACTTCTTTTAGGTATATACCTGGGAGTAGAATTGCTAGATCATAAGGGAATTCTATTTTTAATATTTTGAGGAACTGGCATACTGTCTTCCACAGTGGCTGTACCATTTTACATTCCCACCAGCAGTGAGAACCTTTAACAAAGGTTCCAATTTTTCCACATCTCCACCAACACTTATTAAATTGTTTTTTTAGTAATAGCCAAGTGTCTTAGTCTGTTTTGTACTGTTTAAACAGACTACCACAGACTGAATAACTTAAAATGAACAGAAATTTATTTCTTACAGTTCTGGAGGCTGAGAATTCTAATATCAAGGCATGGGCATCTGTGAGGGCCCTCTTGCTTTGTCATAATATGATGGAAAGCATCACATGGTGGAAGGGAAAAGAGACGGTGAAGGAGAGGGTAAGAGGGACAAAGCCATGCCCTAAAATAACAAACACACCCCTGCAATAATGACATTAGTCCATTCATGAGGACAGAGCCATAATAACCTAAACACCTCTTAAAGGTGTCACCCCAATAACATTACATTGACAATTAAATTTCATCATGAATTTTGAAGGGGACATTCAAACCATAGACCCTCCTAATAGATATGAAGTAGATATGCATACTAGATATGCATTTCCCTAATAATTAGAAATATGTTGAGAATCTTTTCATGTGCTTATTGGTCATTTGTATATCTTCTTCAGAGAAATATCTTTTTAAGTCTTTTGCCCATTTTCAAGTTGGGTTGATATCTGTTACTGAGTTTTAGGAGTTATTTATATGTTTTGGATATTACTCCCTTACCAAATATATGATTTACAACTATTTCCTCCCATTCTGTGGGTTGCCTTTTCACTCTGTTGATAGTGTCATTTGATGCACAAAATTTGCTTTTAATTGATGAAAAACAATGTTTTTTGTTGTCTTGCCTGGGCTTTTGGAGTTACATCCAAGAAATCATAGCCAGATCCAATGTCAAGAAGCATTTCCTCTGTTTTCTTCTAAGAGTTTTATAGTTTTACCTCTTATGTTTAGGTCTCTGATCTATTTTGAGTTTATGTTTGTATATGATAAGGGTCCAGCTTCACTTTTTTTGCATGTGGATATCCAGTTTTACCAGCACCATTTGTAGAAGAGACTGCCCTTTCCCCATTTGACTGTTCTTTGTCAGTCTTCTTGAAAACCATTTGACCATTATGCAGGGGTTTATTTCCGAGGTCTCTGTTCTATTCCATTGGTCTGTATGTTTGCCTTTTTGGCATTACCATTGTTTTGATTATTATAGTTTTGGAATCAGAAAGTGTGAGCCTTCTCAACCTTGCTCTTTGTTTCCAGGATTGTTTTGGCTATTTGTGGTCCCTTGAGATTTCATATGTATTTTAGAATGGATTTTTCTATTCAGAAACAAACAAACAAACAAAAAATGCCATCATCAGGATTTTCATAGGGGTTGCACTGAATCTGAAGATTGCTTTGTATAGTATTAACAGTTTAAAAATACTAAATTTTTCCAATCCATAAACACAAGTGTCTTTCCATTTATTTATATCTTTAATTTTTTTAGCAGTTTTGTAGTTTTCAGTGTACAAGTCTTTCACCTCCTTAGTTTGTTCCTAAGTATTTTATTCTTTTTGATACTATTACAAATGATATTGTTTTTTTAATTCCTTTTCAGATTATTCATTGTTAGTGTATAGAAATACAACTGAGTTTTGTATGTTGATTTTGTAACCTGCCACTTGACTGAATTCATTTAATAGTTCTAAGAGATTTTTGCATGTGTATGTATATGTAGGATCCTTAGGGTTTTCTAAATAAAAGATTATGTCATCTGCAAACAGAGCGAATTTTATTTCTTCCTTTCTAATTTGAATTCCTTTTTCTTACCTAATTGCTCTGGTTAGAACTTTCAGTCCTATGTCAGATAGAAGTGGCAAACATGGCCACCCTATCTTGTTCCTGAACTTAGGGAAAAAGCCTTCATTCATTTAACATTGAGTATGATGTTAACTGTGGGTTTTTAATATATAGCCTTTATTATGTTGAGGAAGTTTCCTTCCATTTCAGGTCAACTCTAAAGCATTTATTTTTATTAATCCCTCTTTTTTTTTTTTTTTGGAGACAGAATCTCGCTCTGTTGCCGGGCTGGAGTGCAGTGGCACTATCTCGGCTCACTGCAACCTCTGCCTCCTGGGTTCAAGAGATTCTCCTGCCTCAGCCTCCTGAGTAGCTGGGATTACAGGCACGCACTACCACACCCAGCTAATTTTTGTATTTTTTTTTTTTTTTAGTAGAGACGGGGTGTCACCATGTTGGCCAGGATGGTCTTGAACTCCTGACCTCGTGATCTGCCTGCCTCAGCCTCCCAAAGTGCTGGCATTACAGGCGTTAGCCACCACGCCTGGCTAATCCCTATATCTTTTAATTTTAATTAGAATCACACTGGATTTATAGACTAATTTTGAGAATATAGTAAAGATAAATTTGCATGTTGAACCATAGAATATTGTCAGAGGAAATGTGAGTGGGCAGGAAGAAGGAAGATTATGACATTAAATATGTTTATAAATTGTTGATACTACTTTGAGAAACATTAATATAGTTTATAAGGAAAATTATGTTTAAGGGATTTTCTACGAAGGTGAAAAAAGATCACCCTATGAATTTAAAGGATTTTAAGATTTATTTATTTCTTTCTTTTTTTAAATTTAATCTATATTTCTTCTTTTTTCTAGGATATCCCAAACCTGATGAAGGAATACTTGACAGTTTGGGTTGGTATAGCTATCATGACAAATATAAGTGGTAGTATGTGTAGAAATGTGTAAGTAATTACAGTTTTTATGAGGTGCCCAAACATAGGATCCTTGGTAGGGTAAGGTAACTTTCTTAAATGCTGTGTTCGTATGTAGGTTAAAATATATAAAACACAATTTTCTTTCCACATTATATTGTTATTTTGTGATGGTAATCTGTAGATAAATTTTCTTTCTATTCATATCTTATATTACGTGAACCTTAAAGTAATCTAAGTTGGGTTTATTTTTTCTGTAACAAGCTGATTTAACACACTTGATGTAGGCTCATGCAGTTTACACAATGCATGTTAAAAAAAATACTGAAGTACAGCTGTGATATAGGACAATGAAACATAAAGATTTCTTCATTAGTAAAAACAAAAATCTATTACCTTTCATTTCTTAGCCTAGTTTAATAATAATGGTTAATCATTTTATGTAATGGACCTTAGGCTTGTTTTTTAGTATTTGCCTTACCTTCAAAATCTGTCGTCCAGGTGTCATTGTGCCATTAAATCTATTGCCATCTTAAACCATTAAATGCTTGATAACTGTTTATGAGATGAGAAGAGCAGAGTTGAACACAGCACTTGATGCTTTGACTTATAGCAATTTAATAAAAGTAATGGCAGTTTAGAAGCAAAGGTACTACAGACAGAAACATTTCTAAAAATTAAGATTTTATAGGGTTTTGTGTTCTCTAGATAGTCAAAAATGTATGCTCAGATTTCTCTGTATATTTTTATCCATGTGCCCTGGTGTTTCATTTATTATGGGAATCCTATTGGTATTTAGGACTATGTCTTAATTTTGGGTCAGGGCAGAGTACGGAAGTAGAGAGGGTGGGAAGGGGACTGATAAGGTAAAGTATTATTTGTGAAGACTCTGTAAATACCATCTGGGTGATAGAATAATAGAAATTTATTTATGTCTCACTCTACAAATCCACTTTTGGAGGAAAAAATACAAATTAAATGTCTACCAAAATAATAAGAAATGACAGAATGACTATTGAACTAAACCAACTCTCATGGGACAATACTTTTCAAAAATCATTTCCTCTAATGTAGTGAATTCTAATAACTTTACCACTAAATAACCTGATGTGGTAGCTATAGAGAAAAACAATGATAAATGAGGTTCCCATTAAGAGTTTCACAAGTGGAACCCTTAACCTGGAAACTGGTTAGAAGGGTTCTATGGTCAAAATGACCTGGCTACCCTAGCAGTCATGCTAAAACTATATAAAAATTTTTTTTTCCCTCTGTAGTCTTGTATTAGTCCATTCTCAATGCTGTTGTAAGGAACTGTCTAAGATTGGGTAATTTATAAAGGAAAGAGATTTAACTGACTCACAGTTTTGCAGGGCTGAGGAGGCCCCAGGAAGCTTATAATCATGGAGGAAGGGGAAGCAAACACATTCTTCTTCTCATGATGGCAGGAAGGAGAAGTATGAGAACCAAGTGAAGGAGGAAGCTGCTTATAAAACCATCAGATCTAGTGAGAACTTACTATCACGAGAATAGCATGGGGGAAACTGCCTCCTTGATTCAATTGCCTCTCATGGGGACCCTCCCACAACACGTGGGGATTATGGGAATTGCGATTCAAGATGAGATTTGGGTGGGGACACAGCCAAACCACATCAAGTGTTTAGATGATCTGATTGAAATAAATGCTATCTGGAGATCCATGTGTTCAACATCTTTGAACTGTTTTCTTTCTCAGATGATTGGGTCATTGCTCTGATTGTTATTGTCATAGGTAAGTATCACAAATTTTGACACCACTTAAGGCAAAAAATTATTGTGAAGACATGCGTTTTAAAAATAGTTTTCCAGTTTCTATAGTTTTTTCAGCTTGTAAATTGGTTAAACCAATTTAGGAAAACCTGACCTTTTATTTGATATACTTACTACCTCCCTTGTGTTAGTGATTTTATATTCTGTTATATTCTGTATATCTACTTAGTAACAAAGCCTAAGTAATACATATTTTCTCAAGATGATCAGTAACACTAGTTGGCTTCCTTTTGATAGTTTTCTAAATTAAGCAAGGACTTTTCTCTGACTTACTATGGACTGTGTAAGTGATTATGGGGAGTTGGATTTAGATAGCAAAGAGTCTGGATGGAATATAAATGTGTAGGTGCTTAAATGAAATAACATTTGACACTGAAATGTAACCAACATTTATTTCTTCTGCTAGATTTTGAATCTTGATGATTAGTTTTCAGAATTACATGTCATTTGTTTCCTGATTTCTTGTAGTTGTTGCAGTTGCAGTAATTTGTGTTGCCCTGTACAGACTTCTTCAAGGGAGGAAGAAGAAAGGGTAAATTAAAGCATGTTTCTTCTAACTTCTTGGTCCTTCTTATACTTAACATGCTTTTGTGCAGCTTAAGTTTGTAATCTGTATTGCATGCTATCTTTTTTTTTTTTTAAATGCCTGCATGAGTGTGTCCTACCAATTGCATTTCTTTGCTAAAAATATTTTCAGCTACTTCTAACATCACTACAACATAAAAACATCTGTGCAGAGTTCCTACAGCTATTATGACTTTAAGAAAAATTTCTCTGGGATTTGAGGTTTAAGTTATTTAGCAAATCAAGGACCACTCACTATGAGGCCTTCTCTACCCTATTCCCTATTTCCAAAATTGCACTGGTGGCCAAAATTAAATTTAAAGTATTTCACTGTGGAGACTTTGACAGTTGTATTCACTGGAATTTTTATAACGAAAGTTTCCACTTGTCTATATAGCTTAGCTAGTTGCAAGAAGCTATGTAGGCATCTCATTTAAATACCCAATTTGGTGTCTTTTCATTTAAAGTTGTTATTTATACATGTTAAACTGGGAGATTCAAAACAACACTGTCCGATTTCCCTCTTATGTTCTTTGAATTTACCAGATTGCAGCAAAACTGATGGGGTTAAAGTTAAAGTTGCTGAGAGGGGTTAAATTTATAAGGTACCTCAATTAACTGTGTGTCTTTTAATATATAAAAATGTAAACAGTGAGTGGGCTTAGAATAGAAGAAAAGTGTACAAGTACATATCTTCTAAAGAAAATAGGGTTTTTAAACATCAAACTCAAGTTTTAGTTAAAGAGCTTACAATTTAACAAAAGACTTAGAATGAATCCTGGAACATAGACTAAGATTAGGTGCTTTGACATTTCTGAAAGATAATATTCATTTTTATTGATTTTAAAAAAATGTTTTCCCTCATAGTTTTAGAAATAGCTTTGAAATCAAACCTAATAATTTTAAGATTTTTGGTACTCATGGTTTTATAATATATATTCCTTTTATACTGGTCATCAGGTTTGGGCTAAGTCATAAAAGTACATTCTTTACTCATAAGGAACTCAAACTTTTTTCATATTACTTGGTTATCTTTTTAAATACCCATAATCCCTTCACTTGAATCTTAAATCTTGTATTTATGGAACACAATATGCATATTTGATTTATCTATCAGTTGTATATTTTAAAAGTTACATATCTACAACAATGTGAGTACAAAATATTATCAATGGAATATTTTTACAAATCCATAAGGTTTGTGTAGAAACAAGTTCTAAAGAAAAAACAAAGTCACAGTCTACTCATTTTCCTTCTTTGTTTAAAATATGACTGCATCAGAATTTTTAAAGGTTCCTTAACAAGTATTAATCAAACTCTCTCTAGCTTGCAGTTAATGGGTTTGTTTAGTTTAGTTTAGTTTTGTTTTTTTTGACGGAGTCTCACTCTGTCACCCAGGCTGGAATGCAATGGCGTGATCTCAGCTCACTGCAACCTTGGACTCCCGGGTTCAAGGGATTCTGTGCCTCAGCCTCCCAAGTAGCTGGGATTACTGTTGGGCGCCACCACCACCGGCTAATTTGTTGTACCTGAACTAGAGCTGGGGTTTCACCATGTTGACCAGGCGGGTCTTGAACTCCTGACCTCAGGTAATCTGCCCACCTCAGCCTCCCAAGGTGCTGGGATTACAGGCATGAGCCACAAGAGCTGGGGTTTCACCATGTTGGCCAGGCGGGTCTTGAACTCCTGACCTCAGGTAATCTGCCCACCTCAGCCTCCCAAGGTGCTGGGATTACAGGCATGAGCCACCGCACCCGGCCTTAATGGGTCTTTTAGAGCTGAATAGTTATCTGTTACACTCCCAAATTAAAGGTTCAGTAGCAATAGTGAACTGAGATTCCAAAATTAATTTGTCCAGTGATTTTTTTAAAAGCCCATTATTTTACAGCATAGGGTCCAACCAACAATTGCCATCATTAAAATTTTAAAATATTTTGGGAAGGTATGGTATCTTTAGCCAATGCAACATAATTAATCCTATATATAGTAGCACAATTTGAGGAAAAATAGTCCAAAAAATGGTGTGAGAGAGGAAACTCATAATTGCCTTTGAACTTTAAAATATAAACTACACATGGGAATCTTTTAGAATAGATGTTGCCCTTTTTATGACAGGAACATATTCGACTGGAAATTTAGCATAATATGTAATGGCCAAATCCAAAGCTAGGCTCTCTTTATGGACCTATTATTTTGTAGTTCCATGTTATTTTGATAGCTGAATTGAATGTGAGGGTGGTTTATCTTTCTTCAGAGTCTAGAGCAGTGCTTCTCTGACTTTAATGTGCACATTAATCACCTGGAAATCTGTTAAAGTACAGATTCTGATTCATTGGGTTTGGAGTAGAGCCTGAGACCCTGCCTGTCTAGTGAGCTCCCAGTACTGATGCTGCTGCTGTGCCTGGACTACACTGACCAGGGTGTTGGCCACTACTGATGTGCCCATATTGTTGAAGTCTGAAGAAACACTATGAAGCTTATTGGCAAATTTTTCTAATATTTAAGATAATTGAAGTTTTTAAGATTCCTCATCTATATGTATCCTTAAAAAAAGGCTATGGGGTAATATATAGTTCTTGGCTTTTCTTACCTTTTTTAACTCTTAAAAAAATAAAGATTTCCATTATTTTCTTTGCACTGTTTAATGTCCATAATCTTGTCCCCCCAGATTGGCTGTTGTGGCCTTAGAAACTTCTTATAAAGACTATAAAATGTCTGGAGTTACTTCTCCACTTCCGGGGGTAACTGGAGGCAGGCTAGCAGACACAAATAATCTCAAATTGCTGTTAAGGCCTGGCCCAAAATGTATTTGTTGCAAACTGGTATTTATGATGATTTGGGAACATAATTACTCTTCTGCAGCCTTCACCTCAAAATACAAAAACAGTGTAAATAGTCATTTTAAGATGTTGGATGATCCAACATCATTTACATTACTTGATGAAAAATGGCCAAAAGATTATTCTGCCACTTTTCTGTTTCGTAGCTCTCAGCTAAGAACAGTATAGGATACCGATGGGTCCAAAACAGTCCCATCCACATGCTCCTTCCCTTTCCATTCACATTTCCTTTCTTTACTAATTCTTCTACCATACTTTTTAGTCTTAGAAGCCACAGCTCTGTCTTTGCTACTGCTTGAGTCCTGTATTGCATGGCATGACTGTGCTTCTGAACAAGAGATGCCTTTTGTTTACATAAATATTTTCATTACTTGTAATGATTTTTTTTTTAATGCATTTTTTTTTTTTTTTTTTTTTTTTAACTCTAAGCATCCCTGGATAAGTGACAGTTTGGCTAAGTTCGTGAAAGTTATTTGCATAATTTTTGTATTTATTACCTGTGACAAATAGTTTTTCCTTTTTACCATTAATGGTATTATTTTGTATAATCTAAACTGACTTTTAATGTTACATTAATATTGACTGATGAAATTACTTTATTAAAAATAGTCACTTCAGGTAATTGGGGCATATAGTGACATGGGGCAAAAAAAAAGGATCAAATTAACTTAAATGTTTTTCTAGTTGGCCCTCAAATTCTTGAGCATTTAACCCTTCAAAAATTTTTGAGCAACTACAAAAATGTTTTGTCATTAGTTTAGAAAGCATCCATACAAAATTAGATCCATCTCAGAAATATGAGACGCCATGTAATATGAAGTTTTGCAAGGATATCCCCTCATCTGTTGAAAACAGATGTGCCACAAAAAGAAACTGCTTAATGCAAAAGTCCAGAGACATCTGCAAATACATGACGCCATAAAGTTGATTTCTAAGATAATATTACATGGATTTGATACATACTCAATGTATTCCCTCAAAATTGAGGGTATTAGGCCAGGTTTGGTGGCTCACACCTGTAATCCCAGCAGCTTTGTGAGGCTGAGGCAGGCCGATGGCTTGAGCTCAGGAGTTTGAGACCAGCCTGGGCAACATAGTGAGATGCTGTCTCTTGAAAAAAAAAAAAAAAATTCAAGGGTGCTAGAGACCAGTACCATTTCTCCCCAACAATCTGTTATTCCTTGAAAACATTTTGACATGATTCACTTCATGCAAAATAGCTTCAAAGATAAACATATTAAACAGGAATTTCCAGTCTGTTTATCTGCTGGATGATCTATATGACTTCAAAGTTCAAGTAGCTTCTAGCACAAAATTCATCTTTCCAGTCCTTCAGTGAGAATGAGAATGTCTTAAGTTATGAACCTAATTCTCAGCTTTCCTGTTATTCTCTTACACTGGATTTTATTCCACTTGTTATGCTACTCTTGTTTCTTTTTGAAGTCACTATTTTATTCAGCCCTTTTCCCTTCCTCTGTTCAGCACATACCTAACTGATGAGACCCACAGAGAAGTAAAATTTACTTCTCTCTGAGAAGAAGAGATGAGAGAAAGGTTTGCTTTTATCATTAAAAGGTATCTGTTTTCTGTTCTTTATTTTCAGATGTCCTTGCTTTTGAAAAATATTCAGTGGATATATAGATATCAATAACCTGAGCAAAGAGATATTGGCAGTAAATATCAAAGAGGAAATTTACATTCCTGTTCCCTTTGCTACATTATTGATGTTTTCTTATACCATTCCCTTTGAAAACATAATGTGTACTGACAGGCTTTTGCTTTGACGCAGGCTTTAAATAGAGTTATGTTCCCCTAGTCCTTTTATCAGACTATTTCACTTCTTCTACCTTGTAAAACAGCTGTGAATCCAAAAGTAAGAATGTGTGAGCCCACTGGGAAATAACCACAGAGTCAACTCATTTTAAGTACAAGGAAGAAAAATGCCCTTTTATAGAAACCAAAATATATTTTACTTAGTTTTGTAAATTTATTCAATTCCAACGTATAAATAACTCTGTAAAGATATTTTATCAGTTTCCCTGGGCTGGATATTTTTAGCATATAAAAGGAAACAAAAAAGTCCTCAAATGGATTGTATTGCCTTAAACCCTTGGACCCTGTCCACCTTCTGTCTTCGAACTGAATTGGAACTATTCCTCTGTTCGTGCTAGAATGTGTGTCTGCAGAGCTGGGAAGAGAGGGAGATACGTATCCCACCTCTTAGAATGTGAGGCCCTACCCTAGGTTATAATCAAAAGTTTGGGAGCAGGATCTACAAGGCCAGTTGGAAGGACAATTTCTTAGTAAAAGCAAAGTGGTGTCTTTGATCACGGGGAAAGCGAAAGACGAAACATACTAACCAGAATTGGCAGTCTGGGCCTACGCAGTCCTATATACAGTAGTTCCTCCTTATCCATGGGGGATATCTCTAGTGGTTGCCTGAAACCTGGGATAGTACTAAACCTTATATATACTGTTTTCTCTTACACATATATACCTATGATCATTTAATTTATAAATTAGGCACAGTAGGAGATTAACAGCAATAACTAATATCAAACAATTATAAAAATATGCCAGCATCACTACTGTGTTCTGGGGCCAGTAAGTAAAATAAGGGTTACCTAACCACAGGTACTGTGATACTGTGACAGTCTATCTGATAACGAAGACAGCTATTGAGTAACAGGCACATAGTGTCCATAGCGTGGGTATGGTGGACGAAGGGATGATTTATATCTGGGAGGGACGGAGTGGGACAGTGTGAGATTTCATCATGATACTGAGAATGGCACACAATCTAAAATGTAGTTCTGTAATTTTCCATTTAATATTTTTTGACTGTATTTGATTATGGGTGACTGAAACATGCAAAGTGAAACCGTGGACAAGGGAAGCCTACTATCTCTTCTTAGTCTCTTAGGACACTTTTGAGGCTAAAGCCAACTACGAAAATAGTTTTTAGACTCTCTCTGAGCTTCAGGATATCTGTAAACATTTGAAGATAATTTAATGAATGCAGTAGTTAATATTTTGCTATCTTCAAAATAGTTTCATTGTTATATCCAATAAATGTTTCTTTAAATTTATGTTAATGCCTTTTATCTTTGGCAATTGGGTTTCTATTTAAAATTGTATTTAAAGAAAGAGATTCTACTACTATGGGAAAAAAATATTTACTTAGAAAAATACAGCGGTGGCTGGGTGCGGTGGCTCACACCTATAATCCCAGCACTTTGGGAGGCCAAGGCAGGCGGATCACTTAAGGTGTGAGACCAGCTTGGCCAATATGGTGAAACCCTGTCTCTACTAAAAATACAAAAGTTAGCTGGGCGTGGTAGTGTATGCCTGTAATCCCAGCTACTCAGGAGGCTGAGGCACAAGAATTGCTTGAACCTGGGAGGAGGAGGTTGCATTGAGCCAAGATCACAGCGCACTGCACTCCAGCCTGGGCGACAGAGCAAGAGTCTGTCTCAAAAATAAGAAAAGAAAAGAAAAATATAGTGGTCTTGGAGAATTCAGTGACAGGCCAAACCATTAAGTCTGTCATCACTACAGTCCTTAGGGAACTGCAATATTGTAAGTATAGTAATGACACAGTGGAGAACCATAATGATGGCCTCCCCGACAAAGAGGAACAAACCCATTTATGCCTGAGGTTGCAAGTTTTTGAATTTTTGCCATCAGACCCTGGCGATGACCTTGAGCAGTAGGAGATAAATTCCACATGCTTAGTGTTCCAATAATGGAACACTAGGCATACATGGGTTATTAAAGTATCCAAAATTAACATGCTTAGCTGTGACATTGGAAAGGCAATGTGTTTGCTGTGGCACACATACCAGTAAATAATGACTGGTCCAAATTTGGTTTTCGTTTTTCTATTAAAGTCAATTTACTAAGGCAGGGAGGGACCAGAGCTGTGCTGTCCAATTCAGTATTCAATAGCCATGTGTGACTGCTAAGGACTTCCAAAGTGGCTAGCCCAGTGTCAGGTATGCTGCAAACACACACTGGATTTCAAAGACTAAGCACAAAAAAACTGTAAAATACATCCCAATATTTTGGTTATACTGAGTTAAAGAAAATAAAATTATTTTTGCCTATTTGTGTTTTTAAACGTGGCTTCTGGAAAATGTTTAATTACGCGCATGACTGGCATCATCTATCTTTGGCCAGCACTAGACTAGAATAATAGGTTTCACAAAGATGTCTACTGTTATACTAAAAGTGTGACATAAACTTTTGTTATTTAGGAGACTCTTAGCGGAATACATGATTTTCTTGACAGTGAGGCGTACATGAGGCATCACATACTTGAACAGTTAGAACCACTATCTTTTTAAAGGTTCTGTGCCAGAGCTACAGCTTTAAAATGGAGGGATCGGGAAAGCATGCGTTTGTCTCCAGTCTTTCCCACTGACCCTACATCAAAACGAGGACATAGTTACTAAGTACTTTGTATGCTATTGCTCTATTTCTGGTTTTGGAGGGGATCAAAAATATAAGACTGGGACAAAGGAAGGTTTTACAGTGAGACCAGTTGAACAAAATAAATTATTTTAAAAGAATAATTTATTTCCCAGGTTAGCGACTCAGTAGTATAAAGTATTTTTTTAATTGTTCATTTTCTGAATAGGCTTCTGGAATTTAATTTCTGTACTTAATTATATTTATCTTTGACACGATTTTTATACCTTGGTTTGCAGGAAAGCAGATGATGGAGCTGAATATGCCACTTACCAGACTAAATTAACCCCTCCAGCAGAGCAGAGAGGCTGAATGGATTCCACAACCTCGTTTGCTAGTTCATCTTTTGACTCTATTAAAATCTTCAGATACCGAGTTGTTATTCTCTAGTTTCATTCTCATGAATGCAACCGTGGCTTAACTAACATTCCAGTGTGGCTTGAATGTAGGTAGCATGCTTTGATGCTTCTTGGAAACTTGTATGAATTTGGGTATGAACACATTGCCTGTTTTCCCTTAAATAACACTTAGATTTATTGGACCAGTCAGCACAGCATGCCTGATTGTATTAAAGCAGGGATGTGCTGTATTTTATAAAATTGGCAAAATTAGAGAACTATAGTTCAAAATGAAATTATATTTTCTTTCTAAAGAAAGTGGCTTTGAAATCTTTTTTGTTCAAAGATTAATGCCAATTCTTAAGATTCATTCTTTCACCAGCTGTAGAATGTATTTTACATATCGTTCGTTGTAAAAAGCCCTTACGAATATGTGTATACTACTTTGGCTCTTGTGCATTAAAAACAAGAACACTGAAAATTGGGAATATGCACAAGCTTGAC
This sequence comes from Piliocolobus tephrosceles, assembly GCF_002776525.5. Classification (NCBI taxonomy): domain Eukaryota; kingdom Metazoa; phylum Chordata; class Mammalia; order Primates; family Cercopithecidae; genus Piliocolobus; species Piliocolobus tephrosceles. The sequence continues at coordinate 64,585,717 of NC_045434.1, forward strand.
TTCCTTAACCAAGAATATTATTGGAAAATTCTCTAAAAGTGAATAGGGTAAATTGTCTATTCTTTGTAATGTGTTTGGTGATTTCAGAAAGCTAGAAAGTGTATGTGTGGCATTTGTTTTCACTTTTTAAAACATCCCTAACTGATCGCATATATCAGTAATTTCAGAATCAGATGCATCCTTTCATAAGAACTGAGAGGACTCTGACAGCCATAACAGGCGTGCCACTTCATGGTGTGAAGTGAACACTGTAGCCTTGTGGTTTTCCCAAAGACAACTCCATATGTTCTCTGAGGTTGAGTAACCCACTCTGAATTCTGGTTACATGTGTTTTTCTTTCCCTCCTTAAATAAAGAGAGGTGTTAAACATGCCATCTAAAAGTAGGTGGTTCTGAAGAGAATAAATTCATCAGATAACCTCAAGTCACGTGAGAATCTCAGTCCATTTACATTGCCTTGGCTAGTAGAAGCCTCTTACCTATATATGTGTCTTACCTCATCTCCTAAAAGGCAGGGTACAAAGTAAGCCATGTATCTCAAGAAGGTAACTTCACTTTGTCTGTTTGCTGTTGATTGTACCAAGGGATGAAAAAAGTAAATATAGCTCAGGTAGCACTTTATACTCAGGCAGATCTCAGCCCTCTACTGAGTCCCTTAGCCAAGCAGTTTCTTTCAAAGAAGCCAGTGGGCGAAAAGCAGGGACTGCCACTCCCAATTCAGATCACACTGTTAAAAGTTGTGTTTTGAAATTTTATGTTTAGTTGCACAAACTGGGCCAAAGAAATGTTGCCTTGAGGAAGATATGATTGGGGAATCAAGAGTGTAGAAGAATAAATACTGTTTTCCTGTCCAAAGACATGTTTATAGTGCTCTGTACATGTTCCTTTCCTTTGTAATCTCTGGCGAGATGCTTTAGGAAGATAAAAGTTTGAGGAGAACAAACAGGAATTCTGAAGTAAGCACAGAGTTGAAGTTTATACCCATGTCACATGCTTTTCAAGAATGTTGCAATGACTTAGAAGCAAGGAATGGTGTTTTTTTAAAACCTAATTGAAGTATATTCAAATACTTTAATGTATAAAATAAATATTATACAATATACTTGTATAGCAGTTTCTGCTTCACATTTGATTTTTCAAATTTAGTATTTATATTAGAGATTTATGTATAAATATGTATTTTGTCAAATTTGTTACTTAAATATATGGAGACCAGTTTTCTTTGGAAGTTTGTTTAAATGACAGGAAGAAGTGTATATGAATTTAAGAAAATTTTTTAAGCTGTAAAAATGTATTTGCTATAAAATGAGAAGTCTCATTTATAGAAGTTCTTTATTGCTCACTTTTTAAAAAATTGACTCTTGAAATCTGTTAAAATAAAATTGTACATTTGGAGACGTTTCATGATGATGTGTTATTTGGGTTTCGTCTCAAATTGAAGTATGTTTCTAATTGGGCCCGTCTTCTAACCATTCCACTCCCACAGCCATTCATCCTGTCCCTCCTAGCTCAGACCCTTAAGTATCCCCAGGCTTCTCCACTCCCAACCCATCACATAGATACTGCACAGAGGTATCCAGTGACATCACATTACCTACTGGATGAAGTCCACATTTCTTAGCCTGATACTTGAAGACCTTTTACAATTAAATCCCAACTTTCTTCCCCAAGCCTTTCCTATCGCACTTCTTCAAATAACCTACTCTCAGTCAAGCCTGACCATTTCCCCTGTGCTTTCTGCTGTATTCCTAGTTCACTGTTGCTTGAAACACACTGTCCTGTTGAGATCCTATGCATCTTCCAAGGCCCAGCTCAGATATTACCCTTCATGAAACTGTGCCTGATTTCTGCCCTGCTCTTATAGTCTTTATTATTACCTAACCTTGGGATAGCCACATTTAAGCATCTATATATACATGTGTTCAGTAGAAGATATATCTTCTACATCCCATGAACGCATATGTAGAGCTAAATAAAAACCCAAGTCCCAACAAAATATAAAATTTATGTAACTAGTAGGATTTGGTTGTTTCTGCAAAACTCATTGTTGCACTCTCTGCAGATTTCAGTCGGATTGCTAAATTTCTCAGAGCAGGCTTCAGTGTTTCTCAACCGTGGCTGCACATTGCAATCACTGGGGGAGATTTACGGACACCTGGGTCCCATCCCTAGCTATTTCCAGTGTAATTGATCTGGGATGTGGTTTGGCTGTAGGGATTTCCAAGCATCCTAAATGATTCCAATGTGCAGCTAAGGTTGAAAACCCATGCATTAGTAAATCTCAAGCCCCACAGTCAATTTTTCTATATAAACTTGTAAAGATAAAAGTTAAAGGCTTATAGAAGAAAACTACGGCTTTCTTAATTCAGCCTATTAAATCAGAAAATTTCATTGAAGACTTGAATTAAGGTTTTGTCGTTTGGCTAACTGAACAAGGCTATCTGTGGTTTAGAAATACAGAAGCACTAAAATACTGAATCTTTAATAAAACACTAGGTGAAAATTATATATATGTGTGTGTGTATATATATATATATATATATATATATTTTTTTTTTTTTGAGGCTGGAGTGCAATGGCACGATCTTGGCTCACTGCAACCTCTGCCTCCCGGGTTCAAGCGATTCTCCTGACTCAGCCTCCTGAGTAGCTGGGATGGCAGGCATGCGCCACCACATCTGGCTAATTTTATATTTTTAGTAGAGATGGGATTTCTCCATGTTGATCTGACTGGTCTTGAACTCCCGACCTCAGGTGATCCGCCCACCTTGGCCTCCCAAAGTGCTGGGATTACAGGCGTGAGCCACTGCACCTGGCCTGAAAATTATATTGACTGTGAATAGAGCATTCTGGAAAATCTTATGTGACCTTGAGACTGTAATGTATTTTTTAAATTGGCATAAAATACATGGGGAGAGTTAGTTACTTTGTAAGGTAACTAACAGTAAATCCGGAAGAATGCTGAAGGGACTTGAGATTAGAAGGAATATGAATTTGTGGTGTTAAAGTAGATTTTAGGGTTTGTGGGAAACAGGCAACTCTGTGTTATTCTAAAACTTAGTAATGTCTTTCAGCTAACATTTTAACCAAGAATGAGCTTTTCTGCGTATTTTTAAATTTTGCATACTTGTACTTGAGTAGGATTTAACATGGAGTCTAATAACTTCCAGAAATGATTCAAAATTGAGTGACTGTACATACGGATTTTTTTTTTTTTTTCCTGGACTACACTGTTCTCATCAGAATATCCAGGCTCACTCAGAAAAGGTTATATTAATATGACTGATCCTTTGTAAATCGGAGCACTGCTGCCCTCCTGTGGACTGTTAGGGCATTTGACAATCCCTTCCTTACCAGCTCAAACTTAGTCACTTCTTAGAAGTTTCAGTCATTGCTGTGATTCCCCAGAAGACATTTTAAATTTCATTTGGGATATGGTATAAGACTAGCCCTCTTCTCCTTCTGTAAGATCAAAATTATTTTTTGACACAGGATCTCGCTGTGTCACCCAGGCTGGAGCTCAGTGGCTCAATCACAGCTCACTGCAGCCTCAACCTCCTGGGTTCAAGGGATCCTCCCAACTTAGCTTCCCCAACGGCTTTCGCACATTGCCCAAGCTAGTCTTGAACTCCTGGCCTCAAGCAATCTGCCTGCCTCAGTGTTCCAAATTACTGGGGTTACAGGCATCAGCCACCACGCCCAGCCAAAATTAACATTTTTAAAGGAGTTTTAAATGCTGTCCCTTATTGCTTAAGTATAGGACAAGTATAATATTGTGGATCTGTGGTCAATAAACAATTTTTCCTTCCCTCTCACATACCAGCAGAATGTGAACCAATTGCCACAAGTATAGATAACATTTGAAAAAGCCACCCGTCCTGATTCCTGACTTGATAGTACATAACCCAGGGAAACCTGTACAGAGGTAATAAAACTGATGTTAGGAGACTCCACCTTCCTTTATAAGATTTACCTCTCTCATGTAGCTTTTTAAAAAACCACACTATTATAATACGGTGCAGTGGCAAACCCTGTGCTAAACTACTGTAAACAGGAGCCTCAGTATCCTGGTGTTTGGGGTGTGTGGCTTCATTTGAGAGAGAATTCAGGAACAAATGCTTGGAGAAGCACTTCAGAATGGTGTTCAGGAAAATTATCTATCTTCTGATTAACATACTTCACCTGAAAGAGTTCCTAGGAAAAATAGTCTGTAAATTTGTATTTAAGTTGGGACTCAATGATTAGAGAATTCTTTGGTTAGGTTCCCATAGCATCATGCTTCTCAAGTCTTAAGTGTGCTAGCTAGTTACATGGTGATCCTCTTAAAAGAAATTAGAATCAGAAGATTCAAAAGGTATCAATCGGTTGGGGCCTGAGGTTCTGCATTTCTAATCAGTTCCTAAGAACTGCTGTTTGTGGTGGGCTATATAATGGCCTCTAAAGATATCCAGGTCCTAAGACCTGGAACCTGTGAATGTTACTTTATATGGCAAAAGGGTCTGTACAGATGAGATTAAGAAAACTGAAATAGGGAGATTATCCTGGATTATCCAGGTGGGGCCCTAAATGTAATCACAAGGGTCCTTCTAAGAGGGAGGCAGGGGGAGATCTGACTGTGCCAGAAGACAATGTGGCCACTGAAGCAAAAGGCTGCCCTGCTGGCTTGGAAGACGGAGGAAGGGAATGCAAGCCACAGAACACAGCTCTAGCAGCTGAAGAAGGCAAGAAAACCTGTTCTCTCCTGGCGCTTCTGAGAGGGCAGGCGGCCCTTGCAGTCCGGTGAGCTGATTGCAGGCTTCTGACATCTGTAACTGTACGAATAAATGTGTGTTAAGACACCAGGTTTGTGGCAATTTTTTAGGGCAGCCACAGGAAACTAACACACCAGTGCTGGGGGCCCTCAGACCATACTAAGTAGTAAAGCATTTTAGGAACAAGACCACAGAAGAGAGGCTCTCAACTTTAAAACAACAGTGAGGTCCAGGCCCATTCCCAGACCAGCAAAACCCGAGATTGTAGGGATGGGACCCAGGGAACACTAATTTAAAGACTCTTTGGGTGAACTGAACAGGAAGACAGGGTAGGGCACCATCATACTAGAATAAACTCAAAAGTACAACTTTTGTGTTCAAGGAAAACTCTCAAGTTCCATCGATGTATGGACACACTAGTCTGCCAGGTACTCTCCGGAACCTACACACCAGCTTCTCAAAGTGAAGGTCTGGGTCAGTATCTTACACAAAGAATTATCCAGTTCTAGACTTATTTCTGTTTCACCTAAACTGGCCAAATATTTGACTTGTCTCATCCACGTTTATTAAGGAAGTAAACACTAATGAGGTAAAGAGCTGTTTACTTCCACAGGTGGGATTTGCCAGTCCAACTTGCATGAGGCTTGAAGGTGCTGTCAGTCTAATAAGCCTCCCCACTCAATAATTTTTTTCATTATCTATTCACCAAGACCCGCTTATAAATTTACGGTTAAAAAATCTGGTAAAATTTAGATAAGCAGGACTCATGTGCTACAAAGCGTTTTCTACCTAGGTTGATAGCATGGCTTCATAAACCTGATTCAAGATGTTGTCTCTGGAAGAAACATTCTACATAATTACCAACTGATTGTACAAAACCGCCCCAGAATGGCAATTTTAGGTAAAGAGCTGTCCGCATCCTAATGAATAAAACAAAATAATCCTGTTTGAGAGGCACCCCAGTTACATTTTGCTTCTCATGACTTAGCAATGTGGCACTATTTAAGCATTCAATGAGTGTGCCATAAACTGCCTTTATAGAAAAGACGTCTCAAAACATTGTTTTTGTCCTTTGATGCTGAACTCGATTTCACACTTACTCATTTGAGGACTGGAATCAGGGCCTCCTGAGAGCAAAAATCTGTTTTACTTGTTTGTATTTGCAACACCTAGGCTGGAGCTTTGAGTGTGGTGGGTAGATCAAAAGCTGTTTAATTGGTAGGTAGTACAACAGACTCCAAAGATGTCTAACCTATAGGTATTTAATACTATTGGAGCCTATCTCAGCGGGAAGTGAATAAAACAATATAACTTAGGGTCTTAACATCACCACTTAGGGTCTTCCCACCACCACATCCTGGGGATTAGAACATGGGTTCTTCCACCAACAGCCTGAAATAGCACTGCAGCTGCAGTGAGGGGGTGCAACACATGTACTGGCAAGTGTTGCCAGCAAATGCTACTTCCGCCCCCCACTCTCAGCCCACTGGGCAGGGCAGCCATCTGGGGGAAGACTGTGGCAGGGGGTTGGGCTTAGAAATGGCTTCCTAGGTGGCTGATTTGCCATGATTTACTGCAAGCCACTGGCTTTAAAAGAGTTGTACTGCAGGTAGTTCATAGTCATGCACCTCCTGTGCAAAATCCTGATCAGGGGGCCACAGCCTGCCTTCCTGAAAATCCTACAAGCTTGATCCCCTATCAAGTCAAATCTGGCTAATCTTTGAATAGCTTTACAAAACTGGCTCACTGGGCCCAGTGTGGGGTGGCTCACGCCTGTAATCCCAGCACTTTGGGAGGCTGGGGCGGGTAGATCATGGGGTCAGGAGTTCGAGACCAGCCTAGCCAACATTGTGAAACTCTGTCTCTACTAAAAATACAAAAATTAGCTGGGCGTAGAGGTGCACACCTGTAATCCCAGCTACTCGGAAGGCTGAGGCAGGAGAATTGCCTGAACCTGGGAGGCAGAGGTTGCAGTGAGCAGAGATCATGCCGTTGCATTCCAGCCTAGGTGACAGGGTGAGACTCCCTCTAAAACAAAGAAACAAACGAAAACAGAAACAAAAAAAACTGGCTCACCTTGTTTTCAAGTGTTGACATAAACTAACAGTCAAAAGTATAACTCAATCTTTTATAAAATAAGTGAAATCAGTGCTGTGCCCCTCCAAGGAACCATGCAACAGTATGTTCAGTTGAACACAAGTTCCTTGCAGGAACAGTTGCTGGCAGAAGGGCTGTGTCTACAGCCCATGGGGAATCAAGGACAATTTTCCCATTCAGTAGGGAGCGTCCCTCAGCCTTGATCTTCAACATTTCTTCTCTTCCCTAATCTGTTCTCTCATTTCATTTCTTGGCTCACAGAATTTCATTCTTGCCTTAATGGGTTTCATTTTTAACGTCTGTCTGGCTGTAACCTACTTTGAATTCTTTATGAAGTAGGCAAGATCTGCATAGCAAATTAATTTTTCAGGACCCACTTCTTATCATCACAGAATTATGAATGGGAAATAATAGATGAAAAACCACAGACATGATCAACTGAACATAGTATTTATTAAGGTCAGGATGCATGAATAGACTCTTCTTAACAGAAAGATAATTCAACAGCAATCAATTTATAGAATTTAGAGCAGTACTACATTTCAGCAAAATGGAACTGAGAACGTTAGATAAATTATAGTAATTTGTTTTTTAAAATCCATTAAACTATCTCTTACCTCTGCAATAACGTATCATACACACAGTTAAAGAAGTTAGTTAGTAGGGAAAAACATGATCTTCCTTCCCCATTCTCTGCCCATCCATCTTCCAGGAAACCACAGGCTGCTGCCGCCCAGACTTGGCATGAGACTTCGAGGCTGCTGCTTTTCCCCCTACATCATAACCGATTTCAAATGGTGCTAGACAAAAACAGACTCTGAACACCAGGAGAAATCGGTCAGCCTGTGTAAGAGATGGGCCAGTGGTGCTCCCAGGGTCTGCACCTCGACAGTCCAGGTGGCAAGTCTGATTTCGGGTGCCCCGCAACTGACGCTGAATACTCCAGGGCATCCTCTAAGAGCAGACTGACGGTGCTGATGTGGACAAAATGGTCCTCCAGGTGTACTGCCCTCTCCCCTGCCCCATGACAACCAATACCCAATACATTGTTATCCAACAGAGTATGACAACTGCCACACTCAAAGGCCCTACCAACACATTCATGCTGGTAACGGCTGCTAGGAGTCAACAGAAATAGCATCACGACCTCTGTCCCTGCTCAAGCCACTGTATTTATTTTAAACACAACCCCCTTCCCTACTGTCACTTCTCCCCAAACCCAACAAACTCAAGAGTGTATTTTGCTCTTCAAGTTCTTCCCTGGACTTCTTGAACAGACTCAAGTGGCAGGAGGAGAGGAGCCAGTCCCATGAGCAGCAGTTCCTCTGCAGTCCACCCTTGGCTGTGCTGCAATTCTTACTCCTAAAACACTGATTTCAAATGGTGCTAGATACAAAGATGGAAAAATCTAAGCCACCATGTGAAACCAGCTTCCAGAAGAAGAGGATCTCAATGAAGAAAGAAGGGAGATTCAATCGGAAGACCCAGCCTCTGCCCTGAGGAGAAATGTCTTCTTGCAGTTCTACTTGTGATACGACACAGGGCTCCATGGGAAAGGCACAAAGGAGGTTACACAGTGCTGCGCAAAGCAACATGGAAGTCACAGCTGATGCTTCAAATAGATGAGAGCAATACAAAACTCATTAATTCTAGGTTAATTCTATTTGACTTCACACCAGTCACCATAAGTTATTATATATGATGAAATAAAATAGCCAAAATTATCATTAAAATACATTAATATTTACATTCATACTGCCCTGCATTTGTATAGTATTTCACAGTATACAAAGTGTTTCCAGATACATTCTCTTACTTCATCAGGACACAAGCACCCTATCTGCCTGTGGAATGAAGCTCCAGCTGCTACACAAAGGTGAGTTTCAACCTGGGCCAGGGCGACTCTTCTATGTGTCTTATTTGAGAAGAGCATGCGTTCCTCCTTCCCACCTCATATGTAAGTATCAGAACATTCAAACATGACCCCGTTAATCTGCAATCTTATTTAACCTCTGACGTGACTTAAACTGGTACCCTATAATTGTATTAAGCAGATAATCCTCTAACATAAGAATTGAGTTTTATTTTCAAAATCTGCTTGAAAATAAGATTTGCACACTGTATTCCAAATTAGATTTCCCATCTCCTTACAGCATCATCTTTTTTGGTTGTCTGAAGCTAAGAAAACACGTGTATTTCCTCTGATACCATAACCAAGAGAAAAGAGACAGAGTAGAAACTGTGTATTTTAGGTTCCCTACCAATTATTCCGGCCTCCAGATACAGGCTTATAATTTTTATGGTTCCTGGAACTAACAGTATGTGTTGCTAGAAGGAGAAGTAAGAAATAGAATTTGAACATCAAAAGTTGTGGTATTTAATTCTCACAACAGTCGTATGGGGCAGGTATTTTTCCCATTTTTGCAGAAGAAATTCATCCTTAATGAGGCTAAATAACTTGTCTGCAGTCACACAACCAATAAATGCAGATCCCAGGTCTAACTCCAAAGACTGCGTTTCCTCCCTTGTACCCACAGCAGCCTGCTCCATAACTTGACTATCATCTCATTTTGTTCTTGAACTTCATTAAGAACAAAATAGGGTGGGTGGGGCAGGAAATTCCTAGGTGATACTTCTGCACTGATTGGGATCATACTGACTACATAACACGTTATACTTAGGCAGAGACAGGAGCACGATCTGGGTTCTGCGAAGCCTGGGTGGTCTGAGGCAGCTTGCTTTGTTCTCCTGCTCCTCTAGCTCCTCTGCCGTCTTTCCCCAGCATGGCTGTGGCTGTGGGAAAGACGCCGAAGATGAACCTGCAACAAGCGATTCTGACACCAGCGCTAGGCTCTACGGCCCATGGTGGGACTTGCCAGCCTCAGTCACAGGTGGGAGAGCTGGGGCAGATATGCACACAAGGGCTCTCAGTGATGACAACTGCAGCCAACACCTGGGGCTTGTTAACCAGGTAACAGCCTGGGTTGTAAGGTCAGGAGTGAGTGCTTAAGGACAGTTATTACTGAGAGTCCAAATCCTGTAAAATGAGAGGATTTGATGAGATTCTCACTTTTCCGCTTTTCATTTTAGCCACTCTTCCTTATCAACTTCTAGTTACCAGTATCCACAAACCCCCTCCTATGAGCCCTCACACAGGTGTTCCGCGGTGATCAGAAAGCACTTCCCTCCATTGCAAGGCCCTGCTTAAGCTGTTGTCTCTTCTGGAATACTCTCCTTCACCCTCCCTTAGCTACCACCCCTCAGCCCCGCCCCCATCCATCACCACTCCAGGGAACTTCAGTCATCCTCCCCTCAGCTCAGGAAAGCCTCCCTGAGTCTAACCCGGCTCGCTAGAAGGTTAAGTGGTCCTCGCCAGCCTCAAGTTCTTTCCTTCAGTAGCCACTTATCTCACTTGGTCATCAGTGTGATTATTTAACGTCTCTCCTGCTACCCGTAAGGGACCATTCGAAGTCCAGCGGAGGGGTTGTGCATAGCAGGGGGCCACTGCCACTGAGGGAGTTAATAGAAGCCAGAGTCTGGGTCCCCACTCCTGGATTCTAACATTTATCTCTTAACTCTCTGGAAGAAGAGATAAGAAGCCATTAACAATGCATCACTTTAATTAAACACTCTAAAAGAAGTGGAGAAAAAAATCACGTTAGTATTGAAACCCTTTGCCTTTCCAATTCCACTGGATAAAAGGGGTCCTTCAGGTCTCAGCCCTCCCAACAGAACCAGTTTTCTCCTCTCAGAGTTAGCTGAGCAATGACTCTTCGCTGAAACAAGCTGGTGGCTGTTCCCTACTAGGAAGCAGCCAGTTAGTTTGACAAGGGCTGGAAGGGGCTTGCTCTCCTTGGCACCATGCCTGAAGGCCACCTAGACCTGTAAGAAGGCAGCCCATGAAAACCCCGTCCTGCTGCCATCCAAGGAGGGTGATGGGTTTTACCCACCTCAGCCTAATGACTCCAAACAAACTGGCCGAAGGTGAAAGGGTTGGCATGGCTGTCTGGGGAGGAAAACCACCCACCCAGAAGGGTGGGTATGTCAGTCTTGTGAGTGCTGCCATGCAGGGAAAAGGTGTGGGAGCTATACTCCAGCCTGGTCCATTTCTGTCCCCACATTCTACCTGCAGGCTTCTCCACCTCACACCAGGGCATTCATCTGCCTGGGCACACAGAGAATCAGAACACAATGGTTTTAATACCTGCTTGGCCCCAACTCTGAGAACAGGGACCTGCCACTTGCCCTGAATGGGCCTCAGTGTCTTCACATGTAAAGAGAGGAGGCTGAGGTAGGCTGCTCAGAGGGCTTGGGCAGGAAACCTGAGACAGAGAAGTGGTAACAGCAGGCAGCAGAAATACAGTGTCCTGGAGAGGCCATATTTTGTCTAAATGCATGCAAAATCAGATACATTAAAATAACCCTAGCCAGGTGTGATGGCACACACCTGTAGTCCCAGCTACTCAGGAGGCTGAGGCATGAGAACTGCTTGAGCCCGGCAGGCAGAGGTTGCAGCAAGCAACGCATCACTGATATTGTGCCACTGCGCTCCAGCCTGGGCTACAGAGTGAAACCCTGTCTCAAACAAAAACCAAAACCAAAACCCGTGCAGGCCAAACACATCTGAGGGTTAAATACAATCTATAGGCTGTTGGTTAAAAACAGTCTGGAGATGCAAAGATAGCTTCTGCTTCATTCTGTAAATGATGCTTTGTCTTTAAAGCCTAGCATGGTACCTAAAAAATAACACTGGAGGAAAACGGAAGGTGAAGGAATCCTCGTTTCTGAAATCTACAAGCAAACCCACTGAACAAACAGACACTGGCCCCCAGTTGCCTAACCCTGCTTGCTTGTGCTGCGCTACCACACTGTGTGCAAATCCAGAACGTGGGAAGGTTCTGCCAAGGCAGCGCTGGGTGCTGAGTCACAGCTACTTACGTGACTGATGTGTGTTCCAGCCAGATGGGGGGAGCCGGAAGCCAAGCCCAGATGGCCATCTTCTTTCCTCTGGGAATGCTGATTTCAGGGCTCCTGGCAGTAAGGAAGAGCTCATCTTGGTGAGAGAGGGGCCTGGAGAAGGCTCTTTTGTAAAAGGGGAATGCCTTGCCCTCAAAAGACAGTCCCAGGCCATTGCATGTATAAACTGAAAGGGCAGCCCAGCTTCCTGTCATTCTAGGCAGCAGCCTGGGCATTCTGTCTTCAGCTGCCGGGGTGGGGGCTGTGAATCAGAGGGAAGGGTGATAAAAGGAAGGGTATACACATGAGGGGCCAAGGGTGGGCAGGAGGGAGCATGGAGTTACTGGCTGGCCCAAAGTCCCCAGAAACCTCCATTAGGCTCTTCCTTTCTGGCAGGGTGGCCTTCAAAGGAGGACTCAGAACCCAGGGACCACTGCATTTCCCAGGCCCTGAGCCCCAGTGTGGGAATCACATCCTCCAAACCCACAGTGACCCTCAAACTGCTACTCAGGTAACAACGCAAGAAGTAACAGCCTTCCAAGCCTATGTGGACCCAGTATCAGTTTTTCTGGTTTTCCCTAGGTCAGAGGTATGGAGGTCTATGTTCCTAGGCAGCTGCACTCCTAAAAGTTCAGTTTTCCGTCCATCCCTTAACACTAATGACAAAAACCCTAGACTCAGTCCAGGCACGGGGCCCCTGGGTCAGGATTGCTGGCTGGATGGGAGGATGCACCAAGGTTACCCTGCCCCTGGGATGAGCTGGGGGGACAGCAAAAGACAGTGGAGGGCAAAAGGAAGGAGGAGGAGTGGAATGAAGACTGGGGCTCGGGTGTCTCCATGTCCCCCCAGTAGACGGGCTCAGCTCTGGCAGAGAAGGATAGGCATGGCCCAGAACTGCTTTCAAGGAAGCTAGTGCTTTCCGCGAGAGGAAAAATGAGCATACCAATGGTCTATTACACAAACACAATGCCCACCACAGAGTTCACGGGTCCAAACCAATGCAGATCCAAAGGCAAACCACCAACTCTGCTCCCTGGTCATTCCTAAATCATCTGCTTGACTCAGTGAAGATGGACTCAAAAGTGAAACCACAGTCTCAGGTGAAATCTAACTCTGGAGGTAGGGAAGGAGACGCCCCAAAGACCAGCTTCCACACCTCCCCAAGGCAGAGCTGGTGACCTCCTCCTTCAGCCACCAAGAAGAAGTAACTAACAGACGCAGTATCCTACCAGGCACCACATTCACAAGACGGCATGGCTGCTCTCGCTGGGAGAAGCACGTTCCTGTTCCCAAGGGCTCCTCCAGAGGCATGCCCTAGCCTCTGCAGCACAGCCTCTGCTCCTCCCTGGAGGGAGAGCACAGCATCTCAAAGGAGAGAGCATTTCAACAAGTCAAACACCCTCCCCAGAGCAGAGCACAGCCCAAGGGGG
>NC_045434.1:64598959-64697164 GCF_002776525.5 Piliocolobus tephrosceles
AGCATCTTTCCTAGAGCAGGACAGCAAGCCCCCCAGCAGCTCCCACAAAACCCCATCTCCAACAAGCCTCCCAGGAGAAGCCCGTAGCCACGTCCCCTGCCACCCAGTGGATCCTCATCAACACCTTCGCAAAACCTCCAGCCCTCTGCTTCCACTTCTGGGAGGTTCTTTAAAATCTACCTCCTCCCACCCACCCACCCTAATTCTGACCGTACCTCTTCAGCTGCTTTGAGACAGGTCATCAAGATCCCTCCCCTTCTCTTGTGGAAACCTGGGCCTAGTTTTCCACATCTTGAATTACTGGCTAAGGAAGATCTCCATGAACATTCAGGGAGGCCCCAGGATAAAGCTGGAACCTCCAAAGAGATTCTGGTTCCATCCCCTCATTTCACAGATAATGAAACTGGAGCCGAAGGGAGGAAAGTGAGTGAGTTTTTACCAACAAGAGCTAGGACCAGAATCAAGGTCTGCTGACTCCTCAACACAGAGCAATACAAACCCCACTTTCCTGACCCTCCTCCTCCCTGAGCACCCCCAACTACACTACTTCATCCCTGTGCAACTTCAGACCTCTGGCAGCAGATGGCAGTGTGTGCAGTCTGATGGGTCAGCTGTCCATGATCAGCCAAGGAGCGAAGAATCACATGGCCTGACTCCGCAGGTCCGCTGTCTCTTCCACCAAGTAAACAAGTCCCGAGCCCTGGAGCTACATGCGCTGAACACATGACACATGCCTGCCCTGTCCCCAGCACCACCAACCTGCCTCTGCCTCTCAAGACACAGAGCTCAACCAAGCATCTGGCACAGGTCACTTCTCTACGCCTGGTGCCCATCCCTTCCCTATCGCGAGACCATTAACTCTGGGAACGGCTTGTCCTGGCAGGACAGGCTGAGTTCAGAACCAGCCCCCTGCAGGAACATTTGACCAGTGGCTCGGCAAAGATCTAACCTGCACGTTTCCCTGTGTTGCATGGCAAGTATGGGGCACAGTGGCCAGCTTGAGAAAAGAAGTCAGCTGATGCCTGGGAGGGCATGAGGCGGAAAGCCAACGGCAACCATGGCAGACAGGAGAGAACCGGTCTGCTGGAGACTAAAGGCTTGACATCTACCCCACCTTGATCCCTGACTCATGACAAGTTCCTGTAAGCTATGGGGACCCTGGATGGATTTCCCTAGGAAAAAAGAGGGGGTTAGTTTGTGCTGGTCCTAACTCCCTGAAGGAAAGCTCAATTGATGTGGCTGCAGGTGGCTGAGCTCCTAAGTCTCTAGATTCCTCTGACCATCATCTGGATTCTCCTCCTTATGTGTGTGGGGGTCCCCTTTTCATCCCCACACAATCTCCATATATGTCTATCCTGTACATTTTTGAATTCTTTTTAAAAATCATTATTAGTGGTGTCTTTCCACACTAGAATGTATGCCCCAGGAAAGCGGAAACTTGACTTTGTCGAGTTCTGCATCTCCATCGCCTGGCACAGCCCCTGGCATATAGCAGAGGCTACATACACAGCAGCAGACGCCATGTACTGGCCTTACTCAGCTCTGCCTGTCCACGGCTACCAAAGGGCATTTGCGTCTGCCCTGCCTCCCCCAAAAGGAATGTGGCACAACTGTCCCCAGTGACTGGAAAGTTCCTCCGGGTGTCTGTCTTTTCGCTCTAGTTCACATCAGTCGTCTGAGGATCTTAGTTCACAAAAATGTCTGACTTCGGCCCAAAAGAGTAAGGAGAACGTAGAGGCTTTGGAATAAGAAGTGCATGCATTTAAATCTCAATAACCTCACTTACCAAATACATAACCTTGGGTTAAGTCACTTAATCAGTTTCTTTAACTATAAAAGGGAAGTGACCCCTATGTCATATGGTTGTTCTGAGGATGAAATCAGGTAAGGAGAGGAGGGTCCTTAAAAAAGGTCAGTTTCCCTTGGACCAAAAACTCTGATGCCCATCTCATAACTTCATGCCTCATTACAGACCCTGATCGGGGCACCATCCTGCCTTCAGTATCAGACACTCAGATGCAAATCCTTCACAGGAGATGTACACATCCATCCTGGGCCACGATAGGCAGCCCTGGCTGAGCACTGGACTTGTCCTCCCACACCTTCCTGGACTTGCTCCTGTGATCTAACCACACATAACCACCTTCCCATGTGGCTCTATCTGCCCCCATATCCCCATTCCATCCCCACAGGCTTGACACTATGGTACTGGGCTCCGCACAGGCCATGGGGCCCTGGAGGTGTTCTCTGGCTTTATCAGCCCATGAGCAGCTCTTGGGGAAGGAGCCAGCAAGAAAGCAAACTCAGTCCATGCTTTCCTCACAGTCACTCCAAGTCTCAGAAAAGCAAAGCAAAATGAAGGCCTCCCACAGACAGCCAGCTGGTGGGAAACGGTGGTATCTCTTACATATCTCAGAGGGAGATAACATGCCCAAAAAAGTGACCAGCACAAGGTACAGATCCTCTCTAAAGCTGTGGCTGCAGCCTTAGGGACACTCGAGCCGGGGGGACAGAGCCAAGATATGCATTAAACAATTCACAGAGCTGACCGGACCAGGATTCAATGGAATAGAGAAGGTGCTGACCAATCAGGGCCCCTGGCAGGGCCTCTCCCTCACAACTCCCAGCCAAGCCATACCACCTCGGCTCCAGAGCCACCAGCTCTGTTAACCTCTGCTGGATCCCAGATGGAAAGGCCCAATGCTGCCTCCTGGCTCCAAGACCTCAGAAATTCAAAGGTCAAGAAAAAAGTGCCAGATATGCCGGCCCCTCTCTCAGGGGATACCAATTGTTCTGCTATCCTCATTGGCAACACACAATGCCCCACGTCATGTGTGTAGAACCCAGGCTGGTGAGCAAGGAGGAAAAGAACCAGATGAGGGACAAAAATAGGAAAATCAGCAGGGAAGCACCAATCCCAATTCTGGAAACATCAGAGGCCACAGAGATAACTGCATGACCAGGAGCAAAACCAACCTCCCCTTTACTTCCCACCCTGGTTTTCCCAACCTAACCAAGGACAGGGCTATTTGTGGGAGTGGGGGTCACGAAGAGCTTTGCCCAGGGACGCACTGCAAATATGAGGGCTGAGACTCCCAAGCACAGCCAGCAGCAACGTCTGGCTCCAGCCCTACAGCCAGGGCTGGCCAGACTCTAGCCAATACTTCTTGAGGGACTTGGCTCTCTCCTTTTAGCCTCCCCAGCTACACCCAAGTCGGTATCTCTCCACTCCAACAACCCCTGCCATCCCTCACTGCAGTACTGCTGGAGGGCTGAGAACTGTCAGGGTCCTTGAAGGAAGAGACACCAGATTCTTCCAAACAGCCCTGGATCCCTCAGGCTGCTCACAGCCAACCTAGAGACTCATCTCAAATGGACAGAGGAGAAGAAAAAATAACAGGAAGCAGAATTGGCTAGTCTTCCCTGGATAGCAACGGGAGCAGCTTAGGAAGAGGAACCCCCCATCCCCACTAAAACATATGAGCAGAGAGGCACAACCACTGTGTGGCCAGAGGTAGGATCCCATGGGTACTTCCGAAAATTACCCAGCATAATTCCTTTCATCTTTAGAGCCCAGACCAATCTGCTGTTGGCCAATTTCAACTGGCTTTACTGGCCAAGAATGCTGTAGTCATTTACTCGATAGGAGAGAGACTTCCAAGTGATGTGCGGGCACCGAGAGTCTGCTTCGTGAATTGTATCAATGATGCCACTGACCTCCCCGATTCTGCAGGCCATCATCATTTTTCATTTTTAATCACCACTGCTATTATTGTGACCGGCAACAAGTGAGGCAGAAAAAAAGCATTTCTTTGTCAACTTCCTAGAGATGCTTTGCAATGGCTTACTGGACCAGGGTTTTTTTTTTTTTTTTTTGTTTTTGTTTTTAAGGCAAAGGTAATGAAGGCCTAGAAGAAGAAAGTGGCTCATTCAAAGAAACCCCAAAATTAGGGAGAGTCCCAAAGCCCACTGCTCAGCCCAGTCCAAACTCTAGACCACCAACCTAGACTAAGCCCCATCAAGGCAAAATGTATCTAGAGTTAAGACAGGCTATCCACTGAGACTACACAGGGGAGATAATCCCCAGGCACCAGGAAGGCTCCCAGGATTACGGAGGGGTTAAACCCAGAACCTCCTGCTGGATGCTGGAGCCAAGGAGAGTTTCTATTCAGCTACTGTGGGAGGCCCAAATGCTCTGCCAACTGCCACACCCAGGAACACTACCCAGTTATCTCCCACACGTCCGCACAGCCCGACCACTTCAGCTGCCCATCCTGCCCCCAACCCTGTGCTGGTTACTAACCCCATTCACAGAAAAGCCAGAAGGAGGAGAATGCAAAAAAGAGAACAATTGTTTGGGAGATTCTGAATGGAGACGTCTGAGGATTCCCCAACGGAATAAGAAAATGGTGTTCATGGGAAGGAAGGAGAATGGGGAAGGCTGGAGGGAGCAGCCCACATTGGACTTACCTGGGAGGCAGAGAGTGGTTAAATCCTACATCCTTGCTGCATCCAGTTTCCAGTAAGCAGCCTGGTGATGATTCACTGACAAGACTGGAGTCATGTGACATCAGTCAGCACTTGTGGTCACAAAACCACAAAAATTGGTGGCTCAACAGCACCTATGAGAGGAAAGAGGGGAATATCCAACCCACCCTGCCTTGAACCAGCCAGCACAACATGCTCACCCACCACCAAAACTCCTCCAGAGGACAGCTGAGCCCTCTCTGCCCAACTGGAGCCAGATCTCCAGAAACCCCAAACAGGGGTAAGGATGAAGAGTAGACACAGACGCAGGATGCCAATCACTGTGTTTGCCCTCATATATCCTAAAGAAAATCAAAGAGAGGAGGAAGTGGTAGAGGAAGGCAGGGAATGCAAGAGGTCCGAAAGAAGGGAGAGAGAGGTCAAAAGACATCCTTGGGCAAAGCATGGCAAACAGAAAACCAGGAAGAGAAAGCGGAGGCTGGTCTTTGATGCAGGGCACAACTGTACCTTCAGCCATGTCACATGTCCCTAGCTTCTCTCCCTCTAAGCTCAATATTCATTGGAGAGTTATCAGCCCCTCCTGGCCCTCATCCCACATCAGCACCTTCATCTAGCATGACCTTCCAATCTATCAGCATCTGAAACACAGGAGGAAAGTAAGCAGCTCTGAACCAGACAGACAGACACAGATACACAACACACACACACACACACACACACATACACACACACACACCCCTTCCCAGAATAAAAGGCCCTTGGAGATGGCTCATGCTCTCTAGGTTCTGGTTCTCTGATAGAAGTGCTCCACTCCCACAGGGGAGGGCAGACATGTCTGATAAGAATTGCTTAGCACAATGCTATATATAGTCTAGGTTCCTACCAGCCTGGAGATGTGGAGCTAGAACTTGGCAGAGAACCATGCTAGGTGCTGGCAAGGACCATCCTCCTGCTGCCAGCCAATGGGGAGCCTCATTTCCCGGCTGGGGGCCATGAGGGCAAACAGGGTCCTTCCAGGCAGCCCATTAACACTCCGCACTGAGGGACACAGGCGGTTGGCTCTGTTTTAGGGAAAATCAACTGCTCCCAAATGTGAGGGGGATGTGTGGGGGCTGAACAGCAAATTCTAGCTTCTCTGCAGCTATCCAGTAGCATGAGAAAATCAATCTAGTCCTCTCTTCTGGAGGACTAAGGGCGGGGTGTGTGGGAGAAGAATGGAGAAGGCATAGCAGGTGGCTGGGCTCAATAAACATCTATCCATTTCTGATGTTCGAAGAAATAAAGGAATGTAAAAGAATGCAGATGAATACTTACTGCAGAGAGCGGGGCTGCCAGGCATCTCCTTTTTTTGTTCCAAATACATGCAAGTGAGCCACTCTATCCGGCAGTATGATGGCTGTCTCCGGCACACTGGCACCATCCTCAGCTGAGCCTGAGTCGCCAAGAGGTTGTCACCCACTCACAGAGCAAGCTGCGCTCTCCTGAGTCCTCTGAGGAAGAAGAGAAAGGAAGACAGGTGGGCTCAGCTCAGAGAGCCAACCAGGCAATGAATTGAGCAGATCCCAACCAGAGTCCCATCTGCGGTTAGTACGTGGCTCTGGGATCATGACCCTCAGCTGCTGTCCACCAGCCAATGAAAGAAGCAAGACAATGTTGGGCAAAATGACATGGGACCTATGTCCTGGAGAAAGGCCAGTGACAGAGGTTACAGGGTCTGATGAAGGAGGACCTGTTTTATCACCTCTTTCAGAAAACGAACCTGAGGGACCACAGAGCTGCCTGAAGCCCAAAATCCAGGCTCTTATCATATACACAGCTTGGGACAAAGAAAATGAGACACAAAAGGTTCCAACGTCCATATACATAAACAATCTTTTTAGGTTAAGCTGCTCTCTACTTGGGTGCAAAACATGACATGAAAGGCCTGTGTCTGCCTTTGCACTCTGAGTGGGGATGGCTAGTTCTCATTCCCTGCCCGGCTTAACTCTCTCATGTGACCTCGGTCATATCTCCCTGCCCTGCTCTGGCTCCCAAGGCCCAGGAGCCACTCCTACCAGAGATCCCAAATGAGTCACCCTGGGAGGTCCTTGGAGAGAAGAGGAGGTGCTCAGTGGCAAATGTCACTGCTAGCATCATCCGTGGGAAAGCATGAGACTGAAAAATAGTACCCAGCGAAAGGAAGGAGGGGACGCGGGCCAGGCTGTCCCTCATCCTCATACACAATTGTTTGCCCCTCTGCCCCACGTTCCCACTGCGGTGGTAGAGGAGAGAAAGGAGAGGATGGCTGGGCCGGCATTCAGTGGCAGCAGAGGTGCATCTTCGCTCTCCGTCGCAAGAAGGCGGGGCGGGGCGGGGCGCCGGGATCACGCGCCTATAGCGCAAGGTTGCGGTATCGAGAAAAACCTAGAACCCACAGCCGCCATGATGACGCAAACAAAATTAAAAGGGTCAAGAACTCAAGGCCCACTGTTTCACCTAAGAAAATGAAGAAAATGAAGAGGAGAAGGGAAGCTCTGATTTGGGTCAATATGGAAAAGGGAGGCTGATGGAGGCTGCCCAAGAGCCGGCCTTTAGCTTAGTGACGGTGATGCGGATCCGCCATCTTGAAACGCCGCCCGGCAGAGGACTCTTAAGACGCCACAGCCCTACCACGGCCACTTCTCCCGGGGTACAGGTGCGCCCGCATTCACTGACGTCGGCCTGGCCTACCCCCACCCCAAGAAGCGAACAGCCCTTTATTCAAGGCAATGACCACCAAGACCATCACAAACAGAACTAAGGTGAAAAATCCCAGAGGACTTTCTGGGCCCTAGGAGGATGTCCGTCATCTGGGACTAGTGGGAAGAACTCAAAAAGTGACCCTATTTGCCAAGCTCATCTAATAACACACACAGCTATTATTTTCTTTACAGACTCTAAAATACAAGGATTCCCAGAGCCCTGCTGAGTTACCTGGTGTTGCCCCCATCCTGATGCCCGGGCAGTGGCCGCCTTCTCTGTCCAGCCCTCCCTGAAAATGACCCCCGGCTAAGGATCAGCTCAGAGCCCCGAGCTGTTTTTGCAGCTTTCATGTTGACAGAACATCCTGGCCACTCTGCTGAGAGCTCCATCTCCCGGCTCCCGATACACTGAGTCATCTTCCAAAGAGGAAAAAAACAACAAAGCAGCCGTCACCAGGGTCCCCACTGCCGTCGACTGACGACTCACTGGCTGTCGTCACTCTCTGCTCCGCGGCCCCCAAATCGGTAACGAGGGGCTTCAGGGTGCCCAGCTCCCCTCCCATGGGACGCAGCAGCATCAGGAAGCAGGCAGCCACTGCTGAGATTCAGAAAGAAGGGAAACTAACTGGCATCAAAAGACTCCCGGGAAAGCTCACTGACCCTCCCTCTGCTGTCGCCAGCCTCCACCACTCCATGCCACAGCATGTTCCTGATGCGGAAGTAAAGGGGTATTTACGCTAGGTGGGGGACAGTACCTCCTTGCAGGCTTGAGGTGGGCAATGCCTAGGTTACCTCCTCCGCGCCCCTGCTGTGACACCACTTAGGGCACAGGAGCTCCTGTCTCCCCCATTTCTTCTCTAGCCCTCTGCTACACTCCCATTTTAAGTCCCTGATAAACCACTGGGCAGGGATGGGAACCTATCTGCTGCCAATATATTAGACATTTCTGTATAACAGTTGTAGTAGCTCCATCTCACTGAACGAGGACATGAAAACTTAAGAGAAATCATATGACTTGTCTGAAGTCACTCAGCTAAGAAGAAGCAGGATCACAATGAAAACCTAGGTCTGTCGAAGTCCAGTGTCTCTGCTCCCTGCTCTCTAATTCTGGAGCTTATTCTGGCTTTGAAGATGCTATATCTCACTCCACCTCTCCCTCCTCTTGTACGAGGAAGGCAACTGGGATAACTGAGTCAGTTAATCCATCAATTTCAGCTACAAGAAAAAAGTCATCATCTTGAGTGAACCTGACTGCAAAGGAAGAGGAGAAAGTTAATGACAGTGTCACGGAACAGCTAAGGGACCCAGACCATGGACATAAGACTGACCATCCAAACTCCATCAGAGCATTAGGGACTTACAAAATTCCTTAAGTAGACAAATTTTGGGGATCTACTTCATAACAGGCATCTTGTAAACACCAAGAATTCAGAGAGGAAAAATGTAAAGGCTTTGGAAGACCAGGGTTCTAGTCATGACCAGGCCACTTAGTAGCCATGGGATGCTCCCCACAGGGCTATGGAAAGAAATAAATGAAGTAACTGCAGGGAAAGTGTCTAACATGGTATCTGTCAAACAGAAGGCACCAAATAGGTATTTTTTTTCCTTCTCCTTTCTCTAGACTCCCTCCTGAAGCTCCCAATGTGATAGGTGACATAAGACTTATACACAAAGAATAACAACACAACAAAAGTACCATAAAAAGGGACAGATTATATTGAAGTTTGGCTGAAGGGGCAAGGGTGGTTATGAGAACTGCTTCTTGCAAAGGAAATCAGGAGAGGTCCATGGAGAAAGTGAGACTCCCACAGGTGGATGCAGAGGAGAGGAGGCATGGAAAATATCACTGGTGAAAACAGATGGGAAAAGCAAGAAAAGGAAGTTGCCTGGTTTTGTTGGAACCTGTGGTCCACCAAGAGAAACTGAGAGAAGCAAGGCTGTACAGGAAACCTAAGGCCAGTTACGGATAGCATTGAGCATCACGCTAAAGGGAAAGAATTTTACTCTGGGAATGATGAGAAACCATTTTAAGTTTCTGAGCAAGAAAGACAAGATGGCCGCTGCACGCAGAAGGGCCTGGAGAGGGGGAATGGGCAGCGGGGAGCCTCACAAGAGGACTACAGCTGGAACCATGGCATTGGCAGGGGGCATGGAGGAGAAACAGAAGACAAGCAGTAAGCAGACAGGACCATCCGAACACATCCTCAACGCTGCCATGTACCTCACTTCCCTGTCCCCACAGGGAGGCTGCTGGAGACAGAGCCTATTTGGGGAACACAAACCACGGGTCTGACACGTCTGAGATGAGCTGCTGAGCCTCTGCCTCCACTCTCATTCAGACACTCGGCTTTTCCGAACTACTCCAAGCATCAGGCTGATGAGGACATGGGAAACCCACGCTCTGGCAAAGCCAGGCCCAGGTGGTGAACCCCTACCCAGATGTCTTCCACCTGAATCCCCACCCAGGACTGTGTCCAAGGGTGGGACTGGGCGGCTCTGCCCCTGGAGCCACCTTCACTGCGGCAGCCACCACTGTGCCCGCCTCTGCTGTGCTTTTGCCCCCCCTTCCCCTCCTCCGTCATAGCCCCCGCCCCCCCGCCCACTCTGCGGAACTGGCACAGCAGGACAGAAAAACCAACGCCACCATGTCGGAGACCAGCAGAAATGGCTCCAAAATGGCAGCTCATCAGAGGAGTCCAGAAAGATCATAAACCCACCCAGGAAAAGGAGGGGAAGCCAGTGACAAGGGGAGTAAACTGTCAAAACTACCTCCCAACCAAGCCCCCCATAATCATCATGTCTTTTCCTTTAGAAACATCCTCTCAAAAATCAGACGGGACATGAGTGAAAGAAGGGTGCCACTCCCTCCACCAGAAAGGCCCTAGGGGTCATAGGTGGTATGGGGTACTCAGAAGGATGTTCTGTAGCCTCTTCCCCAAGATGAGGCTAGAAAACCACCACTTTTGTCCTCAAGCTTAGCTCCTGCCAGTAACTAGACAAAAGTTAGCCCTCCCAGGGATTGGAGACCTTCACTGCTCCCCACTCAGACCCTCCCCAGCTCTATGGGCCCTGGGGAGCAAGAAGGTAGGGTTGCAAGGAAGGGCCGAGAAGGCGCGTGCCATGCCCTCAGTTATGTAATAAGAAGGGCGGTGCTCGTCCTAGGCCAGAGACCCAGGGCGCACTGCGCTTCCAGATGCGCAGTCACGGGTGGGGGCCACTGCGCATGGCGCAGGTCTTGGTAAACCCCCTCCCCACAAATGTGAGACCTGCGACAAAGACAGGTTAGAGAGCCGGGACCCTGATTTTTCGAGGCCTCCCTCCCCCAACCAAAGGCGAACAGCCTGCTGCCCTAGTTTTATTCTGATTCTCCTCATTCCCTAGACTGACAAACCTTTCTAACCCAGGGCCTCCAAACCTCCCGTCTCCCGCTGACTTTTCTGGAAATCCCACCAAATACGCAGTTTCCAAGCAGTTTCCTGGGGTCAGTCCCCCATCCTCACCTTTCCAAGCACCATGTAGTAGTAGCTTCCAGAAGGCAGATCTTTCCCATACTGGGCTCAGCTCACAACTGGCTCCTAAGGGCCTCTGGACAGCCCCGGACGTCAATGCAAATCTGTTGTCCCCAGGGAGTAGCCCAGAGTCAGCAGGAAGCCCAGGGTGGTGGCAGTATCAGCAGCAGCAGCTCTGCCCTACCTTGCCCATGCGTTTCCAGGGGAGCCAAGAATTATTTTGCCGCAACACCGAGGTGTGGCTGATTGGAAAATTCCCTTTTCCAACATCAAACTACAGAATAAATATTTTCTTCCAATTTGGTCAACCCTCTGCATACCCATCTCCCTAGGATTCTTCCCTCTAAATAAAAAGTTTTGGGAGCCCTGAGCTCTTCCTCCTTATAGTGCGTGAAATTTTAAAAGGCATAGGAAGAGGCTTCAACTGGGCAGTCAAAAGCAGGCACAGACACAGGAGCCTACGCACACCCCTAAAGAGATTTTAGAAAGCTGCTGGGCTTCTCCCCGCTCCCCTTTAAGCAAGTGAAATGCAAATTCAGATTTGATACCCTGCCCTGAGCCAATCAAAAAAAGCTTTTCACCTGCCATTGGCCCACCCACCAATCAGAGGAAGTGTCTGGAGGGAGAGCCCTCCCCTGGCCAATGGAAGGCCAGCTCAGTCACTTAGTTAATGATGCAGCAGTACAGGGAAGGCCATCACATGTGAACTGGAAGGGAGCCAACATGGAGACACAGAGAGCGCAAGGTAAACAACTTTCCAACGCCAAAAGGATGACATTTAATCTCTAAATGCTAGCTTCCCTTCTCAGCTCATCCTTAACCCCTCTCAGCTGGCCACAGAGACCCCAGGAGTCTCACTACCTGTCCCCATAGAGCTCCTAACCAGATGCAACAGTGACTGCGTCACCATTCCCCACTTTTCCCAACTACGCAGTGACAAACCTACCAGCTTTACGCCACTTCTCCCAGCCCACACCCCACCTTGGCCACTCAGCTCCCCACCACCCTCAGATTCCCAGGGCCAGACCTTCCAATAAGACAACCCCTGGGAAAAAACTGTCCCTCTGTCTTCCTTTTGGCACTTCTCACTCTCCTACCTTCCACACAAGACCTGCACGGACAGACAGATGGACGCTGACACCCAAACAACTTGGAGAACCAGTCTGTCTGTCCACTAGAAGGAAATAGGGTAAAGGCTGGGAGGTCAGGTGGGAAGCAGGGGATGGTTCACTCCTCTCTGCTCTACCCTGGTCAGGCTTGAGCAGCTGACACTAGGGAAAAGAAATTAAAGTGGGAAGAAACCCTCCCTCAGGAGAAATAAATAGCAAAAATCGAGAAAGAAGGTGAGAAAGACAGAGCACCCACATACACAGAGACAGCGCCCCTGATCCCAGCAAATACATACGTGGGGGAAGAAGGGGGTTACGCCATCAAGTCCTGTAGCCCGTCGGACCACCCATCGTCGCCTGCGCAGACCCAAATCTCGGTCCCGCCGTAAGGTGCCGCAGTCCCGAATGTTCCAGAATTTGGTCCCATCAAACCTTCCACTGTCGCCCCACAACCTCTTGCTCCCACCCCTGCCCCCCACCACCACCCCACCTCCTGCCCGCGGGAACCGCCCGTGCCACCTTGCATGTCATCTCCTAGCCTAGGCTACCCAGAGGCCTCTGGCCCCGACAGATCTCTGAACGCTCAGCAAGTGAGCTGGCAGAACCTGGTGCCCGGTGTTGCTATGACTTGTTTCTTGATTTCTCTCTCTCTCTCTGCTGCAGCACGGCTGTTGCTAGCAGACCTATCGACGGAGCTTGCTTGCTCACTCGCTCTCTCACTCTCTCCCTCTCTCTCTCTCTCTCTGAGCTCTGTGACGCAGATCTAAATTCTCCAGTCTGCTCCTTGTGTTGCAAGAGCAGAACTGCAGCTTTTCCCCTGGAGAGCCGGAGGGCAGTGCCAAGGCTGGTCAAACAAGGCAAAAAAAGTTGGGCCTACACTTTGCTTCCTTGGCCACACTTTTCAGCTCACCCCCTCCCACCCCACCCCTTCTGCACCTCACTGCTCTGGGGCATAGAGGTCCCTGTCCTTGCAGGCTCACTCCTTCCCTGAGGCCTTCCCAGGCATAAGACTAGCTTAACTCTTTGAGTGGCAGCCCCCAGCGCCCACACAGGGCTGCCCCGTACTAAATGTTGCAAAATCTTTTCTTGAGCCATATGGGCTTCTCCAGCCCTGAGAAAAAATGTTCCTCACCCTGACCACTGTCCCATTAACTCTTTGTGCCACAGACGAGTCCAGGATTACAGTCATAGCTGATTTCTGTTGTTTTTTGCCTTTTTGGCCACAAACCAGGACTTTTTCCTCCCTGGAATTTCTTAAGGACAAAAAGCGTAATTAAAACATTGCCTGCCTACCCCACAAATGAGATCCTTCTATCAGGGCAGGAATTTGAAAAACCAAATTGATCTGCAGCCTGAAGAATCCAGAGTAAAACCAGTCTGGATCTCCATCCTTCCTGGGCTCAAAATTTTAGGGCCTAGGTAGATACGTCCAGTTACTTTTCAAAAGGTACTTAGGCCATAAAGTCTTAGAGATTCAGGTTGCTGAGTCATTTGTTCCCAAGAAGATCGGACAACATGAAAAACAGCAAAACAGAGCAACAGCCAAGCCTGGACCTGAAGTGGCCAATGACTGGGTTCTCCTCTCCAGCATGGGTAGTCAAGCAAGATCAGCATCCACTGGCTGACCCCCAATCCCTCCACAATGTTCATGCATGGATGTCCACACTCCTGGAAACTTCCAGGGAAGGGTGGTCCACCAATGCTCTAGAGATCGAGTGGGGTTGTTTTTGGATACTCACAGGTCTCCACTGCGGCAAGCAAAGAGCCCCGAACATTTTCCTGCCCCTCCCCCCAGATCCAAAAATGCTTCCAAGAACAACTGAGATACTAAGCCATTAGACTCTACATATCCAGACAGACCAAGGGAGTGTCAGGTTCCCATACTGCTACATCCAAAGAATGCAGAAAGGTTCCTGACAACCAGTTGTATCATATGAGCCTAGACTTGACCAGAAGTGAGTGATATATTCAGGTCCTGGGTCAGGTGACTCATGAAGTCTATGACATCAAGAACCTTGCCACTTCCAGGAAGATGAATGAGAATGCGAGGCCAGACAGCCACCTTATCTCATATCTGCTTCCCAGGCAGCCTTCTTCAAGCAACTACTCTGGGCCAAAGTTTCATCTGGCAGAAAGAAGGACCACTTGGAAGACAAGCATGGCACTACACAATTTTAAAAGAAGACCAGAGTATCTGTGCCAGGCTCCCAGCAGGGGGAAAAGTGCTTCAAATTCACACCTTCTGGGATCCAAGGTTGAGCATGCCAATAAAGAAGTTACCTACTGGTCTGACGACCAAAGGAAGGTGGCCTTGATGACACTAAAGCAAGTCCCCCAGAATGGCCCTCTGGTTACTTAAATCCCATTTGCCGTAGTTTCCTTCTCCATGGAAGAAAAACATGCCTAAGTTCATGTCAGGACATTCCTGATTTATCCAAGAGCCCAGGATCAAATAAACAAAGGGCTCTGAGCTCTGCCAGGGAGCCTCCTCCTTCAGGAGGGAGAACTAGAGGGAAGTAGGCTTGGTACAGAGCTGGCCCATCACCCCATGAACTTGGTGAGTGACGTGGCTGCTCACTGCCATGGCGATGGGGATGTTACGGGTGGGTGGAAGTGAGAGAAGAGGCAAATAAGTCATGAGAGACGAAGTGAAAGCGAGGCAGGGTCAGAGGAGGAACCTACAAAGCCACAGAATTTGTAGAGAGGCCGACTGTAGTCTATGACCGCAGCAAAACTAAGCTGAGTCCTTGCAAAGATAAGTCCCCATCTCAGGGGTGCGGCATGGACCAACTATGACTCGCAAAAAACTATGACAACACTACATTCAGCAAGGCTTTGTTTCGTTTCATTTTCCCTCTAAATCTTTTCCTTCCCATGACCCCCTTGATACAGCTTTGATGACTGGAAGAACACTAGGGTTTTTGGTTTTGCTCCGGTTTGAATAAAATGACATGGACATACGTGGAGTGGTTTTAAGGAGTGGAGAATTTAATAGGCAAGAAAGAAGGAAGAGGCTTTTCCTGTACAGAGACAGAGGGAGGGGGGCTTTAAGCCAAAAGAGGGAACCTTGAGTACAGTGGAAAACAGCCAGTTATATGAGGAGGCAGGATTAAAACAGTCATTTTAGGTACCTCTGCCCAATTCTAGGTCTTTCTTCTATTAACCTGATTCTATGAGGCACCGAGAACAGAAAAGCCCGAATGGGATGACCAGGAAGTAGAAATGAATTCAGTTCCAAAAACATGGGAGGATGTTTACTTAGCAAGCACGCTCGAGCCTACAAGGAAGCAATTTTACAGGGTGCTGCATGCAGTGTTTGATTTCAGGGGGTAAAGATAACTTCAGAGTGAAGAAAAGGTGCTGGCTCCTTCTACTCACCCTTGGAGGCCTGGGGAGGCCGGGCCAGCGTAAACTTGAAAAGGCAAGGCTTCAGCTCAAGCCCAACAGGTCACCGGCTCTCTTTGGCTCCTCGGCAGCTACCGGGCTCAGGAACTAAACAAACTCTCCAGACTTCGTGAGCATTCCGTGGCCTCTGACTGATCTGGGTCAAAACTTCGAAATGTCAAAGACAAAGAATTTTTTTCTTTAAACGGAATGAGCTGAACTTTGACCCGCCCTTGTTCAGGGTGTGGAATGCAAGCACTGTGTACCGGCCACAAACTCCAGTTCAGCAGGCAACAGCCGGAAAAGCAGTCTTCATGCCGGCTTCATGTTGGCCTCCCTGTCCTGTTTCCTCTTTAGGTCCGACTTGACGGGGTCTCGGTCTTTACCTCGCTCTCCAGACAGGGAAGCTGTGCAGAGGACACATTCCAATTTCTGTTATCTAGAGCTAGAGTGGATGTTCTAGATAAATCTGCAGCGATCCGGTCTCAGGCGGAACTGACAGGCCCAGTCCACAGCAAGATGGCATTTCTGTTCACTCCCTGGGAGGTGGCGAACAACAGGCACTTGGCTACCCCCTGAGGTAAATCATTTATTAAGTACCTACTAAGTGCTAAGCCAATATGCAGTACAGGAAAAGCATCAGACAGAGGCCATCATGGAGAACACACACATTCCAGCTGAGACTAAGTATTCCCAAATTTGCATTGCTGATGTTTAAAACATCTGCTTACTTTAAAAGCTAAGATCCACTTTTGCAATGAAATAATATCAAACATACTGCTTGGTTCTCAGGCTAGCTCACAAAAGCCCATTTTATCCACTCCAGGAAGTCATCAACTCCAGTGTCTTCAGGGGCCAGGCAGGTAACGAAGGAGTGCAGTGGCCTGGGCGGGGGGAGGGGGGGTGGGGGCAGATGTGCCCATTGGAAGGACCCCGCCACTCCCGATGGGCCACCCTCCCGGCTCTGCTTACTGGGGACCATCTGGGAACAGAGACCCAAAGAGTCCAGATCATCCAGGTTTTCAGGGCAAGGTAGAAAACTAGCTTTATGTTAAACTCCTGATTTTTTTTTTTTTTTTTTTTTAACACTGTCAAGATATTTTAACGGTCAGAACATACCTACAGAGCTTCCAGTTTGTTCTCCTGGTTGTAAATGTGTCTAAAATACAATACATTTGCAATGAAAAAAAAGAGCAAGCATTGCCAGAGTGAGGAATTAAATAAAATAAAGAACATACCCAAAGAGGAAAACTTTACCTCACACATCTGCCATTTGAGGAAAATAATAAGCATAGAGGAAAATAAGGAAAATTTAAACCTTCTGGTAAATGGCTGTCAACTAGCCCTACCCTGAGGGCTGCAGGTAGAGAGGTGTATCAAAATGACTTCCAAGTATATGTGATTTAACTGAAGTACTAATAATATGTGTGCATCCTGACCTGCCAGCCAGGCAGAAAAGTCATGCTGATATACTGGCTCTGTCTCCCAGTTGAGAGCGCTTCTCTGGACATCCACAAAAGGTCCATCCAGGGCTTTGGTGATAAGATTGGAAGGGCCTATCATAATCCAGCTGCCCATCCAAGGCACAGTACCCTCCACAAACACCACCGTGACCAAGTCATGGTCTAGCCCCCACTTGATTCAGTAACTCCCACCACACCTTTGGAGGGCTCAGACAAGTAGAACACAACTCAGATGAAATCTCTCTGCAGGGAAATACTAGCCTTCAGGTCTCCACTCTGCCTGTGGAGCCCCAGAGAACAAGCCTACTCCCCCAAAGACTTGGGAGATATTTTAGGATGGTTTTTACAACCAGAAGTTTTTAGGCTAAACAAGAAGGTACAAAAAGGGAAATTGAAAAGGAAGGGCAGGAGGAAGAAGCCAGAGAGAAATATTCTTGAAATAGCTGATCAAAAGTTAACAAGCCAAAGGAAAAGAGGAAGAGACACAGGCATTCATGAGACAGGAGCCTCTTGTGGCCAAACCAATAGCAAGTGAAGAAGCACATGGGAAAGGAAGGGCCCACAGTACATACACAAAAGAATGCCAAGAGCCACCAGATCAGTCAGTTCCCAAGGCCAGCCACCAGGCTGTGCCAGTGATCCAGGACATATTGGTTAGAACCTGGCACTGGGAGAAGAAAACTGCATACAACTCACAATTGTTAAGTATGGAACATTTTTCTGTCTAGTTGGGGGAAGAGATTCTTTTACTGATAGATTTGTTGGAATTATTTATATATTCTGGATATGAATCCACTTGCCAGGTATAGGTACTGAGTATATCTTCTCCTCTCTGATTGCCTTCACTCTCTTTTATTGATGTCATTTGATGATCAGAAGTTCCTCATTTTAATGACATCCAACTTATCAATCTTTTCCCTTAGAGTTAGTGCTTTCTGTGTCTTAAGAAATGTATGGCTACCCCAAAGTTATAAAGATACCCTAAAGTTATAAAGATATTCTATGTTATCTTGTAGATGAAGTTTTGTTTTGTTTTAATTTTAACATTTAGATTGATAATCGCTCTGGAATTTATTTTTGTATATGATCAAGATTCATTTCTTTCCTGTGGATATCCAGTTGAACCAGCACCGTTTATTAAAATAACCATCCATTCCCCACTGCCCAGCAGTGCCCTTTTCATCATAAATCAGGTGTCCAGATACATATAGGTCTGTTTCTGACCTCCCTGTTCCATGTCTATGGTAGAAATAAGACAGACAAATAGGTCTGTTATTACAGTGTAGATCACTAATTATAAATCTGGTGATTTTAACATGTCTACAAGTAAAGTTTAGGAAAATATAAACTGAGGGGCCAATTGTGAGAAGCTAGCTTGATGTGGATATCCATAGTCTGAGAAGAGAACTCTAGCCTGGGCTTCTCAGAATGAATAGGGTGAGCAAGAATTGGTAAAGAAATAGCATCACAAGCCAAGGAAGGGGACAGTAAGAAGAAATGCACAGAAAAATAAAAATCAGCCTTATTTTTTTGTGGAGAGCAACATAGTGATTAAGAGTACAGACTCGGCCAGGCACGGTGGCTCACGCCTGTAATCCCAGCACTTTCGGAGGCCGAGGCAGGCGGATCACAAGGTCAGAAGATCGAGACCATCCTGGCTGACATGGTGAAACCCCGTCTCTACTAAAAATAGAAAAATTAGCCAGGCATGGTGGTGGGTGCCTGTAACCTCAGTTACTCAGGAGGCTGAGGCAGGAGGATGGCGTGCACCAGGAGGCGGAGCTTGCAGTGAGCCGAGATGGCGCCACTGCACTCCAGCCTGGGCGACAGAGCCAGACTCCGTCTCAAAAAACAAAAAAAAGAGTACAGACTCACACAGTTTAGGAGATAGCTTGCATCCAATTCCCCTAATACTATTCAGCTGTGTCACCTTGGGCAAGTTACCTTGGCCTTTCTGGCCTCAGTTTCCTAATCAGCAAAATGGGGGTAATCTTCCTCACTGAGCTGTAAGATTAAATGGGTTAACTGATGCATATCTTTTAGTACACAGCTTACCACTGCAAGCATTCAAAAAATGCTGTGTGCTATCATCATCATCATTAGTGACACCATGGAGAACAGCTGGACTGTTGGAGCAATCTTGCCATTCAACCAACATTTATAGAGTACTTAACTACCAAACAAAAATATTACATATAGTGGTTAAAAACTCTAACTCTAAAATGAGATAGATTTGAATCTAAATTCTAGTGCAGCCTCTTGACTAATTATATAAACCTGAACAACTTACTTAACCTTTCTAAGTTCCTAGTTTCAGCTTCATCTATACTTCATAGGAATTTTCTTGGAGAGGATATGAGATACAGAAGTAATTCAGCACAAGGCCCAACACAAAATAAGTGTTCAATTAATCCCAGCCTTCACTGTGATGATGAGAATGACAACAATGGCGATATAAAGATTTTGCATTTGGTATAAGAAAAAGCCTACCAACACCTCAAAAGACTTAGAATACCTAGCATTCTCAGGTCTTCCATCCAAGTACTAACCAGACACAACCATACCTAGCTCCATATTGACAAGGTAAGTAGACAAGATCAAGTGTGTTCCAAGTGGTAGGCCCAAGACAGATAAGGAACTTGGAGAAAAAAAGGCTGGAGAAGCCAAGTAAAAGCTAAATTACTGGGATAGTTCAATACCTGGTAAGGAAGAGATGAAATTCCAACATCAAGCAACTTCAAGAATAAATAAAAACACACAAATCTAAGCATATATAATCAAAAAGTATGAGAATGTGCTCGATGGTCGGATGGGGACAGAAACGGTACTCGTAGAGTAGAAGTCTGATGGCATTCATGGGGAAAAGGCTCCTAAGGAGCAGTGCCATTAATAGTTGCAGACCAACAATAGCAATCACGGTGTGGTAAGCCCTCAGCCATGAAGACCACGCTGTGCCAGTCTCATGGAAGAACTACCCCAGAGACACTGAGGAGCTTTCCCCCAACCCAAGAGACCGTGGCACTTCCACCCGAGTCACTGAGCTGAAGGAAAACAAGGCCCAGCAGTGACAACGAACACTCCAAGGACACAATGCAGTGCCTGGTGCCAAGTGAAAATCCGAGAGGCAAGGGCTGGGGACAGCCTGTGCTGGAGGGTAGGTGCTGGCAGAGGTGAAATGCAGACACACACTCAGAATGCCGCCACAGACGGGGAGCCAGAGCCAGGCGGCAGAGAGTGAGTGGCCTGGCAGACGCTGGCCAAGAACGTGGGGCTCCCCGAGCCCACAGGGTAAAGGAAGACAAGCAAAGGCCAAGTTGAGTGCTGAATTCACAGCACAAATGGAAGTGAACCCCAGAACCAACAGGGACTCCCGTGTGAAATACGCCCAAGGGCTGAATACAGAGGGGCATGTTTGCATGGGGGAAGGTCAGACCTGCAATGGCAGATATTGTGACTAGGATGCTTTGTTTGTAAGTAGATGCTTTTTCCTGGGCAGACACAGTCTGTCTCTCAGGCCAGAAATCCAGGCTCCAAAACGTCCTGCCCAAGCTGGCTCCCATCACCTCCTGGGAAAGTGAAACAGGCCAAAACATCTACCTTGTCTTAGGCTGCTAATCATTAAATCTAAACTCCCACCCCAGAGGGCTCACAACTCAGCCATAAGCAAAACCCAGACTGGCAATGGCACTGGCACCTGCTATCCTGACCATGGACTGCGGCTGAGTGAACATGGCCACTCTGCTAACCACTGGTCACAGCTCCTGCTGCCTAAAATACAGGGGGACAAAGTCTTCTTGGGACTGAGGGAGTAACCCAACGTGCCTCTTGGCTGGCTGCTCTTGGCCCTGCCAATGGATGGAAATAATCTCCAGAGAGATAGAGTATGGTTGGGCCACGTGAGAGGGACTTGAGGAGAACATTACTCCATTCCTCAACAGTGGAACCTGTAGCCTGTGTCACAGGCCAGATGTGGATGGGATTGGGGGGTCTTGGCCAAACTCCCTCCAGGCACAGGCTGGTGCCCTCAGATGCTGCTGCTGCTCTTGTGGGCAGGAGGAGATGTCTCTAGGGTATGAAGAACCTCGGCCTCTGATGACTTATGGGGCTGTGCTGACCTCTGTGTGACCACATGGGTTTAGCACCATGTGACTTAAAAATGGAGTCTCTTTCCTGCCTCAGAACAAAATTCTGCTCTGCTTAACTGAGTCAGATCTAGACAGCAGGAATCATAAACACAAGTGGGGCAGGGGATTCCCCAAACACTTCTGACTTAAACTTTCATTTCCATACTGTCTTATCCCCCAAGCAGGGGCATGTCCGTACCTGCAGCCTAGGACAGAGGAGGAAAGAGACCGGGGCCACTGTGCATGGCCTGGGCGCAGGTCCGAGCTTTCAGCAAAGTGCCAGCCTTGCCAGGAGCAGGGACAAACCTTCCAGGGTCAAAGCTCTCATTCAGGGGTGGGAGAGGAGCTGGGGACTGTCTAAAACATAACAGTTAATATTTGGGATACGTTTTCATATTGTTTTCACAATATGAAACCATACCAAAAGTAAGGTTCCACAAAACCTTTGATGATGTGAATACTTCCTCTGCACTGGGAGGGGGTGCTGACCAGAATCTTTGCAGGTGGGAGGCAGTCCTGTGGTTTACTTACTGAAGGTAGGTGTTGGAATTACACTCTTTTGGAGGGTTCAGCTCTCTGAAACTCCCTGGGACCACTGGACAGCCATTTTTCTCAGGCTAGGATTTGACATTGGCCTCAGTTCTTTGTCCAAAAGCAGCACAGCAACAACAGCTCTGCCTTAAAAGACAGAAGATTATACTTAGAAGATTTCTCCAACGCCACATACTTTGGAGGTGAGAAGAGCACCCCGTCACTCTCCCTCTGAAAACTTCAAAACCTTCAGAGGCCAGGGTGAGTATTTAGAAAGCAGGCAGGTCCAACAGAAAGAACGACCATTGATTTATTCCAAAAAAAAAATGTGGGGTCCATGTGTCAGGTACAGTGCGAGGCACTTTTTAAGGAGCTCCGCCCTTGGCTGGCAGGAACTCCCTTGGTCAGCAGAGGTTGGTAAACTAGGAAAGCAAGACACTAGGAGGAGAGCTGGCTCCTTAACCCCACCCTGCCCCCCAAACAAGACAGCTCAAGTCCTGCTGGCCCTGGAGGCCCAGGCACTTGGACATCACTTGCTCTACGCCTTTCTCGGGAGGCAGAGCTAAGTGGGGGTTGAGGAGAGACCTACGGGCTGAGTGCACTCATGACACAATCAGGAAGTTTCTGGGGCCAGGTGCAGAGGCTCACGTCTGTAATTCCAGCACTTTGGGAGGCCAAAAGAAGCGAAGGTGGGCAAATCACTTGAGGCCAGAAGTTCAAGACCAGCCTGGCCGACATGGTGAAACCCCATCTCTACTAAAAATACAAAAGTTAGCCAAGCATGGTGGCAAACGCCTGTAATCCCAGCTACTTGGGAGGCTGAGGCACGAGAATTGCTTGAACCTGGGAGGTAGAGACTGCAGTGAGCCAAGACTATGCCATTGTACTCCAGCCTGGGTAACAGAGTGAGACTGTCTCAAAAAATATATATGCAAGTTTCTGGGTATGCTGACATGAAAAAATTACCACTGGAGCTTCTGAG
Organism: Piliocolobus tephrosceles; assembly: GCF_002776525.5. Taxonomy (NCBI): domain Eukaryota; kingdom Metazoa; phylum Chordata; class Mammalia; order Primates; family Cercopithecidae; genus Piliocolobus; species Piliocolobus tephrosceles. The sequence goes on from NC_045434.1 coordinate 64,621,270, forward strand.
AGCCCTAAGTCACCATAAGGGTAGAGGAAGGAGGACAGGAGGAACTGAGATGCTGAGATAGCTGGGATGCCCCAGCCCACTTCCCTAGAGAGGCCCTTTCCTAACAGCCAGTGGGAGAACCTTGTTCACGGAGCCCTATCACTGACCTCGAGGGCAGCACCAGTATCCACAGTCAGGTCATCCCGAGAGTTGTAAGCACTGTTCCTGCCCCAAACCCACAGACCCACTCAATCCCATCCAAACAGCCCAGGATGAGCCACAAGACAGGGCCTTAGAACCCTGGGGCTGTAAGATACCCTCGATGTCATCTGGCCTCACCTTCTACCGCGACAAGAAGAGTCCGCCTTGGGTTAGAGTCCAAGGTGTGGGATTTTGGGTAGGTTATTCAATGTCTTGCCTAAATTCTCTCATCTATAAAGTAGGGCTGATAAGCTCATCATACTTCTTCACAGTGTTGCTGTGAAGATTAGAGTCTGTTCGAGTAAAGCACTTAGCAATAGTGCCTGGTACCCAACTAGTATTCAGTAAGGGAAGTTATGGCTACCGTTTTCCTTATTAGCATCCATCCCTGCATGGCAACCATTCGCTCATGTATAAACACTACCGGACCCACGGAAGGAGCTGGTGACCTGATAGGGTCACCCATCTTCTCTCCCTCACATCCTTCATAGCTCATAAAGCAAGACAGGAATCCACCTCCCAGCACCAACATCTGCCTCCCTGTCACAGCTGCCCACTGGCCCCAGGGCTGCCCCTGAGGTAGCACAGGGTAAGTCTGACACCCACATCACTTGACAGTGCTTTAAACACACAATACTGTACCTAGCAAACCCCCTCTCACCAAAGTCTCTACCTCTCTGGGGCACATAGTCTCATCAGCTCTGCTCGGTACTTGAACTAGTTTGACATTTTCCCTCCTAATTGAGATCAGGAACCGGAGCATCCCTCCAAAAGTGGCCCAAGAAGGCCAAAGGACAGCCAGCTCTGATCTCCCACAGAACCTTCTTCCTCCCTCAGGAGTCCTCACTCCCTGTCTTGCTTAGTCCGCCCCTGTAGCTGCCCCTGCCCCTCCACTTCCAACCCAGCCCTCCCATACACACAATAATTAAAACCTTGCTATGTGCCTTCTTCAGGCCCTCTCATTCTTGAGCTTAGGAATCTGCCAATAAGCCTTTGTTGAATTATTTCTGTATGACACACACTAAGCCATTTCACATATATTATCTCCATTAATCTGCTCAATTTCTCTTAGCTGGGAATCAATCCCAACACTCACCTGCTCCTTTTTTTGAGAGCTAGCTGGATGGATTCTTTCCACGTGGCCAAACTCCAGCAAGGAGAAGGTGCTTTGGTACTCTTGATACTGGACAAGAGTCCGAGACCCATGGTCTCTACTAGAATAAGCAATATGTCTACCTATATCTTTCACTCTTTCCCAGATGAGATAGACAGCAATCCTGCAGGCCCCACGTTTGCCACAATTGTTCTTCCTTCTCCAAATGCCAACACTTTAACCCCTTGTTACAATATAGAGCCATGATAATATGCTGTTATGTCTCATGTCACACGTGGCTCATCTGGTGCCTCCAATTAGAGTCTGAACTTTTCAAAGAAAGGGTCCAGGCAAGCTTCAGAATTCTTTTTTCATTCTTCCTAAAGCGATACTTCTAGCAGCACTCAATCAATACTTGGTGATTGGCTGATTGGACTAGATTAGGCCTGTCAACATGACGACCCCTAAATCCCCAACAAACAGACTGGAAACGGGCTCACTTGATATGAATCCCTTCCCTGCCCACCCACACAGGTCCTCTGAGGTTTCTCCTACTCTCCTTCCTTTGATCTAAATGTATTAAACAAGAATGTGCTCTTGTAACTGCAGCTTCTGGAAAGGGTCCCCAAGCAAATATCAAAGGGACACTCAACCTGTGGTGTCACAAACACCAGCAGTCACCTCACCCCTCTGCCTGACGGATGCCAAGGACAGCTGGCTCTGGACTAAAAACAGTGCAACCCCAAATCTGAGCCCTGGGGATCTTTTATGTGTTTTCCTTTTCCCTGTGACCCCATGTGAGGCTGAGAACAAAGGAGACAGAAATCAGCTGTCCCATCACACAGGTGGGAAGGCCACTGTCAGACCCACCCTCTCCCAGGGAATCAAAGACCAGAGACTCTAATGGTTCCCCATGGCTACCAACGGTAAATTTCAACTAAGAGTAGAAAGTGGCCTTACCTGATACGGTAACAGAAGAAGAAAGGAAAGGAGCAGAGGAGTGCCACCCAGGGCCCTAGGAGGTAGGTGGAGAGGTGAAGCTTTGCATGCCTTCAGGTGCCTCCTGCGGTGGGCTAAAACTCTGTTATTAAGAATATACACCAACCAAGGAAAAGAGGGGCACAAACCCTCTACCTTATGGCCTAGCTCCAGGCATTTCACAGATTCTGATGCGCTCCAGACAGAAGCTCAGGGTCCTTTTGAGACATGAAAAGTCTTGACTGCACAAGAGAAAGTCAAAAGTTCTTGGAGATGGTTCTAGGTCCCCACTCTAGTTAATTAACAAGCTTTTACCAAATAACTCCTAATTCTTCTAAGTACTTCCAACACCTACGACACAGCCAGGCACACAGTGTGGATGCTGCTACTGAATCCAGGACAGGAGGGAAAAGAGAATCAAAATTAAATATAAGATACGGTTCATAACCAAAGGCGTTCCTGAAATAGCTTCCAGAGCTAACATGATTTGGGAACAGTTATAAAACAGCCTCACTGCTAGGAAGCTTCTCATGGGCCTGGACTGCGTCTTATAGCCCTTTACACTACCACATGGCGCACATCCACGTTCAGTAACCGTCCGCTGGGCAAATAGGCCGATGAACACAGGAAGGAAACACAGCACAACTTTTGTGAGGCCTACTTCTAAACATTCAAAATACCAAGCTTACCCCTCGTTTTTGGAATCATACAATGCTGAGATACAACTGACTGGCCACTTCCTGCCTACCTGTAGGCTATCCCCAGAGTCGTCATATATCACCTTTGTATAAGAAATGTGTCCCAGCAAGCCGATCTCAACATTTAACCTCCTTCCCACACCCATCCCAACACTTGGCTCCCCCGTCTCCTTTTTCTGTCTCACATGCAGAACCAAGTAACAAGTTAAAAAATGGCAGGAACTCTTTCTGAGTAAACTTTGCTCCTTGGCCAAGATGATAAAGTTGAGCTTCACTGTGGAATGTGTCCCTCCTCCCGGTGATTTGTAACCTGCTCAGGCACAGAATGGAAGCCGGCCAGATGGCCTCCAGGACTCAGCCATCTCCCTGGGGCCTAGAGAAGGACCAGGGACAGAGGCTACCTCCCTGTAGTCCTTGTTGGGCCCCACAGCCCTGACCACCACTGACTCCCAGCTTTGGGAGATGAGGAATAGAACTAGACTCTCCATCTGGCTGAGAGCCCGTTTACAGGGCTCTGGCTTCCTCCCAAGGCTGCCCTGGGATCTCAGCCCTCAGTCCCATCAGACCTGTGTGTTCTCCTTGTCCCCCTCTGGGAGAGCCTTCAAATAAGGCCAAGGCCCCCAATTAGCATGTCCCTTGCCTTTATCTGCCCAGGTAGCATCCTCCTCATTACAAACATCAACTTCCACATTCCACAAACCTGCCATGTTGTCAGGCCTGGTGATTGGCCCCATGCTGCCTCATAGCTCATTCAGCATTCCACGACAGTGGGATGAAGCTGGCACTGTTGTCACCTCCACTCCACGGATAGGAACTGGGGAGGCACAGCTGGTAACTAGACTCAGAGCCCTGTCTCTTAACCGCTGTGCTGTACGTGCGGATGACATCCTTTACCCTCTGACGAGACCTCCTCCCAATGCCTGTCCTTGGCAGATGAACTACTCTCCATTGCCACACTTGACCATCCCTGGCATAAAAGGCGGGGCTAACCAGGTTTCCTTAGGAAAAGAAAAAGGCCCAATACATGCGACTTTTTTGTACATAAGTATTTTTTAAACAAGTTTTTACTACTGACTCATTTAAATGAGGTGGAATGTAAGTTGTTAACCCCTTCTAGCTTACAAAGTGCTTTTGTAACAAATTAACTTACTTCATTCCCCATCAAAGCCTAGTGAAGTATATGCAATTATTCCCATTTTACGGAGGAGAACATGAGGAAAGCTAGGAGACTCAGCCAAGATCACTTAGCCAGTAAGCCGCAGAGTAACAAATTGAACCCAGGACTCCCAAAGGCTAAATCCTGTCTTTTGGGTACCTACCGGTTGAGAAAAAACACAGCATTGGCATTGAGAGTGGGAGAGTGGGAGCGTGGGAGTCAGAAAGACTCACACTGGCTGTGTGACCTGAGGCAAGTTAATTAACATCATCTTGTATCACTAAAGTAGCGCTACTAACAAGCATGACACATGGTTACTGTGGGGATTAAATAAGATAACGTATGCAAAGTACTTAGCATGATGCCCAACACATAGTAAACACTCAATAAATGGCTGTGATTTTTATTACTCTCCACTGTCCAGGCAGGGATTATAGCATCTCCTTAACTCTCTATGTGCCTATTATAGTGGACATGAGATACAAAACTGTATGTAATAAGTACTTAATACAGGTTGACTAGGAGCAACTTCCTGATATCCCAGCCACTATACCTCACAAACAGCTATGGGCAAGAATCACAGGACAAAGCCAAGCTCCCAACCACAGCAACTAGAAGGAAGCAGTGTCCAACCCTGAGAAACACATTCCAGGACTCAAAAGGAAGAGAGGGGAAGGGTTGGAGCTGCAGTCTGTAGACACAAATAAAATGGCCGCCAGCCTGTGTCCTGTGCCAGCCTGAGCACAATTGTGTCTCCCAAGGGCAGGGGTCTGTGTTTTCTCCACATTCTGCATCAACCACCACTCCTTCCCAGGGCTCTGGGTCTCTGCTCCCGGGGCTTGGGAACATGCATGCCCTTGATGAGAAGACCACATAAAAGGGCATGGCCTACTTCCAGGAGCCTCCCTGTTTCCCACTTCGAGATAAAAATAATAAACACACACACACACACAGAGGGCGGAGAGTGAGGGGGGAATTAAGTGGTGTAGAAGCTGAGGCACAAGGACTTACACAGCACAGGGCTGCGGTAACCTGGCAACCTACGAAAGGTGTGTCAGAATGAGTAGGATGCAAATAGACAAGTACCAGGGCTGGGAACAGTCAGGGCTGGACGGGGGAAGGTCACAACGTGCTGGCCTGGTTCCTTGTGGCGCTGAGCTGAAGAGGGAGGGGGAGGACAGCAGATAGGACGCTGCTGCCCACGCAGCTTGTGACTCCCAGCTGTGTGTTCCCAACAGACTCCCAACTGGCCACTCTGCTAGCTTCAGGCTCTCTTCTCCAATCCTGTCTAGATATTGCCATCAGTATCTTCCCTGAAATTCTGAACCATCATATGCCTCCCCTGCTCTAAAGCTGCCCATGGCTCCCCAGCACATAGCCTCAGCATCCTGTAGCATCTGGTTCCAGTCTGCCCCTTCAACCTCAGAATTCACTATCCTCCCATGTCCTGTACCTTCTGATCCTGCCTCACTGCTCCTTCTCTATGCCTCCTTTCTATGGGCTTCTGCATATGGTGAGTCCTCCCTCTCAGCTCAGCCTAAATCCAGAGGTCACAGCTATTTCAACACATTTTCTAAATACCTACCATGTACCAGGCACTGGGCTGGGAACTGAGACTATAGAAATACTTAAAATATATCCTGCCCACAGTGAGCTTGTGGTCATAGGGCAACTCAAACAAGCCAATGTGAAAGTAATACAGGAACAACAGATACAGAGTACTTCCTATCAGCAAGACACTCTTTTCAGCCTTTTACATGCTCACTTTCATCCTTTCAATAACCCTATGAGGTAAGTACGATTATTATCAGCCCCATTTTATAGATGAGGAAACTGAAGCATAGCAAAGGTCAAGTACAACTTACTCAGACTCACCCTAAGGAAGGACAGGCTTCTATGGACAGTGAGCATCTCCGGGAGTGGGTGCTGCAGTCCAGCAGGGCAGACAGAGGTGGCCACAGCCACGGATGAAGCCAAATCCAGGATGGCCATGGCCAAGGCAGCTTCTCTCTATTTCCCCAAGAGGCCACCTTGGAAGCAAATGCTTCCTACATGGAAGACATACTTAAAGCAGGAGGTATATCCCAGCACTCTGGGAGGCCAAGGTGGGTGGATGACCTGAGATCAGGAGTTCAAGACCAGCGTGACCAACATGGTGAAACCCCGTCTCTACTAAAAATACAAAAATTAGCTGGGCACAATGGCGGGCGCCTGTAATCCCAGCTACTTGGGAGGCTGAGGCAGGAGAATCGCTTGAACCCGGGAGGCAGAAGTTGCAGTGAGCCTACATCGCACCACTGCACTCCAGCCTGGGTGACAGAACGAGACTCTGTCTCAAACGACAACAACAACAACAACAAAATCACCCAAGGCTGCCCTCTTTCCTTCTAAGAAAGAGGCAAGCAGAAGGGGAGATGTGCATGAGCAACAGCCAAATGTCACAGTGTGAGGGGATGGAAACTCAAATTCACAGCAGATCCACTCAACATCTGTGTTTCCCCCAGGCCACATAGTCGGAGGACTTAACTCTATACTACTGAGGGCTCAGCAGCTCCACCGTCCTGCCTCTAGCACAAGCTGAGGAAGGGACCTCGGAGGTATATGGAATGGCTTCTTCTTTCTGTCCCTGCATGGCTGTAAGTGTTGGCATGGCTAGAAGATTCCATGCATCCCTGACAGCCCAGGATGCCTCTATGTCCATGCCAGGCAAGTCTTCACTATACCACAGGGGAACAGGAGCAGGATGCTGGCACATTCACATCGCAGGAGGGCACGGGGCATTGTGACCCAGTCTCTAGACAGGGGCATCTCCACCTGGTGCTGTTCCTCCTTCCCACTGCAGGCGCTGGATTATTGTACAGCCTCAGGGTCAGGCACAGCAATATGGCTCAGAGGAGCTCACTGTCCTTCAGTCCAACCCAAGGGGTCTTTTCTCCTCTTCTCTTCATCTCACTGTAGAAATCCTACACTACCCAGGGAGTTCCTGGGCACCACACAGGCCACCAGAGGCAGCCTCCAGCCAGGTTGCAGTTCTGCCACTGACCAGGCAGAAGGGACTCATTCCTCCTCCTCTTGTTCCAGCGACACTGTGCTGCTCTTCCTGAAAACTGGCTGGATATAAACTCCATGAGGACAGGAACTTCTGCCTGTTTTATAAACTGCAGAATTCCCAGCGCCTAGAATGGTGCCTGGAATATAGCAGGCACCCGATAAATACCTGTGGAATAGAAGCATTATCATTTCTACCTTATAAATAAGAAAAATTAAGTATATTTCCTATATACATAAAGCTAGTATATGGCAGAACCAAAATTCAAATCCAGGACTTCATGGGAACAAAATAAACCATACTGTACAATCACCTAACACTACTATTTACTGAGTACTGACCTGGCAAAATATGTGGGAGGACATGGAAGATAATCCCCATGATTAAAAACCTTTATTATCTGAGCAAGAGCATGTGAGCAAATAAAAAATTAAAAAAAATCTTTATTAGGGATCTATTATGTACCAGGCACTGGGGGACATACAGACATGGCCTCTCTTTAAAGGGTGTGTGTGTATGCATGTGTGGTGTATACATACACATACATACACATATATGTAAATATATAAGTATATGCTAATTATATACACAATATATGTAAATACTGTTACAAATTTTTTAAGCCCATCACTAGGCAGTATAGGGGAGGCCAGTGATTGAAATAGCTAATAAATAAATAAAACAGGAACAGAAAGGGGCAGAAGTCACTGCAGGCAGATGCTCCAAGAAGGAAGTGGAAGCTGAGGGGGGCTCTGAAGAACGACGACACAAAGGCAACCCAAGGGGCAGGAGTGCATGCAGCAAAACCCTGCAAGCTCTGGGAGGAATTCATAGAGAATTCTGACTACCCTTTTTCCATTTTTTGGAAAATGTATACTTCTGCTTTTAACTGTTCCACATTCTGTACCTATCCTTAATATCTTGTTTGAAGAAAGTGTTCCACTGCAGTAAAATACACACACACACACACACATTTATTTATTTGGAAACTACTGCTCAAATTCAAGCTTGTTCTACATATGGGCAACTGGAGTGGCCCAAGATCCCAGAGCTAGCTCATAGCAGAACTGAGGGAAAGACTGCAGGCCTCCGGGCTTCCCATGAGCAGCCTGGGACACTGTTAAATTTCACAGGGTATAGCAGGAGAGCAGAGAAGGCAGGCTGCTGTGGAGACTGGGCATTATGGTGAGCCAGGCCTCAGCATCCTGACTGTGAAACGAGGGGACCTCAAGGCCCTTCTCAGCAATATATGCCTAAGACCAGATCGTAAGCTGGGACCTTCGGCCCCCCCGCCCCCAGCTGAGGTCTCCCCTCCTGCTGGAGAGACTGCAGGGCTTTTTCTGCTGCAAGTCATGAGTTGTTCGTTGGTTTTTTTTCCTGCTTGTCTTGTTTTGACACAAGGAAGAGGCTAATCCTCCTGGCAAACCTGGGTAAAACAACAGAGCCACAGTCCCCTCCCTGAAGCAGTGGGGGCAGCTGGCTCTGACAGGGAGAAACCGGATCTAGGAGTGTGATTGGTCAGCAGCTGACCTCTCTGCTCTGGCCTCTCGTGGCTCCTACAGATCCCACTGGAGCTGTTTCCTTAAGAATGCAGGCTCTGGAGCAGGACCGGTCCAATTTCTGTCTCTGCTTATTACTAGCTGAGTGATCTCAGGAAAGATATAGCTCTCTGTGACTCCGTTTCCTCATTATTGCTTATACATAAGGCTCGCTGAAACCTGGTCTCTTAGATGCTAAGACCAGACTAAGCTGGATGCTAAGGTAACCTATTGTGGGACAGAGGTAAATAGTGGTGCCAGAGATACAACAGGCACAAGCCCAGAGACTCAAAGCTTCCTTTAGGGTCCTGGATTCCCCTTTAGCACCTCAGAGCTGGAGGCTGGAAGGGTGACACCTCACGCTTCCTAGCTCTGGCAGGGACACCCCATTATTCTGAAGCGGGTAGGGTCTCTGGCCTCTCTGGCCCCATGCTCTCTGCCTTCGTTCTGGCACTGGTGGGTGGCATTTGACTGGCTCCCTGTATAGAATACTCATGCTCCACGTGCTTGCATCCTTCATTTACATCCTGTAGGAATACTCTAGGCAATCTCCTGGAGATAAACAGCTTCTAGGGATCCTGAATTTGGGGGAGTTAGCTGGATATTATCTTTCAAAATCATTTCTGAGGACTTCCTTGAGATCTGGGGCCAACCTCGTGGGTGTACCTAAGAAGTTACCAAGCCGCTTTTTCAGAAGTGCGTATGCATGAGAGTACAGACTTTTGCCTGGCCCCAGAGCAGAGCACTGGGAGCCCAGCAGTTGTGTAGGAAGCTGCAGAGACTAAGATGGGAGCAGACAAGGCATCCACTCTCTGTTTTTGGTCCAATATCTGTGGAAAGGAAGGTCTCTAAAACTCAGGTAAGTCTAGGTACAGCCCAGGCTCAACTCTTACTTCTTAATCTCATCTTTTTGTCTCTCTATCCCAGCATCTAGTGTTAAGCAGGGCTCTCAGCTGCAGCCCAGTGAATACTGGTTAAATTGACTAGAGGCTCTTGATTTTTCAGCATGTGACTAAGAAATTGCCACACTCATATTTAAGTCAAGTGCATCTGTCACGTGCAACCAGGTCTTTACAACTACCACTGTCCATGTTAGAATATTCTACCATACATACAGGGTAATCAGCTCGCCTGGGGATTCTTTGGTGTCCGGTAATTTTAAGTAGGAGTGACATTAGATGTAGTGTTTAGATGTAGATTACTCAAGCTTCCCAACTGTCAACTCTTGATCAACTTTAAAGGGAAGGAAATAAAAGAAGTGCCGACCCTGTCTCCCACTTCCCCTGCAAGTCCACTGCCTCATCTTTCTGGTCTCCTTTTGTGCCCTGTACCCTCCCATTCTTTCCGCCAAGCTCCTTTTCTCAATGCTTTCTCACTTGTGGTGTCCTTCTCTCTCCACTTCATAGTGCAGAGTCCAATTGCATTTCAAGTCCACACTCAAGTTCAAGACTTCCACTTCCACGAGGCCTTAGAATGATTTGTGCTGATGAAGCTTTACTTCTACCTCATGCATGGTGCTAGTCCTAGTGCCTTGATTACTGCCTTGCACTTAATAGCTCTGGCTGTACTGCATACATTTCCCCTGATCTCATGTTCTGGCCTGTACCACTGTCCTGAGACCACCTTTCTTGCATCTGTCATGAGTCTGGTCCCACCTGTGCTAGCCCCAGGCCCCTGCTCCTATTGTTCAACCCCTGTCCCTGGGAGCACCTTCACACCACTGTCTTTACCCCTTGCCCATGAAGGTGATTCCAACTTTAGTCCTGAGACATCCAGGAATGCCTGCTGGACAGCCCACTTGGGTATCCCACTATCACCTTGCATTCAACATAACTAAAATTCATTCACTATTACCTGTTGAGTTACTTTTAAAGCCAGGATCTGTTCTAGTCATTGGTGAGCAAGCCATGTAAAAGTCCTCATCCCAAGGGTTCATCAATGGATGAAGCGATGAACAAAATATAGTGGAATATTATTCATCCTTGAGAGGGAGGAAATTCTGACACATACTACAACACAGATGAACCTTAAGGACATTATGCTGAGTGGAATAAACTGGTCCCAAAAAGACAAATACTATATAATTCCACTTACATGCAGTTTTAAGAGTAGCCAAATTCATAAAGACAGAAGATAGAATGGTGGTTGCCAGGGGCTGTGGGGAGAAGAAAAGGCAGTTGAATGGGTACAGACTTCAGTTATGTAAGATGAAGAGAGTCCTGGAGACAGATGATGGTGATGGTTGCACAACACTATGAAGGAACTTAATACAACCGAATTGTACAATTACAAATGGGTAAGATGGTGAATTTTATGCTATGTGTTTTTTAGCACAATAAAAAAACGTTAAGTCCTTGCCTTCTGTGCACTTTTCTGTATGTTATGCTTCAATTAAAATGAAAATGATTTTGTCATCATGGAATTTACATTCTAGAGTCAGTATCTCAGTTATCATCTAAGCAGTTTCCTTCCAATTCCCATCACCCGTATTACCAGTTTCCAGGCCTGTACAGTCCTCCTGGAATTCCTCCTTTTCCCCCATATTCAAGCACTCTCCATCATTTCTCTCTAAGGCTTGCACCTCAGTGTTTCCTCCTTCCAAGTACCACAATTCCCATCACCTCTTCATTTTTGATAGAAAATACAAGGAAGTGGGAAAAACTCTACAGTGCCTGATTTCAGCGTTGGCTCTACCACTTGCTGAATAACTGCTCATTTAAACTTTGATTTCCTCACCCACCAAATGAAGAGTTTGACAAGACATTCATGAAGGCTCCTTCTGGCTCCGGCCCAGGATAAGTCTCCGGTTCACCCTCCCCAGCCCGGCCTGAGGTCTGGTGTATTCCTCTCAGGCACTCTGAGCAGCCTGAGAAGAAAGGCCTCATTCAGGAGGGGAGCCCAGCCCGGGCGACAGCTCCCTCCAGGAGCTCCTTGGCTCTCTTGCCAGCCAGCCTGAACTTTTACTGCTTGCAACCTTGTGACTTTGGATTACCTGACCTTGAATCCTGCCAGCCCTGCACTCCTGCTGGGACCTCTTCTGACCTGACTGCCTGTAACTGGGACAGCCTCGCCTGCTGACATTGGACCCTATTCTGCTACTACAAACTGGGCTGTCTTGTGGCTGTACAACTGGGATGCTGCTAGCCAAACTGTGAATTCTCCCTGGGCCATGACCATGGCCCCGAACATGGCCCTGCCTTGGCCCTGGGTCTTGTAGTGTCCTCTGAGCTCACTCCATCTGCTAGACAGGGTCCACAATCTGCCTGTAATTGATTCATTCACTCCAAAATGTTCACTATGATACTTACTCCAAGACACGCACTGCTCCAGATAAGAGATACATGAGGATGAAACACAACTGCTTCCAATATGAACATAGGCCATTGCCAGGGCAAATTTCCCCATTTAACGAAGACCTATGTAGCTCACCACTGTCAAATTATTTCATGTAACAGGTATTTACCATGTGCAATTACTATGTGCCAGCCACTAATCCAGCACTATAATAAAACAGTAGTGTAGGGAAATGCAACTTTCTATGTGGTACAATGGTTAAGAGTATGGCCTCTGCAACTGGAATCTCAGTTGTGTGACCCTGGGCAATTACAAGATTTCTCTGAGTTTCAGTTTCCTCACTTGAAAATGGGAATAATAATAGCACTTAACTGATAAAGCTTATATGAGGAATAAATGAGCTAGCCCATGTAAAATGCTTGGAACACTCTATGGCACACAGTAAACACTTGGATATTAGCAGTTTTTATTTTGATGTAACCCCAAAGATGCCAGCACTTAATATGCCAGGAACTTCAAGAGTCCCTGCTCCAGCCTATATAACCAGTATCCCAAGAGTACCTTTGTAGATGAGTAGTGATAGCATGTAGCCCCAACTTCAACATAGCTAATAAAGAATAAGAAATTCCTGTGCAAAGCACTATATACAACTCTAATATTTTCACATGGGTTAAACTTAGGAATATCACTAAAGAAATGGATACCCAAAGCTACTGAGGAGTGAAAATCTTCGTAATACGTATATCCAACAATATATAAAGTACTTCCTACAAACCATTAAGACAGGCGACCCAACAGAAAAATGAGCAAATGATCTGAAAAGGCATTTTGCAAAGAGGATACACAAATGGCCACTATCATCAAAATGCACATTCAGACTACAGTAAGTATTACTACATACCCACCAGAATAAGTACAATGAAAAAGGAAGATAATATCAAATATTGGCAAAAATTTGGAGCAACCAGAGCTTGCCTACTTTGCTAGTGTGAGTATAACTGGTACAACTGCTTTGGCACTACTACTAAAACTATGATCCAGCAACTCCACTTCTAAGTTTACACCCAACAGAAATATATATGTAGATACACAAGTATGTGTATGTATGTGTGTATGTATGTATACATACATTCAGGTATGTGTGTACATATCCATTCACCAAGACATTCATATTTACACTGGCACTGTTTGTAATAGCCAAAATCTGCACACAGCCCAAATATCCATCAATGGTATACAAATAATAAACTGTTGTCTATTAATATGGAATACTACACAGTCATGAGATTGGAAAGCTGCAATAGCACAGAACATGGATGAATGCCACAAGCAAAATGATGAGTGAAAGAAACCAGACTCCAAAAAAGAACATACTGTGTGATTTCATTTATATGAAGTTGAAGAGCGGGCAAAACTAATTTGTGATTGTAGCATTCAAAATAGTGGTTACCCTTGGAAGGGGTGGTTTGTAACTAGAAAAAAAGGCAAAGTATTTTCTGTGGGATTTGGTTTGGTAATGTTCTGTTTCTTTTCCTGATCTGGGCACTGGTGACAGGATATGTACACTTTGTGCTGAACACTTATGATTCACTCACTTTTGTGCATGCAGTTATGTCAATAACGATATTAATTTTTTGAAAAAGGGCCAGGTGCAGTGGCTCTCACCTGTAATCCCAGTGCTCTGGGAGGTCGGGGTGGGAGGACTGCTTGAGGCCAGGAGTCCAAGACCAGCCTGGGCAACATAGAGAGATACCATCTCTATGGAGTTGGAGGCTGCAGTGAGCTATAATGGCATCATGACACTCCAGCCTGGGCAGCAGGGCAAGACCCTATCTCTTAAAAAATAATAATACTACCAAAAAAAAAAAAAAAAGCTAACGAGAAAAAAGCTAGGAGGAAATGGCCTTTTATCCAAAAGGGTTGTTGCCTCAACACCAGTGAATTTTAGTGCCTACACTCTCTGCTCACAAAATCTGAAGGACACACACATTTCTGAGCATTTTCCTATTGCATTTTAATAAATGGCAAAAATGTTACTCTACAAAGCTTCAATACCATAAAAAATAAGCATGTTTTCAAAACTCCAAATTAATTTGTCAAGCTTTATGTTCTGTGAGACTGTGTCTGAAAATGTCTTCAGGTTTTATAAACCCATGCTGAAATATAAAATAACTTTTATAAGAAACAAGATTTTTAATGAGACAGAAGTGGTTGGGCCAGGGGTGAAGGGAGTGAAAACCAAGAAGACAGAGGAGATGAGACAGTTCCCAATCAGCAAAATCCAAGGTTTAAATTTCCAGTGGCTACCAGAGCCCTGAAGTAACTCTGGGTCTGGAAGCCAGGAAGTCCAAGCAGAAGCCGCGGACTCAAAGACCAGCTCAGGATCTGGGAGCAACATGGCAGCTGAACTGTGGAGACTCAGACACAGGCAAAAGAATCCAGAATGCTGCTGATGACTATAAGCTACCAAGAGGTTATGAGAGGAGTGATCTGCACTTCCTGACCGGGCTCAGGAAACAGTAGCTGGGCGTGGGCAGCCTTGGGTACATAAGGAAGTGACTTCAGCCAATCATGGAATAAGAGGATGTAACCTTGGGTGTGCTCTGACCTGCAGCAGGGATGAGCAAGCCGGGCTTACCCAGAGGTTCTTTCTCTACTGGGTGTGAGTTTCTAAATATACACACACTCATCTGTTCAATCCATTCAAATATTTACCCTCATTGAACAGGACTTCTGAGGCTTTTGGTTTTGACTGCCCTAGTTGCCAGCTAAGACAGCAGCAATCTAGAACCTGGCTCCTGAGCCCACAAGTACCATCTCAGTCCCTTGCATGAGAAGGGGAGCAGTGAACCTCAACTCCAAGAACAGCAAGCACTTGCCATATCATCCGTTCCCCAGTGACTTCCACTAGCAAAGGGAGACATTTTTAAAAAGAAAAAAACCCAGACAACCCCAAAGTCATTTGTAAAATGTTATTTACTCTCTTCCTAAGTAGAATGACCTTCCTAAACTGTTTGGTTTGAGCGAGAGTTTTGTGGCCAGGGGAACAACGCTGAGAAGCAAACCTGAGGCAAGGATGTCAAATGCACCCAATGAGACTATCTGTCCCTCTCCCTGCCAATCTTCTCTCCCACCGCTCCCACTACCGCTTCTTTCACTGAATCATAAAGTGTCACTCACACCTTCACCCTTTAACATGACGATTAGAGAGTCCAGGTGGTAGGGTCACATGGAGAGAACCTTGAAACTTGTTGTGAATTTTTAAAAGTCAGCACATTCTGGAATCCCCACACAGTGACCCTCCCTTCACTAACTAGAGCAAGCAAAGGTCCTCACTTTGGGAGACTTCTCATTTCCCCATTCTGGCCTTCAAGCAGCCCTGTCAACTGCAAAAAAATGGTGATGGCAGATGAGAGATGTACCAGGCTGTTCAGGCATCTGGCCACAGGTTGGATCTTTTACCTGGGAAATAACATCATGTTCTCCAGGGCAATGAGTATGTGTTTCCTGAATTAAAGAGAACTTTAGCAAGCAGAACTCAGTTCTGCAAGGCAGAACAAACATTTAGCTACAGAGAGAAAGAGAAGGAAAACAGCTCCAGGCTAGACTCTGATCATTCCCACATGATGCCTGCTTGGAATGGCTTCCTGGTTGCCCTTACAGATCATCTTAAAGGTACCAACACCTAAATCATAGGTTTACTTAGGTGCACCAGAGACACAGCTGCACAAAGCCACCCAGATGACATGGGATACATGTGTGCTTACAGGGGGATTCTACGGGAAACTGTACCACAGCAGCTTTAGCGATGGCTTGGAAACAACTACCTGAAGACAATATTGTTAGATGCTGAAGTATTTCACTACCAAGGTTCCCCATAAACACTGAGGAGAGAGGGGAGCAGGCGATGAAGGGAGAAGGCAATGACAATAGTTTCTGGTTTCAAGCTATTTCCAACAGAAGCAGAGAGCTGGATGAAACGACCTCTCATGGCCATTTCTACAAAACTGTCCCCCTATACCAAGGTTTCTCAACCTCAGCACAATTGATATTTTGGACCGACAACTCTGTTGTAGGGACAGTTGTTCTGTGCATTGTATAATATTCAGCAGGATATCTGTTTTCTACACACCAGATGCCAGTAACAGCCTTCCTGCTCCCCAGTTATGACAACCAAAAGATGTCTCTGGACATTGCCAAATGTCCCCTGGGAGCCAGGGCTAGGGAGTACAGAATTGCCCCTAGTTGAGACCCACTGCCCTATACTAACAAATCATGTTTGATCCCAGTCCTGGGTGAAGGGAGTGAAAACCAAGAAGACCAAGGAGATGACACAGTTCCCAATCAGCAAAATCCAAGGCTAAATTTCCAGTGGCTGCTAGAGCCCTGAAGACTTCACACTCATAGGCATGATCCCAGTCCTTGCCTCATAGTGTAATCACCCACTTTGGAAAGACTTGAGTAAAGTTAGCCTGGTCATTATCTCCCAGGGCATTAAGGAAACAGAAGCTCCTCCAGACAAGTCACCACCATCAGATCTGAGGAGTGGGAGAGGGAGCCAGCAGGGGAAGATGTCCTGTCACCCACCGACGTCCACTCTTTAATCCCACAAAACCCACCTCTTCCAAGATACATCGACACCAGGACAGACACTCAGCCAACCAAACAGAAACTCCCAACTGTCCAAGAGTCTCACAGCCACTCTGTTCCCATGATAATTCACTTCAGTTATTGGGTATACAAATACCATCTACCTGGCTAAGTTTCTGGGAGGAGGGAAAGTACATCTGAGTCCCTCAACACTTGTTCGACTAACCATCCCAGCTCCTTGCTTTCCTCCACTTGTCTACCTTGACTGAAAGGTGTCCTTGGTGCCAGATACCCTAAAGAAAATCTACCAATGCTAGGGTCTTGCCTTCCAGGGCCTTGGGAGTCAAGGCTGGCAGCATTGGCCAAGAGGCATAAAAGAAGGTCAAGGTACCGAAGTGGAAATTCCAGACACACAAGGGAGAGACAGACAGATGGATGGAAGACTAAGTCCAAGGGCAGCATCAGTGGTGGGGGTGGAGCCAAGTCTTCAAGGGGCAGAGTCAGGGAGGCCTGCGGGACAGGCTGACAAGCTTCCGGGGTTTGGAAATCGGAAGATCCTGTGTAACCACACACTTTCCCAAGCAGAGATGATGCTGACTGTGTTACTGACTATAAATCTAGTCCACTCGGGGCTGGGTTTGGCTCACTGTGGGCCGGCCCCCCACCAGCTACAGTTTTGCTAAATTTAGTGCTGTTCCCAGCCACCCAAACGACTCTGCTCTTCATGTCCATTTCAGGTTCAGTCAGGGACAGACAGAGAGGAATGGGACTTGTCCAGAAGAGATCTGCCCTCATGTGACCCTCTCCCTTCCCTGCCGAAGTCAGGGGCCCCAGGGAGCAGAAAATGTGAGAAACCAGTTGGAGGTCTTCAGGGCTCTGAAGGAGGCTCTGCCCTCAAGGTGGCATGCAGAGTGAGAAGGGCCACTGATCCCAGGAAGACCACCCCACACCACCTAGGTTTCACTCTTCAGGAGTCACAGATGCTGTGGGGTGGCAGGGATCCTACTCCCTCAGATACTATATGGCATGGTGAGTGGACAGACAGACATCCTCAGGGTAGGACTGGAAGAAGACCCCTCTGCAGTGCTTTGGAGAATCTTGGAGGTAAAAAATGTATTCAGTCAAATATTCAAAGGCTCTAAAACACAGAAGGTTAAAGTAGTGGTCCTTAAACCTGGATGCACATTGGAATCATCTAGGAAGCTTCAAAAACTGATGCCTGTGTCCCAGCACCCCAAGAGACTCTGATGTGATCAGCCTGGGCTTTGGAAATTCTTAAAGATTCCCAGGTGATTCTAGTATTCAGACAAGACTGGGAAGCAGTGGGTTAAAAGCATGCCCTTCTGCTGTCACTGAGTTCTGCCTTTCAGGATACCCTGGTAGTCTCCTCACCCAACCACTGCCTTGCTTGTCACCCACGAAGGGCAAGTTATTTAACCTCTCTACACCTCAGCTTCACCAACTGTAAGGTGCACATAATGATACAGAACATCTACCTCTAAGGTTCCTGTACCTGTAATGAGACAATCCATGTAAAGCACACAGAACGTGGTATACAAAATGTGCTCCCTGAAAGCTAGGAATCATTATTATTGTCTGTTGTTATAACAATGAGGAGGAAGAGAAGAAAAAAACAGGGAACCCATAGAGCTGGGTCTACATTGCCCAAAGAATAAGGGTCTCTAGCACTAAACCAGGACTATCTCAGGAAGTGGGCAAGAAGAGGCTCCATGGCCATCTCCACAGTCCTCTCAGGAGGACACTCATCCATTCCCCCTTCTGCTGTTTGCTGTTTCTTCTATCTTCCAAGCCCTCCCCTCTTCCCATCGTCCTAAATCCCACCACTCAGGGCCCAGCTCTGACCACCCCAGGGCTCTCTCCTTTCTCAGGTGAGAAAGCCCTGAGGTCTCTCCAATAATACTTCCCCTCCATGCCTATCTGTCTATAGGATGAATGAATGCTTTGATATGGACTAGCCTTGTAGCCTCAAAAGGACAATAAGCAACCTGGGAGGAGGGCCTGATTCTCATGCTTCTGTGTGCTCCCTGTGACACCTAGCACCATGCTGGGCACACAACTCTGGATTAATG
The DNA here is from genome assembly GCF_002776525.5 of Piliocolobus tephrosceles. NCBI lineage: Eukaryota > Metazoa > Chordata > Mammalia > Primates > Cercopithecidae > Piliocolobus > Piliocolobus tephrosceles. The sequence goes on from NC_045434.1 coordinate 64,639,936, forward strand.
AATATCTGTGAAATGAAAACACATGTAGAGCCAGCAAAGCTAACTGCACATCAGCAAGAATCCAGGCTCAGTGTCCAAGAGAAGCAGGCCCAGCACCCAAGTTGCTGGCTCAGCTCCCCATTCTATCATTACAAGGACACACCACCACCCAACTCCATCACAAGAGATCCCGCCCACCTAGTCCCAGAGCCTGTGGCTCCTGCGAGAAAGTCACTGACCCCCATGATTCCCTAAACCCCAAAAGAGTCAGGAAAAACCCAGCTCTGCCCACATGGGAGTCCAGAGCAGCTGGCCACCCAACAAGCTGTAAGCCTCTTACAGATTAAAGGCCCTAATTTAAACCTCTATTTGAGGTACGACAAGTGGGTCAACACTCTGCAGGTCGGTCAGTGCAGCTGGTGGAAGGAGAGGCAACTATGACCTAAGAAAGGCTCTTCTCCTCCGGGGGGAAAGATGGAGCCAGAGAATCACAGATCTAAGTAGAATCACTGAGGTGACAGCAAGTTCATTCTGATCCACCACGAATCCTACCCCCCGCCCCCAGATCACCGGGACTCCACCCTCCCTAGGCAACGAACCTGAGAAACAGAGAATATAAGGACAAAACCAGTCGGGATGGCCTTCCTCTTCCTGCCATGGCTTTGGTATGTGGGGAAGAAGGAAATTTGCTGCTAAAAGATAAAATCTTTCTAAGGTAAAGAAACAGTTAATAAAGCCAGGAACCAAGAGAAGACGGAAGGGGCTGGATATGCTGCTGCATTCTAGGGAATCATACCCTGGTGACAAGACAGGGAAGGCGACCTTTGCTCCTAAACCTGGCTGAGGTTTTCCCGGTCTTTCTCCCTAGCTCCTCTGCAGCAGGAAACACTAGGCATGGGTGAGCAGCTGCAGACAAGCCTAGGATCACACTGTCAGAAGCTGACTCTGGCTGCTCTTTAAAAAGAGCCCTCTCACCACATCTGTCTCCATAGAGATGGCCTCTGGGGAAGTGGCTGGAACCCACTGTTTACACTAAGAGCAGAGAAATCCTTCCAGGACAATGTTTCTCAAACTTTCTGGACCCTGATTCATAGTGGGAAATCAATGCTACGCAGCAGCCCAGCACAGGCATATATGTGCACTTAACTATATGTCTCTCTCTATATATATATAACTGAAACAAAGTTTCATGAAATAATACTCATCTTTACTACGTACTACGCAATCTAATATTTTCCATTATATATATATTTTAAAGGCTGGTCTCAACCCGCTAAATTGATCTCACCCATTATGGCCTCTGCACCTGCAGTTTGAACATTACTCTGCAGGAAATGGAAGAGGCTCTTCTTGAAAGAATTTTTAAAATTCCCTCACAGACTAACCTCCCTACAAAACAAATTCCTGCTAAGCCCATGAGTGAGGTGAGGAAATTGGAACCTCAGTTGCCCAGTCCTTTCTCTGCAACATGCACAAGCTGTGGCTGTCTCAGAGAGCCCGGTCAGCCCCACCTCTCTCAAGGCGCAGGAGTTCCCCCTACACCCGCAGTGATGCCTCCTGGTGCTGGTCAAGCACCTAAGCACAAGCCAGTGCAGGGCTGATTGTCACCATCATTCACTGGGATCAAGCATTGCCTTACCACTCCTCAACCTCACCTTCCACTGAAGGAAACTACCTATAACACACAAAGGCAGAAATGCCAACACTGTGCTGCCCACATTGGCTTTTTTCCCCCCCAAACAGCCTATCTATATATCAGATGCACTACAAAAGCCTGGAGGATGGGAAGTTTTTTACCTTTTTTTTTTTTTTTTTTTTTTGAGACAGAGTCTTGCTCTGTTGCCAGGCTGGAGTGCAGTGGCGCCATCTCAGCTCACTGCCACCTCTGCCTCCCGGGATCATGTGACTCTCCTGCCTCAGCCTCCCGAGTAGCTGGGACTACAGGCACGTGCCACCACGCCCTGCTAATTTTTTTATTTTTTTAGTAGAGACGGGGTTTCACCATATTGGCCAGGATGGTCTTGATCTCTTGACTTCATGATCTGCCCACCTCGGCCTCCCAAAGTGCTGGGATTACAGGCATGAGCCACCGTGCCTGGCCTGTTTTTGTTTTTTTAAACTGATGGTACAGAGACACATTTTATGGGAATCTTTTTAATGTCAGGAAAAAGAAATCCAATGTTAAACGTTCCTCAGTCCAGTCTTCCTGCTTTTCCAAGAGGCCTGTGAAATGCCTCCTCCTCCAGACAGCCCTCCCTGAAGGGTCAGGACAGCTGAGGAATTCTCCAAACCCTATGCCATGGTAATATAAAACTCTAATGACTCCTTTCCATACTCACCATTCCCACAAATGTAACATGCTGCCTCTCTGAATCCATCATTACGGCTTGGGTGGGTATCTGAGTTGGAAATCATGTCACAGAAAAAAAACTTAGCATAAACATTCAATAGTTTGAATCAGTAAGTTGTAAAGGTTAATTTTTTTTTCTATTTTTTTCCAAGTAATAGAACAGGTATTTTTGTCCCCTGTTAAGTGGAGCAAACACTGGACCTCTCCATTTGTGTCAGTGTGCACACTCCCATTCCCCACTGCTTTCCCAAACTCCTCGGGACCACTGTCATGCTTGCTGCTTGTCAGCACCCTCCAAACCCAGAATGCCCACTGAATGCACTTGGGCAAGTACCAAAGACTCCAGGAGAAAAAGTATCTTATCACCATCATAAGAGCTCAGTGAGCATTTGACGGCTCACCAGCCTATAGCAGGTTTTTTGTTTGTTTGTTTTTGTTGTTGTTGTTGTTGTTGTTTTTGAGATGCAGTTTCGCTCTTTTTTGCCCAGGCTGGAGTGCAATGGTGCAATCTTGGCTCACTGCAACCTCCGCCTCCTGGGTTCAAGCAGTTCTCCTGCCTCAGCCTCCCGAGTAGCTGGGATTACAGGCACACGCCACCACATTCAGCTAATTTTGTATTTTTAGTAGAGATGGAGCTTCACCATGTTGGCCAGGCTGGTCTCGAACTCTTGACCTCAGGTGATCCACCCACTTCGGCCTCCCAAAGTGCTAGGATTACAGGCGTGAGCTGCCGCACCCAGCCCCTACAGCAGGTTTTCGTAACTTGTGATCTGTGAATCCTCTGATGGTGTATGCCAGATTGTGGGCTCTTACTATTTTTTTCTCCTGGAGAGACTATAGTTCCATGCAATTTCTAATATGAACTGGCAGGAAAATAAGTTAAGAGCCACCAAAACCAAATTCTTAGAAAGTTGATCAAGGGCTTCCCAAGATCACCTCTACCTCTCCAACACACAGCCCTTCCTCTGCCACTTACACTCTCTCTGAGCATCCCAACCTCCTTCTGCCAACAAGCCATTTCCTTCTTCAGTTTTGTGGTCTGGCATGAACTTTCAGGTGAAGTCCTCTCATCCTTGAGCACTTACTTATTAACAAACACCTATTTAACTGAGCACTTGATGGGTCCAAGCATCATGCTAGGCTCTGAGGATAGAGCCATAAACAAGCTGAATGAGATCTTCCTTGTGTTCCCAGAGACATCCTCCAGCTCCCAACCCCATTTATGGCTAATACAACACTATCTTACACTTCATTTGTGTCACATTTACACTCTATTTTAGGTGAAGGTATCTGTCTACCTCACTCATTCCTTCTCCGTCCCCACCCCACTACATCCAAAAAGAGAAAAAGACACAGCATCTTTCACAGAGGCCAGCCTAAGCAAATGCACATCAATCCATGAATGCTGATGGGCTCACCAGTGGTCCAAGCAGCAAGACTAGCACACGAGGGCAAGCCTGACTCAGCAATGCAGGGTCCAGGGGACCTTGGGAGATGTCTCTGTTGCAGTAAACAGAGCACGGGGCCTCTGTTCCTCAGCCACAGCCTGCAGTTCTCATCCCAGCTGCTGATCTTTCAAATTGTGCATCCAGTCAGGGCAGTTAGAAAAACTACACCAAGCAGATGCGCCCAGCTGACATACCTCCTGGACTATCCAGGTGGAGGAGAAGCTTACACCTCAGACATCTGCACCAATATTTTCAGCATGTAAACTGATGGAAGACATGAAACGATGCATCAAAGACATACTCTCTCATGAAGAAGAGAGCTGGCTGCTCTAGATACCATGGCCATCTCCTCTAGCAATCTCTGCCAGCTCATTTCTGGAGCATCTGAACATGACCATCTACCTCCTAAATGACAACATGGCAGTGACTAGAGCTGCCACCATCCTTTCAACCTGTTAGATGCAGAAGGATGCACAGCTAATGGCAACAGGACCACAGAGCTGTTTCTCTAATATCACAAAAGCTTTCAATACTGTTAAAGAAATGGCTCTAGCAGCCACCAAAGAAATCTGCTACTGGACTTTGTTGTCCAAGAAATACGACCTTATGGTGCTGAGGTCAGAGAATGGGATACTCCTTAGCACTATTCAGTCAACAAATATCAGTGAAACCCAGCACTGTCAGGTGCTATAAACAACAGAAAAGACAAGACTCAACCTTTATGTCAATTAAAGGTTGTTAGGAAGGCAAAGTTACTATAGAAGAAACAATCAGAGCAATCACCTCTAATGTGGCATGTATAAGAAGATCCACCAGGATGAAGAAGAAAATATTAGAATATTTATATTTTACTGAAACACAAAAAATTAAATTTTAGTATTATTTAATATAGGAATTGACACTGACACACTCCTTCAATTTGTGTGTTGGGTGGTTGCTTGTCATTTAAGGTACCAGAGGCATCCTTGTGTCTGAGTAGGAGATCCAAATGCAGAAGGGTAGACAGTGACACCCTCAGTCGCCTGTTGATTTAGTACAGTTTACATCTGCCCGGTGAAGCAAAATTAAAGATACCATCTTCAATACAATAAACAACAGTCCTTTGTAATAAGACGGTGAGACCTGAACATCATCTGACCACAGTGTCACTAATCATCTCGTGGTAAAAATATCTAAAAGCGTTGCTCAACTTAGAGAAGAATCAGGCCAGGTACGGTGACTCACACCTGTAGTTCCAGTGCTTTGGGAGGCCAAAAACAGAAGGATCTCTTGACACCAGGAGTTCAAGACCAGCCTGAGAAACACAGCAAGACCCCTGTCTCTACAAAAGTTTAAAAATCAGCCGGGCATCATGGAGCACATTTGTAGTTCTCACTACTAGGGGGGCTGAGGATTGCTTGAGCCTAGGAGTTTGAGGCTGCAGTGAGCTATCACTGTGCCACTGCACTCTAGCCTGTGCAACAGAGTGAAACTCTGTCTCAAAAAAAAAAAAAAAAAAAAGAGGAATTATACTTTTTTAAACCAGAAAACAAGAGTACTAAAATATGCTGACCTCTTCTGTAATGAGTGCCAGTAAGTAGAATGCTACTTAATGGGTATTTTTCAGCAAACAAATAAACACTTACCCTTTATCTTTATGGTGAAGGTAGAATTTTTTTAATGAGTAAGAAAGTCATTGTTCTTTTAAAACAGGCAATTGGAAATCATTTCTACCATTATATGATAGTGTTGCCAATATCAATGTAAGGATGTCATCTTTAAAATCTCATTATCTACACACACTCAAAATAGAACATCAAAACTTGTTTTAAAATCACCCAAAATGAAGTATTTCAGGGGTCGTGAATCCATTTATTAAATTCAACATATAAAATTATTAAATTTTGCAATGAGTTTTTAAGAACAACTGATTGATATCAAGACTGACTGAAATATATTAGCTGGATTTCAACAAAAACCTTTGCAGAAAATGGTGGATGTGACTAAAAAACAAGTATCAAGATTTCATAAGTATAATCCAGGATGCATTTCTGCCGTGGGCATCTGCATAGCATTGTGAGGTCTCTTTTAAAATATCCTGATTCCAAACAGAACTTCTAGTTGCATATGACACCGAGCTATCCTGAAATAATAAATTATGCTCCAATTGCAATGTTCTTACTGAAAAAGAATCATTCTTAATAGCTAATTTCATTTAATTCTTCAACAAATGACCATCTCTTATATACATATGTCAGGCACTGTTCCATGCTCTGAAATATAGCAGGGGACAAAACTCACAAAAATCCTTTCTCTCATGGAGCACATATTCCAGTGGGGAGAGACAGAAAATACACTAATAGAAAAAAATGGTACGCCAGCTGGTGAAAAAACACTACATGAACGGGATGCAAGGCAGGCTAGAGAATGCTGGGGGCTTGGTGGACCCACTGAGAAGGTAACATCTGAGCACAGACCCAAAGGAAGTAAGAGATTTAACCATAGGGCTATCTGGGGAAAAGCATTCCAAACACAGGGAACTGGAGGTACAAAGGCCCTAAAACAGGAAATGCCTAGTATACCTAAACAACAGCAGGAGGCCAGTGATGCTGGAGCAAAGTGGAAGTTGAAAAGAATAACAGGAGATAGATACAGAAGCAACGTGATAAAGCCGGGTAAGGTCATATGGACCTGTATTGTGCAAGATGGCAGCCACTAGCCATGTGAGGCTATGGAGCACATGAAAGGCAGCTAGTTCACATGGAGATGTGCTTTGACTATTACTTAGTACAACAAACAAACAAAACAAAAACAATGTAATATACCTCAGAGGTGAAAATACTGTTAACATACTGGGCTAAATAAAATACATTACAAAATTAACTTCAACTGGTTCATTTTCCATTCATTTTTCCTTTATCAAAAAATTTTAAATTATATACATGACCCTCACATGTAGCTCACATTATATTTCTATTGGGCAGTGTTGAGATAAGCTATGAGGTCTTATGGACCACAGTAAGGGTGATGGCTTTTACTGAGAGAGAAGAGAAGCCACTGCAGGGTTTGGGCACAGCAGAGCATGATGTGACTTAACGTTTCACAGGACTTTTTCGGCTGTGGGGAAGACTAACAGCCTCTAAGGGGCAATAAAGAAGCAGGTGAGAGAGGACGGTGGCTTGGACCAAGGTGATGGCAGTGGAAGTAGTTCTGATAGATGAGATTTTGGATATATTTTACAGGTAGAGTCAACAAGACTTACTGATGAACTGGATGAAGGACAGATGAGAAAGAGGGAAATCAAGCATGACCAGAGGTGTTTTCGATAAGCAACTGGAAGGACAGCATTCCCATAAATGGGATGGGGAGACTGCAGGAAGAACATATTGGGGAGGGAAACCAGGAGTTCCATTTTGGACATGTTTACTGAAATATCTATTAACATCGAAGCTGAAATATTAAACAGACAGATGGATACACAGGTCTACAGTTCAGAAGAGAGTTTGGGCTGCAGACAAATGATTAAGGGTCGTCAGCATATCGATTTTTTAACTTTCCATTATAGAAAATTTCTGGGCTGGGCCCAGCAGCTCACGCCTGTAATCCCAGCACTTTGGGAGGCTGAGGCAGGTGGATCACGAGGTCAGGAGATCGAGACCATCCTGGCTAACATGGTGAAACTCCATTTCTACTAAAAATGCAAAAACATTAGCCGGGCATGGGGGCGGGCGCCTGTAGTCCCAGCTACTCGGGAGGCTGAGACAGGAGAATGGCATGAACCCAGGAGGCGGAGCTTGCAGTGAGCGGAGATCGTGCCACTGCACTCCAGCCTGGGCGACAAAGTGAGACTTCTTCTCAAAAAAAAAAAAAAAAAAAAAGACAATTTCTAACATAAGTAAAACGAGAGAGAATAGTATAAAAAAAGCCCAAGTACCCATCAACCAGTTTCAACAATGATCAGCTCATGGTCAATCTTATTGATCTCCCAGGATTACACTGAAGCAAACTCTGGAGATCACTCATATAGATGGTATTAAAAGCCATGCAACAGGAGAGGATCACAGACAGAATGAGAGAAGACAGAGAGGAGGTGCCCAGGGCCTTTAATGTTTAGAGGTCAGGGAGATGAGAAGCCGAGAAGGAACGGCCAGTTAGGCAGATGGAAAGCCAGAAATACACACCCTGGAAGCCAAGTGAAGAAACAGCGTCAAGGAAAAGGGTATGACCAGAGGTGCCAAACTGCTGAAGAGCTCCTGTGAGGAAGATGAAGAAGCGACCACTAGAGTCAGGATCATGGGAGTTACCACAGGAGCACTTTCATCAGAGCGGCGTGAGTCAAGAGAGGATGTGAAGACAGCCAGGACTGAAAATATGGAGGGACAGATGAGATGGGGCAGTAGCTGGGAGGGGTGACCAAAGAAGACTTTTTCAAGATGAGAGATAGCCTTTGGAAACGATCCAGTAGAGGGAAAAGGTGGGGATGCAAGGAGGAGGGGATAGGCTGGGGCAATGTTGAATATGGGAGAGGAACTGAAATTTAGGGCAAAGTAGAAGGCTGCCCTTGGACAGAACCATGAAGACTTCACTTAGGAAGAAGGTAGGGAATACAATATATCCTAGCCATTTGAAGTCTTTTGTTTTGTGTTTTATAATACCACAATGTATTTTAGCACAGCACTGCTTTTTATAAATTATAAATACACACACAAACAAGGGGAATTGCTCAAAAGTTTTAACTGATATGGGCACACAATCGAAATAATTAAAGACCACTTAACTGAAAGAAAACAAAACATATCCTCAGAGGCTGAACACGTAGCCTTCAGGGACAAGGAGATATGTATCATAAGGATACTAGGTTTTGTATCCGAAAATATACTTTCATTAACTAAGATTTTTTTAAAGGCTCAGACACTATAATCCAGTAACTACTATACAGTTGCACTTGAACTGAAAATGCAAAAATGTAAGAAGAATCATGGACCATTCTCAAAATCAGAGCATCACAGGAATCAGAGTCTGATCATTTACTTAAAGAAATGTAAATCAGTTAAAAGTTTTATCAGCAAGACAGGCCTGAACTGTACTATCATATTTGGCTACTGAGGCAGACTGGCTACCCAATACAGAACAAACAGCAAATCAAGAAAGTGGGCCTGTCATCTGAAAGGCTGGCAGGTAGCCTATTTGGAACAGGCAAAAGCCCCAAACCAACCTGAAGTCCACAAAGCCACAGAAACATCCAATTCGCTCAAACATATTAGCAACACTTGGCGTTTGACAAGCCCTGTAACAATTCAGAGCCCCCCTCTTTAAACGTGCTCATTTAGCCTCTCTACAATCCACCAATTCAGGAAGCTCTCCATTTTAACTTTCCGAGCTATACACACTCAAGCCCAAAAGTGTTACATGGATACGCTCAGAGCCCAAGCAGCACCACAGTTAAAACGCCGGGTCACATGGCTATGAGACATAGGCCTGCCACAGAAGCCATGTCTGGCTTCTTAACATTCTAGGGGCACCTTTATCAACTACATAAAATGACAACATGAGAGCATGAACACCATGCTCTAAAACGTGGCAGGTCTGCCTGCACAGAAGCGACGGTTGTGGTCACACCGCTCAGCTGGGGTGAACACACGGGGAAAACTACCAAGCATCAGCTCCCCTGTGGTCAAACTGTACGCTCCAGGAGTTGGGCCCTGTCTGTCCTTTTCACAGGTGTAGGCCCAGTGTCCAGTACAGCTCCTGGAACAGAGCAGGCTCGCAAGAAATATCTATTGAAGGAAGGAAAAAATGACTAGCTACATTACACCATAAAGGCAAGAGGGATCATGAAAAAATGCTCAAAATCATAAAAATCATCTAACAAAACTCAGGAAGCTGTTGATGGCAGTTGACTGCGAAGAATGGTGGGCAGCTAAGTAAATCTAAAAGGTAGAATTGCAAAACATAAATTCTTTTAAGAATGACCATAATCTTTATTAACAGAGCTTTGAAGATGTCGTCAACTAAATGAAACATATGGATCTTGTTTGGAGCCTGACTCAAACCAACCCGCTGTTTTCAAAAACAAAAAAGGAAGAAAGAAATTGAGACTACAAAGGAAATTTAAACATTATTTGGATATTTGGATGACAGGAGATATTTAGGAATGACTGTGCTTTTTCAAGGTGTAATAATACCACTAGGGTTATGTTTTTAAAAGATATTATCTTTTAGAGATACATTAAAAAGTATTCATGGATAAAATAATACAGGATCTAGGACTTGCTGTAAAATAATCCAAGAAGGGGGTAAGGAAAAGGTGGGTGAAGGTATGAAAGAAATGAGAAAAGCCATGTGCTGATTACATGTCAAAAAACCGGGGGATGGGAACACTGAGGTGTATTACCCTAACTCTTTGTGTACCTGTGAAAATTTCCATTGACAAATTTGAAAAAAAAAAAAAAGACTAACCATAATGTCAAACCACAGTTAATTTCCTTGCATTTGCCGCACTGTTGGAAAATAACTGAGAGGCATTTTTAGTCATACATGGACACAGTCATTTCTGAGGAGACTGGCAGAACAGAGCTGAGAGTCCCATCTTTTCTTTATCCCTGCCATCATGTTCATCTGAGACTCGCTTGTGTCATTTCTGCTTTCATCCTAGGCCTGAAGAGGTCTCCATGTTTCCTCTCACAATGGTCCCTATTCTCCTTCCACTCTTCCCTTCTATGCCGCTGGTTAGTTCTTCACTATTCTGATGGCCCTCTGCTTTATCCAATGATCCTGACTACCTCTAACCCACCTTTGTAGCCAGGTCATATTCCTTCCTTCTCATGGCTCTAACGCCAATGGATTCTGTCATGCCCACACGGCTTTAACCCTTCTCTTTTCCTTAAAGGCAGTCATCATCCTATATCTGAGTACGTCCATCTTCCCCCAAATTTGTCACACTTGCTGCATTAAGCAGCTCTCTTCCTCCACTTCCCCACTCAGATCCCTCCTGCACATTTCCAGGACAGATCAAACAAGGATGGGTCAACCAATAAATATCTGAGGCCTGTCGTGTGCCAAGTTCTGTACTCAGCACTGGGGTGACAGCAAAGAACAAGACAGACACAGACACGTTCTCTTGAAGCATGTGATCCAGTGCAGACGGAATTAAAATTGGTTCAGCTGCCCATGACCCTTCCAAATCAAACTGCGAATCTTTTACTTACTTCTGTATCCTGAGAACTTCACACAGTGCCTACCATATAACAGATCTTTAATAAATATCTGGTAAATGATATTTATTTATCCAAGCCAGTATACTTGTCTCAACATAAGTTTAAGACCATATAGTATGGGGTCACCCTAAACCCTACAAATGAAAAGATATTTGAGAGAGAATGTTTTCTTTCTAACAGCCTCTGGGGAAACCGTGTTGGGGAGGTACGAGGGAATGCTCCTAGAGGCAGAGTTACCATTACCAGCTAAAAGCAGCTCCAGGTGTGCTCAACTTCTGTCTTCTTTGCTATTGCGGACTGTCTGCTCCCTCCTCCCACTGCTGGCCTCCTCCCTACCAAGTGCAATGAGAATCAACCTCAGTCACCTCCCTTCCCCCTGCTACTTCCAGCACGTGGTTTCCTCCTGTTACCGACACGTTTCACTTCCTATCTCAGCCCTGAGCAGAACTGCCCCAACTGCTGGGCTGCTGCTGTTCTGCAGCAGTGAGAACTTTAGCCCTGTTCCTACTAGGAGTTTCAGCAAGACTCCAGCTTGAGGACCAGGTCAAAAAGGTGGAAACTAGGACACAGGAGGACTCCATAAAGGTTGGCTGCAGGAATACTCAATGCTGATTCCAGTCCCAAGCCAACACACACACACATCCCACAAACGCCAAGCCCAGGGCCTTATTCCGACAGAGTGAATAAGTGCCAGATTCAGACAGACATGCCAGGCTGGGTTGCTGACTCTCTCTGTGGTGGCATCTCCAGGACCTTGGCATTAAAGGTGCCAGTGAGATCAGAAGCAATAGAGATATCAGGGGAAAGATCCTACAGGACAGGCGGAACCAATAAGCCTCCCTTCTCCTCATCCAACACTAGGCTTGGGTCAGTCCTTGCACTGCCCTGGGAAATCAGAATGAGAGGGACAGTAGCTTCTCAAACCCAGTCCTGCTGAGAAGCTCAGGCCTCCAGGCTCCAGGGAAAAGGCTGAAAATGAAAGAGCTTTCCTAGATACAGAATGACTATTTTTGAGCTGACTCTAATAATCCACTATTTCAACTACCAGATCATGCTCTCATGGGATCACAAAGACAGGCCCAACGCAGAATCTTTAAGAACCCTAGAAATCTGAAACAGCCATCGTAAGCATCCCCAGTAAAAGGCCAAGCACCTTTCTGGTAGTCTACAGCAGGGGTTGGCAAGTTTTATTTTTTATCCTAAAGAGCAAGATAGTAAATATTTTAGACTTATGGGGCATACAGGCTCCCTTGCAGTTACTCAACTATGCCATTGTAGCATGAAACCAGTCTCAGACATACAAACGGGCATGCCTCTGTTCCGGTGAAACTTTATTTACAAAAACAGGAATCCGGCCCACGGGCCACAGTTTGCAACCCCTGGTCATTGGGAAAACCTGCTCTTCCAGTATTTCCATGCTCCAAAGAGGAACAGAGGCTCCTATCCACCTGGAGGGCTACTATCCACACTGAAGACAGGGACCCACTCTGGGGACTAGGCCTCCACCCCTACCAGTCCCTCCCACAACGCACTAAGAAATCTAGGCTACTTGTTCAAAAAGCCTGGCTGCATCAGAAACCTGGGCAAAGGTAGAAAAAGCTTTCCAGACATCAAATCAGAGGGCTTCAAAACTGCAAGAAGCTAGATCCCTCAGACTAGACACTTGGCCTGGAAAAGGAAGTGGTGTGTCCAAGATTATGTAGCTAGCAAAAGTCGCCTCTCTGTCCAGTGCTCTTACTCCTCCAGGGTGACAAACAGCATGCTGGAAGAGGCCAAAGACTTGTGGCACATTTCTACAGCACAGTCCCGGGCTATAAGCAAATGGTACAATAAGCAAATGGTACAAGAGCTTGGGGAAATAAGTGCATGTGTGCGTGTGTGTCTCCAGGTATACCTGGACATAGTTACTAGGGAGAGGAAAACATAAGCAAAAATCTTAACTTCAAAAAGGGATATGGTTTGGTAGAAGATGTGGGTGTTCGTTAGCAGAAATGTCCAGGGTCTGGGCAAGCCCTGGGATAATAAACCAGTACAAGGCATACAGCCTCACTCAATTCCAGGTAATGCCCCGGGCCCTAGGATCTACCTCTACCCACCTTCAAGCTTCATAATCCAATATCCTTCAAATCTTTTCCCAGAATGGACTTCCATTGCATATTTTACTTGCCTAATCATAAACATTTTTATTTGGATACCCTGCCATAATCTTGAAGGCAACATGTCTAAAAGAAAATCAAACACGACTCCCCAAAACAAGTTTGAAAATGTTTCTATTTCTATAAATCAGTAAGGTTCAAAATTTCAGCACTTCCTCTTCCCCATGTCCTGTTCTCAAGCCAAAGTAGCACTCTAAATTACCTCTTTCTCTTCATTTTCATAGGCTCCACCCTAACCTATCACCTCCAATCTGGTATGTTGCTAGTCTCCTAGCTGGGGACCCCAGATTCCAGGCTTGCAACAACGCCAGATCTCCCCCCATATACTCATCCTCCTTCCATTCACCACAGTCTCTTCAAGGTCAAGGTCCAGTGCTACTCACCTTTGGCTTCCCAGTTCCCAGAACCTCACCTAATATGGGGGACACACAATAAATGCTGAATGAATGAATCACAGTTTTCATCATAAGATGAAAGATAAAACTTAAACAAAAATCTTAACTTCAAAAAGGGATATGGTTTGGTAGTTTTCATCACAAGATGACTACACAAGAAACCTCATGCCCTTCCTAGTTCCTACTCCCTCGAACCCAGACTGCTGAACTCTGAAGGCCCTCCATCATCTTACCCTGCCCACCTCAGCTCCTACCAGCCCAGAAACAGGCTTTTGGCTCCATCTAGCTCATCAACGCTGGACCCTCCTCATGTGCCAGGCATTCCTGCATCCACATCTCAGCCCACGCTCTGCTTACCCTGCCCTGTGATGACGTCCATGCCCTTCCCCCTGCATCTACTCCAACTCCTACGCAACTGCCAACTGCCAAGCTGTGGGGGGAGACAGGGGATGCAAGAAGAGGGGAGATGATAAAAAAGACTGGGAAAAGGGGGGCATGATGAAAACATGCTGGGGTCTCTCTCTGATCCTTGGAAGCACAACCCTCTCAATGGGTCACAGGCGATTTAGAGAAGGAAGAGCCAGGAGGAGGAGCCAGATTTTTCCACTGAACGAAAGGCATGATTTTCATCACTGCTTCTGTTGCCCTGGTAACCAGGGACAGCCCAGTGGAGAGTACAGTAAAAGAACACCATGTTTATCTTTGCTGTCTGGTCTACTTCCCTGTACACCCTTCCCTGACCATCCCCTGGCCCCTGGGCCTGCTCCAAATCTCTTGTAATGCCACCACCATCCTTCTGGTTACCCTTGCTCAAAACCTCAAAGGCAGAGCTAATTTCTCCCTCTTTATCCAATCCTAAGTACTACGTGTTCTTCCACTGCAACATTTTGGGGTTCATCTCACCATGCCACCTGCCATGCCAGGGGTCCCCCAAAACAAAGAGCTGGTCTCAAAGCACAAGGATGGCATCTGCTCTACCAGACAGGGCAAGTGGGACTAGTGGGGCAGGAAGGTGAGGAAAACTGCCCAGCCAACCATATTCTCATCCCACACAGCCGGTGTGGAGAGGGACCTGGGTCTCCCAGCCCCCATCCTATGCCTGAGATCAGGAGAAGGAACCAGGCTGGGGATGGGGGGAGTAGGTTCACCCACAGGCTTCCACAGATCCTGCCTCCCACACGGACACCGTGTCTGCGTGACCTGAGAGCGGAGACACAGTGCTCACCCTGGAAGATTATATAAGCGTTATATAACATGGTGGCACCAATAAGCACACAGGAGCAGTTGTCGAGTGCCAGGGACAGGCCAGGGGTGGAACCAAACCCAAGGGGCTGGAGGTTCAGCCCTCCTGCCACCGATGCCAAAGCAGCACCAGGCCCTGGCTGCCTGGGCCCTGTCTATACCTGCTCCTTCCAGCCCAGAGGACACAGAGAGAAACGTGCCAGGCTCTTCGCTCTTCTTCCCACACTGGGCAGCAGGGAGGGGCCGCAAAACCGTCACCACCCTGGCCCATGGCAGCCTTTGCCCATCGGGCCTGAGGCAGCCTCACTGCCCTTTCTTCAGGGCAGCAGCCAGGGGGTCCAGGGCAGGGGAGGGGTGTGGGCCAGTAGCCCCCTCCTCTCTGTCCTACCAGAATGTTGGAGCACTTGTTTGGGGAACAAGTGCTGCAGCACCAGCTCCAGGATTGGCTGGGTCAGCCGTTCCTCTGCTCTGTCACTTGCTGTTTCTCTAGAAAACAAAACAAACCGAAAGAGAAAGAAAAAAAAAAAAAAATAAGCACATTTGACAAACGCCAGATCCCAAATTTTGGTCTATGGTTGCAAAGCTGGAAGGAAGGGGTTCTAAGGAAATTACCCTATTTCCCTACAGCCCCCATCTCCCACCATTCCTGGCCAATTCACCATCTATGAATTTGGGCTGCGAGCCCGAAGATTGCCCCGCAGCCCCTATCTCTGGAGCTGCCTCAGTGGCTGTAGCTCCTTCGGGTATTCCCCCTCCCTCTACAGAATGCTCAGAGTCTGCGGCTCCCAGATATACACGCGGGACTAGGCGGCCGGCCTGGGGCAGTTCTGGGCAGTTTGGGCCAGGTCTTCGTCAAACTCCTCCACTGTCATCACCACACCCACTTTATTAATTTGGCAGGGGTGGGGGGGAGTTGAACAGGGACAGAGCCAAGTGATCTCCTGCAGCACCTGCCCTCTCCTGAGCTATGCCTCTGGCCTTCCCGCCTCCTCCTCCACACGGACCTCCGCGCCCCCTGAAGAAGGGGGCAAAAAGAAATACGCATTAATACCTCGAGCCTTGGCGCACCAGCCCTCGCCCCCTCAACCACCTGTCTCTGCGCTCTCCCCCGCAGCCTTCCTCAACTCTGGGCGCCCCCTCTGCAGCAAAGGGGCACCACGCCCACTGCGGAGAGGAGAAACGCAAGGTGGGGAGTGGGCAGGGGCTCACTTGAGGGCCCGGGGGCTGCTCTCTCAACCCTGAGCGCAGCTGGCCCTGGCCCCAGAGCCCAGGGCCCGCCCGGAGCTGCTCCAGGCCAAGACCGCTCCCACCCCCGCGGCGAGGCCAGCAGCGCCCCGAGGCCGCGCTGCAGCCCGGGTGGGGCGCGACCGGAGCGCGGCCGGGGCCTCCGGCATCGTCCCCAGGGAGCTCACCCTACCCCGGCACGCTCGGGGACCGCCCTGTAGGCCCGGCCCAAGGTGCCCACTCCCACCTGGCCAGGTCCCGGCGCTTACCTCGGCGACCTTCCTCCCTCCGGGGGTACTGCGCAAACCGGCTCCCCCCCGGCCCCGCCCGCCAAGCGCCCCGCTGCAGGCCCGAGATGCGCAGCCGCTGCGGACGCCGGCTCCGCGGCGGCCGCTTCCCGGGCGTGTGAGCTCAGCCTGCCCGCGCGCCCGCGCTTCCCACGCTCGGCGTCCCGCGCGGCGCCACCCAGCGGCCGCGTCGGGCGCTGCAAGCTCGTGTCCGGGAAAATCTGCCGCAGCCGGGCCGCGCAACTGATTCGGAAATTCCCAGAATTTGACCATAGGCTTGCGGCGGGGCGGGAGACCTGTCAGGCCGTGTAGCCGTCGCTAGACTTGGGGCAGAGCAGCTCCCACCCACCCTGTCTCTGAAGGAGACTCCAAAGTCTTTGCAAGATGTTCTGATTTCCCCCCTGTTCCTCTGACCTTGCCTCGCCATATTTCTTCCAGGGCAGTGGAGACTGTGGGGAGGCTGGTGACTCCTTGTAAAATGGGGGTGGAGAATCGAGGGGTGGGAAAAGGGTGGGAAGCTCTCGAGGCTGGCATCTCAAGGCCTCCATGGGCTCGTCCAGAGATCCGAGGTGTGCACCGAGTCACTTCCAGAGCTTGTTAGAACACACTTGCACAGATGCTCCAGTCTACCTGTAAATTGTAATTCGGAAATTTCAAGTACTGTTTTTAACCTTTTCTTGTATCTACACCCTTCTGAGAATTGCAGAAGAGCTATGGACCGTCTCTTCAAAAAATGCGCATGCATACGGAAATATAATTTTGCACAATATTTCAGGGAATTCTGAAACTCCTCAAAGCTCCGTGGATCCCAGCTTAATATCTCACTTTCTGCGCAGATACCCTACGCAGAAAGAGCGAGCTGGTGATTACCTGAATACGCTGCCATCTTATCTCATGCTTTTTCCTCCTTCAGGAATATCTCCACTGGACCCCCAGTCTCACATTTCTGACTGTACAAATTCCACCTGTCCTTTAAGGCCAACTCGAAAACCTCTTCCTCTCTGATTTTCCCAATCAGCAATGCCATTTATGACCTCAGTTTTCTGTGAGTATGTATTTCTGTGAGTATGTATGCTGTTAACATGTTATACATACACCCATATTTATTTCTGTGGTTGGTTTTCTTATCTCCTTCTAGATAGTAAAACTCTTTTAAGATCAGTTTCTCCCTCTGCAACTACTAAGGGCCTTACATGGTATGCCTTCGACAAACAGTTCTTAAATAATCAAAGAGAGGTTGGATAGAGAGAATAGGAGGCCCAGGGAGATGAATGCCTTTGCTTACCTGCACCTCTCCTCCTTTCCTGATGCTCCACCACATGGACTGCTAGGCGTCTGGAAAACAGAATCCTCAAGTTGATAGGCTCATCTCATTCTTTCCTGCTCCTCTAGGCAAGGCAGCCATAATTGAGGGGTTCCTGGATGAAGTTGCAAGACAAGTTCATGCAGGACGCACATACCAAATGGCAGATATTCTACTACCAGTGTCTCCTAGTCCAGTGAGGGATGTCCCCACCCGCCTGGTGCACAAGCAACGTGGATGTCATCCTTGAGTTTTCCATTTCACATCCCTCCTTTCTTGCACATATGCCAGTCAATCACCACATTCTGATTCTACTTCCTAAATCTTAAATCTCTAAGATTGGCCCTCTCTTTATTCCTAGCTCATTCCACCATTATTTCTTTCTGGAATTTCTGCATTTGTCTCTAGCCTAACTTGCCTACCTGCCTCCAGCCTCAGCAGGCCCAGATCCAGTCTCCATATCTGCTGTGGACTGAATGTCTGTATCTCCCTAACGCTTGTTTGTGTGCTCTTTCTCTCTGCTTTCCAACACGGGAGGATACAGTGAGAAGATGGCCAACTGCAAACCAGGAAGCAGACCTCTCCAGACACAGATCTGCTGATGCCTTGATCTGAGACTACCTTGCCTCCAGAATGGTGAGAAATAAATGTTGCTTAAGCCACTCAGTCTATGGTATTCTGTTATAGCAGCTTGGACTAATACAATATCCCATTTAGAAGGATCTTGCAAACATACCAATCCCTTCCCTACGTAAAACTCTTATGTAGTTTCATTGTGGACTAAGGATGAGGTTCAAATTCCTTCACCTGGCTAACAAGGCCTCCTAGATCTGGTCCCAACTCACCCTCCAGTCTCCCATCTTGGCACAGCGTCCACTCTTACCTATATGCTTCACTTGTACTAAACACCATGTTTCTCCCACCTTGATAAGAGTTCTCCCCCAATTTTTTTTTTTCTTTGAGATGGCCTCACTCTGTCACTGTCACTGGGGTGCAGTGGTGTGATCTCAGCTCACTGCAGCCTTGACCTTCCCAGCTCAAGTGATTCTTCAAACTCTGAGTAGCTGGGATTACAGGCATGCGCTACCATGCCTGGCAAATATTTTTGTATCTTGTAGAGACAGGGTTTTGCCATGTTGCCCAGGCTGGTCTCTAATTCCTGAGCTCAAGCGATTTGTCTGCCTCAGACTCCCATAGTGCTGAGATTACAGGCATGAGTTGCCACGCCTGGCCCTCCTCGACTTTCTGAGACTTTGTTCCACCTATTCGTCAGGTTTCCCGACTGTCTTCTCTTGCACCACCTGGCCCTTCCTCTGCTATAATATGAAAAACACAATATTGTTATTGTTCTTATATGACGTCTGCTTTCCCTGCCACACTAATACCTCTGCGATAGTATCCTCAATGCCTGGCACAATACCTAGTGCCAAATGGGAACACATAAATATTTATTAAATAAATGAAAGCTTTGAACATGGCACATACCCCAGATGAGAGACTCTGGGGGTAAATGCAGTGGTGCTTCGTAATCTAAAAATCAGATAAGGTGGGACAGGCCTACTGCTTTTTAATAATAGCACTATTCACCGTTTTCAAGTGAATTTCAATCTTTCTGAGTTTTTTATTTCCTTATCTAAAAAATGAAAATAATAATAATTAGGCTTGCTCTGAAGGTGGCCAGAGATACATGTGTAACAAAGCATTTTGTAATTTTAAAGTTGTCTCTCTCTATATATATATACACACACATATATATATGTGTACACATATATATATGTTAGTGAGAAGTATTGTATTACTTCACTTGATCCTCACAATAACATTTTGAATAGACAGCTGACATTTCCTACTTTGCATATAAGGAAACTGAAGGTAAACATGGTAAAGCAATTTGCCTAAGGTCACCCAGCTGGTTACCAAGGAACAGAGGCCTGACATGGGGTTCCAAGCTCAGACTCTCTCCACCACATCACCACTGCTCCTCTCTCCATTCCCAAAGTAGGTATCAATGTTGGGACACACACATGTTGATATCCTGAGGATCATGCAGCTCATAAATGTCACCACTGACCGCTTCTGAAGGGTTTTCATGTGTGTGTGGGTGTGCTTGTTGGGACGCAGGGGGCAGGGGTGAGTTGTTGGTAGAAAATGGACTATATATCAACAGTTATCAAGATAGAAAAGAATGGAGTGGGGAGGAATTGGCCTTGGGTCTGACCCTATGCTCTCTACCTCTGCCCCTTCTCTTACTCTAATGGGGCCACCTCAGTTGACAGCCCGCTTCACTATGTAGTTGGACCCCCGCAGACTCTGAGCTTCTCAGAAGCTGGAGATCTTCCATTTCCTCCATATTTTCAATTCTGTCCATCAGCAAGTGTTTACTGAGCTCTTACCAAGTGCTTTGTCACAGCCCATGGAAGCCAGGTCAAATTGCTTAACCTCTCTGAGCCACAGTTTCCCCATTCTGCAAAATGGGATTGACAGCCCATCACACGGCCGTTGGGAGGATTAAGCAAGATAACCTATCAACTGTTGATGAGCTGTTGCTAGTGGAGACACCTGCCCCAAAACCCCACCCTGTGTCTGCTGTTTTTCATGTGAGTGCAAGGGGATGTCTGCTGAGTAAATAGAGGAGAAAAGAACAGATCTGAGGAGCTGGGAAAGTGAGAAAAAGAGTATGAAGGCTGCAGTACTCTTCAGTGTGCATTTGTCAGGGGTATGGAGACGGCTCTGGGGCTCAGAGCTCGTTGGAACTCTTTAAGAATGACTTGTGAGTGTCTGGGCCCAGGCAGAGCCCTTTGAGCTTGCAAAACAAGGTCAGGCACGGTGATGAGAGGCTTTCCCAAGCTCTTGGTGGGCAGGGAACATGACCCACTGAGAGCCACAACAGGAGAGGCAGAGCAGAGCAGCCATCTTTTGGTGACCACAGCTGTGAGGGCTCATATGAGGTCCCTTTTTGGGCACTCCCAGAAATAACTCAAGGGCATCTGAGAATGTAGATGAAATCATCAGACAAGATATTACAAACATAAAGAATGGGGGTGGTGCCAGGCACATAGTAGGAACAGAGTGCCTCTCCCCCTGGGTCTTCTGATTTTGCTGCCTTGGCACTAAGCATGCTTGTTTCTCACTGTGTCCTGTGCTCTAGGGAACACCCGGTGGAACTGCCCTTCACAGATCCCTGAGTATGGTTATAGTGGTTTTTCTCTTTAAAGATTAAATCTTTTTTTCCCCTTTCTGCTCAACACAGACAACAGCCCTTTGGTTTTTGATAAACGTTCTTTTCCTACTAGCAGGTGGATATGCCCGGGGCACTAAGAACTGTGCTTTTAAAACACACACAAGCCCAACTGTTTGAATCTGCCACTTCTGTATGTCTTACTTCTCTTATCTCCTGCCCCCAGGGCTGAGTTTTCTCTGCCTTGGCAGGCTGATAACATGTGGAAGGAAGAGAACAGTTCTAATTAATAGACTGATTAGTGGTACAAGCCTTTAATAGCTGATTATAGGAAAGTCATTCTCCACCCCCCAAGTGATTGATTTATTTATTGCTGTTGTGCTGCATTATTGCAAAATAGTCAGCTTCTAATTATCTATTGGCTGATTCAATCAGGTCTTTTCCTTCTCTTCTATCTTGTTCTTCCCCTTGCTAAGGGTAGGCACAGGCAGAATGGGAGAACTCAAGCCAGCTGATGACCAGTTCTGGACAGATATTAGTGTTGGCATCCTACTGCCACTCCATCTTGAGTGCTTAGAGCTGGAAAGGGAATATGAGGTTCGAGGGAAAAGAAGGCAAGAAAATCCCACTCATTCTTCTAGGATAATGTCCCCATATGGCTATTCCCTCATGATCCCTCTGACTCTGTACGCCATAACTCACACACATGGTCAGTCGCATTAAAAGACAGTATATTTAGGAAACAAGCATGAGAAGACACAAAAAGAAAAAAATTAAATAAAAAATAGTGTAGTGTGGAGCTTAAAAGCAGGCACTAGGCCGGGCGCTGGGGCTTACACCTGTAATCCCGGTACTTTGGGAGGCTGAGGTGGGCAGATCACGAGGTCAGGAGATCAAGACCATCCTGGCTAACACGGTGAAACTCCATCTATACCAAAAGATACAAAAAAATTAGCCAGGCATGGTGGCAGGAGCCTGTAGTCCCAGCTATTGGGGAGGCTGAGGCAGGAGAATGGCGTGAACACGGGAGGAAGAGGTTATAGTGAGCCGAGATCGCACCACTGCACTCCAGCCTGGGTGACAGAGCAAGACTCTCAAAAAAAAAAAAAAAAAAGCGTGCACTGAAATCTGGCAGCCTGGGTTCAAACCTTGGCTATCCCACTGGCTAGCTATGTGATCTGGGGCAAGTCTCTTGAACTCACTGTGCCTTATTCTCTAACCTCGTTTGTAAAGTGGGAATATAATTGTTCCTCCCTAGGACTGTTGAGGATTAAATATAAAAAGCTGTGTAAAGCACTTAGCACGGTACCTAGTATATACTAAGCCCTCAAAAACATTAGCTATGACAATTACTACTGCCTGAAATTATTTAACTTGTCTGACACATCAAAGGACTTTGATAAATGTTTGTAGATTGTGAGCCCTTGAAGTAAAAGGGGTGAAGAAAAGAGGAAATTGAACACTAAGTCATAGTAATAAGGGCTATTTTAAGTTGAATCCTTATCAAGAACTGGGCTCTGAACTAATTGCTTTATGTACATTCTCTCATTTAATCCTTATGTAACTTAATTTTTACCAGCCTTCTTGAATCATGTTTCATTAACAACCCAAGTCTGGAGAGTCCATGTTTTCCCAAGACATATATATATATATATGTGTGTGTGTGTGTGTATTATATGTATGTCTGTGTGTGTGTGTATATATATATATATATATATTTTATTTTACTTTGAGACAGAGTCTTGCTCTGTTGCTCAATCATAGCTCACTGCAGACTTGAAATCCTGGGCCCAAGCCATCCTCCAGCCTCAGCCACCTGAGTGTCTGGGGTGAGAGGTGACAGCTACCATGCCTAGCTGAATTTTTTTTTTTTTTTTTTTTGTATTTTTTGTAGAGATGAAGTCTTGCTTTATTGCTCAGGCTGCTCTCGAACTCCCAGCTTCAAGTGATCCTCCTGCCTTGACCTCTCAAAGTGCTAGGATTACAAGTATGAGCCACCACACCCAGCCAATATTTCCAGAGACTCTTGGGGGATGGACTGACATTTTTTGTGATCACTTTTCCTTATGAATTCCTGCTCCAACTGAATTCGGGCACTTTCACCTGCCCGCTGACAATGTTGTCCTCTTATCACATCACTCTCATTCATGGTAAGCGGTCCCCTTCTTTCCTTCTTTCCCCAAAGAGCCCCAGGACATAAGGTCATTTTGCATGGAAGACTTTTACTAAAGGTCAGGGCAACATAGGATTGTGACAGCACCACTCAGACCAGGAAGTGCTGAAAATCATCACACTAGCATGTCTAGCATCCTTTTTCCTGGCTGTTCTGCCTCCCAGAGCCCTGCCTGCAGTCATTTCTCTCTTTCCCCAATTCTTCCCCTCCATCTCTCTACTGCCCTCCACCTCTCCCTGAAAATATCTGATTACTGTTATTTTATTACACAAAGGAAATTTAACTCTTTTGAACAAACATCTCCATTCTGGGCTATTCTCACTCTGAGATCAGAGGAGGAGCTGAGAATTGGATCCTCAGCTGCTTTTCTTAACCAAAAAAGTTGAACAAAGTGTTTATTCCTCCACAAATGAGTGAAGCACCTCTGTGATGAATCCTGCTCCCCTCTAGAATGAAGAAATATGGCAGTCATTTTCTACATTACATGTTTTTCTTCCTGTTATACTTATGGTAATACTATGAGGTAGATATTATCCCTTGCCCCCCCCTTTTTTTTTCAGATGAGGAAACCGAGGATGGAAAAGGTTAAAAAAGTAATCTGCTCAAAGTGACATAGCTAACATGTCAGAGCTGGACTCCAAATACAGGCATGTCTGACTCCAAAGCCAGAGAGAGCGACCACGACACCATGTGGCCACTCGGTGCAGCTCAAGCAGGTCTGAAGTGGGTTGCACCCCCAGGGCAAACCTTACTCGGGAAACCTTTCGCAGGGAAGACTGTATGGGTCAGAGGAAGGTGAATTGATTGACTGAAGGCCAAATACATTAAAATAGAGTTAGAGCTAGGAATAGCTACCTATCTATAGCTTCACGTCTGAGACCCAAGAAGAGATGTTGCTATTAATCACTGCTGAATGATTACCCTGATTGCTTCATTTGTTGATGCTGCAGTTGCTGAATTTTACTGTGCTCTATTTAACCTTGAGTAGGGCCCCCCTCTCTAGGAAGCTAAGGCAGATTTTCTTTTGCTTGTGGAGTGCTGACTTCATATGTAAAACTGCCAACGACAAGTTGGTTGCCCATTGATGTCTAAGAATGCTAGCCAGGTAGCTGAAGCTCTTATAAGAAGCTCAATAAATTGCTATGGGATGAATGAAAGAATGTCCCACTTTAATTTGTCAGTTCTCTTTCTAAGGACTTACCCAAGGCAGTGGGGGTTCGGAGGTGAGTTAGGCAGAACCAGATGAAGGAGCATCCCAGCTGGAAAGCTGGCTGGGTCACCACAATCATAAGGGATTCAAGAATATCACTGGAAATGGAACGAGGTTGCAAAAACTGAATTTATCAGAACTCTTCCCAGAAACAGTAATGAATGTAGGTGGAGAGAATTTTCTTTTCTTCTTTTTTTTTGAGACAGTCTCACTCTGTCACCCAGGCTGGAGTATAGTGGTGCGATCTTGGCTCACTGCAACCTCCATCTCCCAGGTTCACGCCATTCTCCTGCCTCAGCCTCCTGAGTAGCTGGGACTACAGGCACCCGCCGCCGCGCCTGGCTAATTTTTTGTATTTTTAATAGAGGCGGGGTTTCACCATGTTAGCCAGAATGGTCTCAATCTCCTGACCTCGTGATCTGCCCGCCTTGGTCTCCCAAAGTGCTGGGATTACGGGTGTGAGCCACCGCTCCTGGCCGATAATTATCTTTTTTAAAGACAGGGTCTCACTGTGTTGCCTAGGCTGGAGTGTTCTGGTGCGATCATGGTTCACTGCAGCCTTGGCCTCTTTCCTGGGCCCGACTGATCCTCCCACCTCAGCCTCCGAGTAGCTGGGACTACAGGTATGCACCATCACACCTGGCTAATTTATTTTTATTATTTTTTATTTGCATAGAGACAGATCTTGCTATGTTGAGTAGGCTGGTCTTGAACTCCTAGCCTCAAGCAATCCTCCTGCCTCAGCCTCCCAAAGTGCTGGGATTATAGGCATGAGCCACCGTGCTACCAGAGAAAATTCTTTAATATATCACTAGTGGAACGGTCAGGAGGATTTTGCCACATAATTGCAATGTGACTTTGGCTTTCTCATACCTAAAATTGGGATTATGATACTTCCTGTACTTTTCCCCTCAATAAATGTGATAATGAAAAACTTACAGCTTTTCTTATTCATTTTTTGGCCTATTATAATCTGGTCTCTGCCCTCCCCTACTCTCCTGACTGCTTTCACCAAGGTTATAAATCACCTCTTTGTTGAAAATTCCAAACCTCCACCATTCCGTAGTATTAGCCACCGTATTCTAGGCTGTCCTCCATGAAATATTCTCATGATCCCAGGCTCACGATTCTCCTGTCTCGACATATTCCCTCTTTGAGGCTTATCTGTGTTTGTTATCTGTTGCTGCATAACAAATCACTCCAAAATTCAGAAGCTTAAAACAACATGGATTCTCTCACAGTTTCTTGATTTTTTTTTTTTTTTTTTTCTGACAGAATCTTGCCCCATTGCCCAGGCTGGAATGCAGTGGCACAAACACAGCCCACTGCAGCCTCATCCTTCTGGGCTCAAGCAATCCTCCTGCCTCACCTCCTGTTTAGCTGGCACTACAGGCACGCGCCATCACGCCTGGCTAATTTTTTAATTTGTTGTAGAGATGGGGGTTCTCATTATTTGCCCAGGCTGGTCTCAAACTCCTGGCCTCAAGCAATCCTTCCACCTCAGCCTCTTAAAGGGTTGGGTTTATGGCATGAGCCACCATACCCGGACTCACACAGTTTCTTAGGGTCAGCAATCTGGAGCAATTTAGCTGGGTGGAATGGTTTACCTGAGTTGTCTGGCTTGGGTTGTCTCATGAGATTGCAATTGTGCTGTTTATGTATTTATTTATGTTTAATTTAAAACTTTTTTTTAAGGATACTCTTCCAAGGTTTTCCAAGCTTCCTCACATGGCTGTTGGCAGGAGGTTTCAGTTCTTCCCCACATGGAACTCCCTGTAGCCTACCATGACATGATAGACAGCTTCCCCCAGAACAAGGGATCAACAAGAATGAGCATGTACCAAGCCAAGATGAAAGCCACCATGTCTTTTATGACGTAATCTCAGGAGTAACATGCCATCACTTCTGCCCCTCTTGTCTCACAGACCAACCCTGATACAGTGTGAGAAGAGCTAACTACACAAGAGCCTTCCTATGAAGAGGTAGTGTTGTGGGCCATCTTGGAAGTCATCTACTCCGATATTCTTCTTTGCTGACCCTGAAATGTCAGTGTTCACCAGGATTTCATCCTCACACCTCATCTCTTCTCATTCTCCACACATGCCCTTGATACTCCAGTGTCCCCCAGTACCTTCCATTATCATCTAGATTCTAAAGACACCCATGTCTGCATCTCTACCACATTTCCCTATCAAAAACTTCAGGCTTGCACATTGCCTGCTGGAGCCCAGAGCCTCTCAAAGTCCACGCATTCCATACTGAACTCATCATCCCTCCAATTCCATTGCTCCTCTTGCACTTCCATCTTGGGAATGACAATGCTGTCTACTCTGTTGCCAGGCAAGAAACCAGAAAGTCACCCCATTTCTGTCATATCTAATCAGTGATTTCCAAGACTTTTTGAAGTTTTTTTTTTCATTTTTTCCCCACCTTTTTATTTTGAAAATTGTCAAACCTACAGAAAGGGTTGGAAGAAGAGTAAAATGATTCACCATTTACTAGATTGCTTTCATGTAGATTCAAAATTGCTAATATTTTGTCTCATATTTGCTTTCTCTCTCCTTCCCCTCTCTCCATATATATTTTTTCATAATACTACTAAGATGCTATTTACCTTTTCATTCTGGTTATCTCACAGATGTACTGTGTATGTGTGTGTGAATATGATGGACCATTTGAAAGTAAATTACACACATTATGGCCCTTCATCCCTAAAGATTCCTGTGTGCGTCGCTCAGAAATAAGAACATGCTCTTACATAACCAAAATGCCATTATTACACCTAAGAACCAAGTCCAGTTGATTTCATCTTTCCACTATGGTCTCCAATTCATTTCTTTCTTTATTTGTTTGTTTGTTTATTTATTTATTTATTTTCGAGACAGAGTCTCACTCTGTTGCCCGGACTGGAGTGCAATGGTGCGATCTTGGCTCATTGCAATCTTCACCTCCTGGGTTCAAGTGATTCTTGTGCCTCAGCCTCCTGATTAGCTGGGATTACAGGAACACGCCACCTACTTTTGTATTTTTAGTAGAGACAGGGTTTCACCATTCTGGCCAGGCTGATCTCGAACTCCTGACCTCAAGTGATCAGCCTGCCTCAGCCTCCCAGAGTGCTGGGATTACAGACGTGTGCCACTGTGCCCAGCCATACATCTGCAGTTTAGCCACTTTTCTTCAGGCCACAGTCTTCCTACCCTTCAATAATGCAATCACCTCCTAACCCTAACTGATTCCTTCTTCAGTCCATGCTCCACACTGAAGCCAAAGTAAGCTTTCTAAAATGCAAATCTGATATGTCACTTCTCTGCTTCAGACTTTTCAATGGCTCTACATTACCTTCAAAATAAAGAATAAGCTTTACATGACACATAAAGCCTTCATCATCTAAATTCATCTAGAGCAGCACAGTCCAGGAGAAACAAAATGTGAACCGCATATGTCATTTTAAATGTTCTAGTATCCACATTCTAAAGATTTTAACAAATATAGCTTAAATTAATTTTAAAATACATTTAACCCAATATATCAAAAATACTATCATAGCAAAACATACTCAGTATAAAAACTACTAATGAAACATCTTACATTATTTTTTTCTAAGTCCTCAAAATCTATCATGTATTTAACACGTACAGCATATCTCAATTCAGATGCTAAATTTTGAAGGGTTAAAGTAAAATGTATTCCTACCGAAACTATAAGGTCATGTTTAACAACAACAACAACAACAACAAAACATTTTAAAAGCTGTTCCAGTTTTTAAATTTGAGTTTATTAAATTACATATAGCTGGAAGTCCTGTCTCTCATTTGCACCAGCCACATTTCAAGTACTCTGCAGCCACATGTACCAAGATGCTACTGAAATAGTAACATGTCTAGAGCCACGGTTCTCAAAGTGTGATCAAAGGTCCTCTGGGGGTTCCCTAAAACATTTCCAAGTAGTCTCTGTGGTCAAGACTATTTTCATAATAATACTAAAAATCTATTTTCCTTTTTCACATTCATTCTCTCACAAGTATACAGTGGAATAGTTCAGAGGCTACCCATTGTATAATATCACAACAGATTGAATATGAAGCAAACAAAAGAATCGGCATTCTTCCCGTCAGCCAGATATTAGAGAGATTTACCAAAGTCTAAAACAATGACACTCTTTTTCCTAATTGTTTTTGTTTTGGAAAATATAATTCATTTTCATTAAGAAAAGCGTTACTTACATTATCCTTACACTCAATGCATATTGTTCTGTCATCTTTCCCTCCCACATCCACCCAATGTAAAGACTTGACAGAAGGGACTGTGTCTTATCCCAGGTGCCTGACACAGTACCTGGCTTATAATAAACACTCAAGAAATATTTTTTGAATAAATGAATAAATTGATGAATAAATGGAAACTCTTCTGTGGGTTCTCTTCTATTGGATAAAATTAAACTCTGTGGTTTAGCTTTAAACATCCTACACAAACTGTGACACCCAGATCTTTCTGGTACTCAGCTTCCCTTAACACATTCTACTTCTCTGACATACCAGAAAACACGTTGTCCTTTGGCAGTACCTTATCTTTCCCCATCACTACATATTGTATGTACTCTTCTATCAGTCTCAAATGTCCTTACTCGTTACTGCCATCAAAATCATATTCATTTTTACAGGACCCACTCAGAAACCACCTGTTCATGAGATCTTCCCAGCTGGAAAGAGTCCTGTCCACATCTAGATAACAGCACCTCATCTAGTCTTTCCTCAAGTTATTTCTCACTTTCTGCTGTGCATTTTTTTCTTGCTTGTTTGTTTAAATGTGTGTTGTATTATCCCCAAGATTTAAACATTTGGGGCTCAAATAAACTCACATCCTATTCATCTTTGCCTCTGCCACTGTGCACCCAGCACAGTCCCTTGTTATTCTCTGAGTTTCAGTTTCTTTTTCTGAGATAATAGAACCTACTTCACAGGGTTTCTGTGAATATTAAGTAAAATATGCTATTTAAATATTGGCACCGTGTCTCAATTTTCATACAGTAAGCACTCAAAAATGTTAACTACTATCACTGTTAGTGTGATTATTATTTGAAGAAATAAATGGACTGAGCAAGTCCTGTTACCTCTACCTTCAAAACACTCTTTGAATTCTGCTTGATCTCATCACTGCCAATATGATTACCTGCTTCCAGCCATGATCATTCTTCTTGCTATGGGCTCTTTTACTTTCTTATCCCTCAACCTCTATTCTCTACTCAGCAGCCAACATGATCCTTTTAAAACATAAAGCAGATCATATGACTCTTCTGCTCAAAACCCTCCAGTGGCTTCCCAATCTACAACTAAAAGGCCCCATATAGTCTGACCTCCTGTGTCTCCCCACCTCCCGCCCCCACTCACTGAAACAACCTCATGGCCATTTTGCCCTCTGTCATATGAGGCTTTCTGCACTTGGCGGCTTTTCGTCATAGGGCTTTGCACTTGTCCTTTCCCCAGTGTGGGATAATTTCTCCCTGCTTGGCATACAACCTGCTTCTCCACTTCATTCAAGTGAACCTGTGCTCTCCACTGTTATTTTTCTGAAAGTAACCACCATAAGTAAAATACCAACCATTATTCTCAATATATTTTATATTTTTCATAGCTCTCAATATGACCTGAAAACACATGTATATACTTACTGAGATGACATTGTTTACTGTCCTCTTCTGCTAGAATTATAAGCTTCATGAGTGTTTGTTCTATCCCCAGTCTCAAGAACAGTGTCTGGCACATAATAGATGTTCTGGCACATGTGGCACTGTGTCTGGCACATCATAAGACTTGATGAATGATTGAATGGTGGCTGGGAGCCTCTTCGATGGGGGCTTTAGGAAGAGAAGCAGCATTCTGTTGCACAAAATCGATGACCTGTTACTGGTTTTGTGTGAAGAGGAAGTGTGGGATTAATCTACCTAAAGGGGATGAGATGGAAGTGATCTATTTATCTGGACTTAGATGGTATTCCCATTTATCCATTCAGATGAAAATCTGGCTGAAGATAATTCCAGGTGAATTATCTCCATAGTGAACAGTGTAATACCCTACAGCTAATTTTCCTGGGCTCACTGTGGGCACTGAGGAAGCCGAATTGTGATCTCTTTGTTCCGGGGCTCCTCCAGGACCTGCTTGGCCGGCCAGGCCTACGATAGCTTATGTTGATGAAAAGCTCCAGAAGTGAAGTCCCAAACCTATCTTCACACTGCCACACTGGCTTCATGACATCCAACTGCAGGAATCCGGAGGACTCGGCAGAAGAGTAGGATATGATGGAAGGGAAAACTACAGATTCAGGACTTCTGAATTCTGAGTGATTGGGCAAGCCACCTCCCTTCTCTCAGCCTTAGTTTGTCTTTATACCATAAGGGAGTTTAATTAAATGTATCTTTAAAGTCCTCTTCAACAGTGACCTTCTATAGTTATATGAGCTTTGTGTACAAGAGAAATTGGACTAGAGGATGGGGCAGCCAGGGAGAGGCGATTGAGCTGAGGCTGAGCAGTAGGACCTCAATAAGGCCAGCAGGTGGCGCCATTGCTGTATCAGGATGCTCAGGCCCAGGGTGGGAAAGTTGTATTTTTCCAGAAAGCAGGCAAATTCTTCAGCGCAAGCTGTCAAGCCGTCAGAAGGAACCAGTTGCCGCACCCCACCCCGCAATATACACACACCCCTTCCTCCCAAAGCCTACATTCACATTCCAATAAACAGGGTGAAATGCATTGCAAGTTGCTAGGCCTGAGGCTGGAGGTGGTTGCAAGTTGCCTTTTCCTCTCCTCCCATGTTTCCTAGGAATCTGAACCCTGAACGCACCCCTCCTACCTAGCTGGGACAGACCCTCACCGGAAAACTCTCAAGGCAAGATGTGCAACTAGATGCAGGCCGGCTGGACTTCCCTACTGATTACCATTGTCCTTTGCTCCAATCCTCAAGGTAGCCATCACCTTCTAGGGAAGACTCTAAACCTCATCATTTCACCTCCCCTGAGTCCTGGGGAGGAACCTATAGTTAGAGAAGTTGGAGAAAAGCAAGAAGGAGATGGGGGTGGAGGAGTGCTGAAGGGAAAGGTCTGGCTTTGTGGAGATAAGAATGGAAGAATCAACCTTTGTTTGGCCCCAACTGCCTCTGCCAGTGTTGACACACTTGGGAGTGTTTCCTGGAGCTCCTCAGCACTCCCTCCCCAACTTCCCCCTGGTAGGGATTGGGCGGGGGTTGTTCTGGAAGCTGGGGGGAGGTACATGCTTACAGATTTTTTTTTTTTTTTTAAGGCTGTGGTCTTAATATTGAGGGCGGAAACCAGCCCCCTCCCTGACTTGACTGTTAGGTCTCTAGAACAACAATCCCCACATAGACCTTCACTGTGTCTGCTGTGACCTGGGAAGCCGGGGAGCCGGGGTGGCCTGATAATAGAGGATGCACAGGACCTTGCCCCTTCCCTTTGTTTTGCATATTTTTCAGCAGTGATCGGCATGTTCCTCTTCTCAGAAGGGTGTTCATGAAGGGTACAGCTCCTAAGACCCTAGCATACCACCCTCCATTTGGAAGCTCACTGGTACATTTGGGTCTGCCTTTCTACCACTGGAAATGAGTGTTTCCTCTTCCCATGGAGGAGAATAGTTGGCAGATTTGGCTAAAGGTCCTTAGTATCCTGGTTGGTGCCCGTGTCTGCTGAGGTGCTCCACCGTCTTCCCTGGCTAGTCCTCCCCACCACATCACTGCACAGTCTAGCTAGGTCTAGTGGAGGGTGCTGCTCTTGCATTCAGACACACCCAGCTAAGACAGAGTCACATAACAGATGTGTTTCAGAATCACTTTAATTGCAGTATTTAAACACATCACTTTGTATTCAGAAAAAATATCTACCCAATCCTCTCTTCTCTGGAAAGTCCTATTTCCAACCGTCATTGAAATCAGGATCCCTGCTCAACCCCTCTGGAAAGAAATCAACAGCAAACAAGGACCTGGGTCACCCACAGAAGAGGCAGCTGGTGATAAGGGTTAGGATCTGATATAGGGCTCTGACCACATGGAGGTGCAGAGCAATGAAGGGGCTCAGGGCGAGGGAGGCAGAAGAGTACGATGATATGATGGAAGGGAAAACTACGGATTCAGGACTTCCGAATTCCGAGTGATTAGGGAGACTGAGATTGAGACAGAAAAGCATCTGCTGGGGGACTGAGGCCTCACCTCAACCCAGGAGTCGGCAGGAGGGAGGAGGAAGCCATGGAGATCAGAGGATAAGGCCAGGACCCAGCCTCAGAGAAAGAGGATTGTTCAGAAGAGTATAGGTGAGAGGCTCAGCTCCAAGACCAGGTCCCATGATCCTGTCTACTTTGATCGAGAGGGAGAAAAAGGAGCCCAAAAACAGTTTCTGTGTGGCCCCAGAGAGACTAGAACTGAGCTGTTTGTCCTAAAACATGGGAGGTCCGTTCTAGGCTCCAGCCAGAAAACTGTGCAGGCCTCTGCAAATGGTGGAGGGGGCACATGGAGCTCAGTGGAACTTAGAGAACAAGGGAGGAGCTGGTGACCAAGTCCACGGTGTCTTGGAGAAGAGGTAAGGGAAGTGGTTCAAGACGTTTTTCTGGCTATATCATTACGAGAGAGCAGGTGCAAAGGGTTACTTTGATTTCCTCAAAGTAGAGAAAGAAAATATAGGGAAGAAACAGTAAAAATCAAAGCTTCCTGGGAGAAAATTGTAGCCTAGAAAAGCCCATCTTTCCCCTAGGGGTTCCTGTAATGAGGCAGAGAGGAGGGGGGAAGGGGAAGGGGGTCGTGTGTGAGTGCTGCAAGGCCATCAATCATTCCTGGGAGCTTCTCCAGACCTTGGCTTTCCCCCATCACACGTTTACCCAAAGAAGACCAGAGTCTGGCTCCCGGGAGCCGAATGTGTAAAGGCCAGGAGTTTACCTGCCCCTCTTCAAGGTGTAGGGCCCCAGCCTCTGAGGTGTGTGCAGTGGGGAAGGGTTGGGCGTAAGAGATGTCACCTCCAGCATGGAGGCAGCATGTGGTCAGATGCAGAGAGGGGTGCTCTCTTGGACACTGCCCAGCCTTGCCCCACCTAGCCGAGTCACAATTCGGTATCAGCCACCACGTGTTGTCTTGCTGAATGGCCGTTTCTGGAGGTGGCCTGGCCGGTCCCGTTTTCCTGAGCCCCTCGGTTCACACTGGCCTTTCCCTGAGCCTCAGGGGAGGTCCCAGGTCCTGAGCTATAGCCCTGGCCTTCACCGTTCTCCGTGTAATAAGGGTCTTCGCCCTAGACAGTGTATAAATAAAGTAGCATTATCTGGCAAGCAGGACTGTGAGACACTGGATAGGGGAGGGGCCCAAACAGGAAGTGGGGGCAGGGGCGGAAGGTAGGGGGAGGTGAGAGGGAGAATGGGAGGGAGGGTGCAGCTGCATGTGCAGACTCCTTTCTTCCTGAAGAGTGGTCAGGGTTCCAGCTCCTAGAGGAGAAAGGACATAGGAGAGGCACCACACCATGCCACCGCAGCTAGGCAGCCAGCTCCCGCAGGAAAATGGGCACTCCCAAGAAGGGCGGGATGACCTCCCCAGGGTAGGGGACAGGCCAGAGGTCAAGATTCAGACCTCAGCCTTGTCCTCCCTCATCCAGAATGGCAAAAGGAGATTCTCCTTCCATATGCCTCCTTTTGAGCAAAGGGGCACCCACTGGGCATTTAACATGGTTACAAATACAGTGTGGCTGATTTAACAGCCTGTTCTGGTGGCACCAAGCTGAGCTATCCCAGAAAACATAATGAATAGATGACATGAATCATCTGCTACCACACTGAGTAGGTGGGCTGACACCATTACTGTCCCCTCCCCAGTTTGCTACATAATATTTTGAATCTTCCACCGATTACTGTGTGTGCACACGTGCATGTCTTCATGTAAGCTCACAGGAGGACTTTTGCTGGTACTTCTCCTCCTGCTCCATAACATCCACTGAACTCCCCGGAATCCCGCTATCTTTCTCATTTCCTTTGCCCTGGCCCCCGGAACTGACCAGCCTTTCTCCTGTGGGACTCCAGCTGCGGCGATTCATCAGGAAATAGCCAGTGATGCCCAAGACAGCCAGCAGGGTTCCCGAGGTGACCAGCGCAATCAGGGTCTTTCGGGAATAGCTCTGGTGGCTTGCAACATCTTGTTCAGTGAAACCTAGGATCCCCAGCTTGAAAAGAAGACACATATGACACAGCCTGTCACTTACCAAAAGTGGAGCCCAGCCCACTCCAGCCCCTTGTGTGTGACTCAACAGTGAACAGATGCTTGAGGGCATTGACCTCAGGAATTTTTGAAATGGGATTTGAGACTGACATCTCTTAATTCAGTGACACCCCACCATTTTTGGTTCGAGACTACAAAGGAGAAGACTCAGAGAAGGATGGTCGGTAGAACTGGGGAAGGTAATGACTTCCCCTCTTACTCCAGGGAGCTCCCCTGCCCCGGCATTCCCTCTGAGACCCATATCTCAGAGAACTTACCTTTCTCAGGTAAGACTGGTGCTTTTTCATAAGTTGGAGTTTGCTGGAAATTTCTAGAATTACAAATAGGGTTTTCTAAATCTAGAAGAGAAACCAGCTTATCCTGCTCCATCCTCCCATGCTGTTCTACAAGATGCTCTGATGGTCAGGGTAGTCCATCTCAGGGGGATCTCTCCCAAATCACCCAAGCCCTTCTCCCTAGCACCTGTGGTCTCTCTGGATCTGGGATGCCCCATCTCCACCCAGGATTCTCTAATCTCAGCCCTACTCCCTCCCAGTTCCCCCAGACAGAGGTGCACCTTACCTGTTCTGTTGGCCAAGACCAGCAGTAAGCACTGAGGCCTCACCTCAGACTGGGCAAGGAGTAGGGAGCATATCTGGGCCCCAGCATCAGCATCAGCCTGCTCCTCCTCACACAGCACTTGGGCCAGGTCGTCTCCCCTGTCCTTCCTAAACTCCGCCTGGGAAGACAGAGAAACATGGAGAGCAAGAGATGAAATTACTGCTCTACCCTAAACTGCATCCAGAGTCTCAGGCAATAATTCTGATTACAGTCACACTCTTACCCCGTTCACAAGAAGCATCCTTCTTTCTAAAATTCCAACAGAAAAAAAAAATACTGGTAACTGTATATGTGCAACAACACAATAAGAAAAAAACCTACATAATCTCCAAGGATGAAAATCCATATCTTCTAGTATCTAAGATGTCAGAGAACAAACTTAAAAAAATTGTCTCATTGAAGCATCACCCATGTACACATATGCAAATTAAACTCAAAGGAAATGACCAACAGAAAATATTAATAATGCAATAATAACTAAGAGAAAATATTCTGTTTCAAGATTACAGCAGTCCCCAGCAATGGAAGAAAAGTCAAGGAAAGTGAGGAGTAGAGAATGAATCTGTAATATACACTCAGTGGAAATCTCAGTGGCCTCCTCCCTCTTACTACCCAAAGGAGTCTCATGAAGCGCCTTACTCAAACTGAAATGGCATTTTTGTCTGGTCTTCCATCCCTGCTTTTCCATTGAAAGCATGGAACCCAGTTTTAATGAGGTTCATAGATTTTTCTCCAGGTTGCTGACTGGGCCATCAGACCCAGGAACTCGGACTCAGAAGAAAAACTCTGATAATTCTTCAACAGTGAGTCAGAATTTATTCCAGCAGCCTCCAATCAGAGTCACCTCCTCCCCTGTATAGGAAAGGAATCGAAACTAAGACTTTCTCTTCAGTCCGGATGGCAGATGGCAGAGAAGGAAATGCCTGAACAGTCCTGACAACTTTCCTGTTAGGGGAAAACTGCTGGGGTGTGTGACCATCATCAGAACTGGGTCTCTGTGGAGAAGAAAGCTTCCTGTTTGCGGGCAGGGCCGCTGCTTGCAACAAGGCCACAGGGTCCTCCCAGTTGGAATGGAGCCTGGGTATTTTCCCACTGCTGTGACCCAAGGCAGGAAAACCCAGGCTCCTTTGCTCCTACACAAAGCAAGGTCAAGATTGGCCTCAGGACCCAGCTGGAATTTGAAGCAGCTGAGGGAAAATAACTGGGCTTGGATAAAGTCAGAAGAGTGTGGTTAGCCAAACCCCAGGTCACAGAGACACGAGCCCAAACTGGAGCCTCAAAAAAACCCCAGGAAACAAGACTACAGAGAAATGAGTTCTCAGGCCACTGCTGCTTCATTCCTCAGGAAAAGAAGCAATTCTGCAGGTCTCCCAGTAAGTCCTTGATAGACACTCTGCCTCTGGAAAAATCTGTTTTTCTGAACAGCATTTGAACTAAGTAGTCTGAATGCCACACTGAACCAATCAACAGTCTCCACCTCTCTAAACCCAGTTCTCTCAGGGGAGCCTTACATGGCTTCCCCTTGAGCACACCCGCTCCCCAGCACCAAGAATCTGGATGAGGAGGAGGGGGATTCTTGCCTGGATGATTCTAGCCTTCTGAAGTATCTCCAGTTGAAATAGATCTGCTTCCCAAGAGAGACAGAGGGACAGGGCTCCTGCAGGTCACAAACTACCCAAACCAAATGGCACCTTCCTACACCTGCTGAGTGCAAGAAGCCACACCTTGACAATTTATCAAGTCCTGAATATAGGACACCACGTGAAAACCTCTGTGCATGTGTCATGTATGTGTGTATTGTATTCGTGTGTCCTGTGTAGGGGGGGTGGGGTTTGGGAAGTATCTATGAATTCCACCCGGTGAAAGCTTTCAGTTTGCATGTATGGCAATTAAAATAATGGATGCCAACCAGGCGCGGTGATTCATGCCTGTCATCCTAGCACTTTGGGAGGCTGAGGTGGGAGGATCACTTCAGCCCAGGAATTCGAGACCAGCCTGGGCAACACAGGGAAACCCTATCTCTATAAAAAATTTAGAAATTAAACCGGGGTGGTGGCATGCACTTATAATACCAGCTACTTGGGGGGCTGAGGTGGGAGGGTCTCTCCACCCTGAGAGGTTGAGTCCACTGTACTCCAGCCTGGGTGACAGAAACCCAGGCTCAAAAATAAAGAAATGAAAAATAAAATAACAGATGCCTATGATATCTAGGCACAGTTCTGAGTGCTTTCCATATATTAACTCATTTAGGCCTCACACGACCTACAAGATTGGTAGAGCTATTCTACTAATTTTGTAAGTGAAGAAATGGAGGTGCAAAGAGACTTTAGAGGTCAGAGCTACTACCATGGTAAGCACCATAAGAAAGGTACAACCAAAGTGCTATGGACATACAAAGGAGGGTGAGGACACATCTGTTTAAGGTTAGCAGACACATCTCACTATAGGCCTTGAAGAATGGCTGGAGGGTGAGCAGAGGAAGCCAGTGGGGAAGAGCATTTGGAATTGAGGCACCATCTCCAGGAAGCCCAAGATGGGGAGAGCATGCATTGTTCCACAACCTTCATTTCAAGGAGAATGAAGAACACTTCCTTCTCCCTGGTATTCACTATCCTTCAAGACTCAACTCAGTTTCTACTTCCTCAATGAAGCTAGTCCTATCTTCAACCAGACTGGGCATCAATCCTTGCTCTGCTCTTTACTGGATTCTTTGCAAGTCATGCAACTAGTCTGACTGTCATGTTGCTCAGCTATACACTGGGTTGTTGTGGTGACTAAAGAGATAATATATGAAAGTGTCCAGTCAGGTGCGGTGGCTCATGCCTGTAAACCCAGCACTTTGGGAGGCCGAGATAGACAAATCAGATGAGGCCAGGGGTTTGAGACCACCCTGGCCAACATGGTGAAACTTTGTCTCTTCTAAAAAATGCAAAAATTAGCTGGGCATGGTGGTGGGCATCTGTAATCCCAGCTACTCGGGAGGCTGAAGCACAAGAATCGCTTAAATCCAGGAGACAGAGGTTGCAGTGAACTGAGATCACAATACTACACTCTGCACTCCAGCCTGGGCAACAGAGCAAGACTCTGTCTAAAAAAAAAAAGAAGTGTTCAATGTGGTGTTGAGAATCTAGTAGGCACTAGATAAATGGCAGCTGCTACTATCATTATTAATAATAGTTATACCTTATATACCATATCATCTAGAGTCTACATATTGATCACATTCTGTGCATTGTTAACATAATTTTTCTCTGACTAGACTGTAAGACTCCTAAGTGTGTGTGTTGGGGGGAGTGTACATTATAGCATTTACAACCCAGACTGCACAAACCATAGCAGCAAACAAAAGAACTCAGGGAATTGTTGTTCAACTTAACATCCCAACCAGTTGGCTTCAACACAGGGTCCCTCCACCCCTTGCACAGTTTCTTGGACTAGATTCAAAGGAATAATAGCGGCCAGCCTCCCACTCTGGAATCCAACCGCATCAGTGAATTGTGTTTGAGCCCCAAGAGGAGCAGGTGGATCCTGAACAAAGCACAATGCTTCTCCGGACGCTTGGAATAAACATCCTCCCCCAAGAGAGGCTGTGGGCAAACATCACGGGAGAGTGGGCAGGAGGAAGACACAGCCTCACCATTTTGTTCATGAGAATCAGATTTACGAGCTCCTAACTACATCAGCTCACACATGTTTCTTTGCAAACATAATAAACCCATTTAACCTCTCTAGAGTAGCATTCTCAAACTTTGCAAAGACTCTTAACGTCAAGCATTGGGATGGGGATGGGGGTGGGGGAAGGATAGGTATTTTTTTAATGACCTTTAAGATATTTTCCAATGCTGAGATTCTAGGATGAATCATCTCCCCCAACCCCTTCTAAAATCATTTTATCTATTTTGGTGTGAGTTTGACAATGCAGGTGAAAACTCTATTTTCATATAGGAACTGGAATAATGAAGGGACCTGTTTCAAGTCACCTAACTAGTGGAGGCAGTTAACCAAGGATGAGAAGTGAGATTGTTTCCAGATCACAGGCTTTTTCCAGTAGACACACCATCTTCATCTGTAACTTATGTTTTCCACATGGAAACTGACCTTTAGTGGAGGCTGGAGGCAGCCTGCCTCAGATGAAGTCAATGTGAATAGGAGTAAAGTGAGCTAGCTGAGTAATTACAAACTCTGCAAATAAACAGATATGGTATAAAAGATAGGTATTTCTAAAGAACAAATTGGTGGACAAAGGACTTGACTAGACC
The DNA here is from genome assembly GCF_002776525.5 of Piliocolobus tephrosceles. Taxonomy (NCBI): domain Eukaryota; kingdom Metazoa; phylum Chordata; class Mammalia; order Primates; family Cercopithecidae; genus Piliocolobus; species Piliocolobus tephrosceles. The sequence goes on from NC_045434.1 coordinate 64,679,183, forward strand.
TTTCCCCAAAGAAGATATACAAATGACCAATAAACACGTGAAAGAGGCTCGACATCACTAATCATCAGGGAAGTGTAAATCAAAACCGCCATGAGATGCCACCTCATACCCATTAGCACGGCTGCTATTTTAAAACCCAGAAAATCAGATGTGTTGATGAGGATGAGAAGAAATTGGAACCCTTGTACACTACTGGTGGGAATGTAAAATGGTCTGGTGATTCCTCAAAAATTAAAAAATAGAATTCCCATGTGGTCCAGCCATTTCACTTTTGGATATATCCCCAAAAGGACTCAAATCAGGGTGTCAAGGAGATATTTGTACACTTATGTTAAAAGCAGTATTATTCACATTAACCTAAAGGGGAAAAAGCCCAAGTGTTCATCAACGGATGAATGGAGAGACAAAAAGAGGTTTATGCATACAATGGAATATTATTCAGCCTGAAAAAGGAAGGAAATTCTGACAGGTGCTACAACATGGTTGGACCTTAAAGACATTATGCTGAGTGAAATCGGCCAGTCACACAACAAGACGAACACTATGATTCTACTCATATGAGGTACCTAGAGTAGCCAAATTCATAGGAACAGAAAGTTGCCAGGGTCTGGGGAGAGCAGGGAGTTGTTTCATGGGTATACAGTTTCAGTTATGGAACAGGCAGGGAGTTCTAGAGGTTGGTTGTACAATAATGTGAACGTGCTTACTACTACTCAATGGTACCCTTAAAAGTGGTTAAGGTGATGACTTAGGTTATGTATATTTTACCACAATTAAAAATATTTTGGTGGATTCCTCTGGACAAATGGGTATAGCATAAAAGTATCAAATAATCTTACATTTTGGAAACTATTTGGGGAACCACAACCACAAAAACTAAATTAAGCTGACACTGCTGCCAGAAGAATGAAAGTTAGACTTAGCAAGACACACACTGCTAATGAGGGTGCTGAGATATGGTAACAGGTGTTTGAAATGAGAGTGGTATCACCTTCCCTTCCCCTGTCTGCCTAGAGGTGATGGCTGGGGGCAAAAAAAGAGTGATTGGGATAGACATGTCTACAGAATGCACATACAGAAGACACACCTACAGAATTCACAGAGGGTGAGCTAACATATTGGCACTCACTATGTATCAGTGCAGAACGAGTGTCTGGATAGCTAGACTCATGCACACATATTCCTGTTATGGGCATATATCAGATGCAGGAGAGTACCAACATACGTCAAGGATGTGATATTTGGGGAAACCAAATCCTTCCTGCTCTTCACGAGAATATTACGTAGGGCCTGAGGCTCCCAACGTTGGAATCAATACCCTAAGGCCCTCTGACACCGAAAGTACAAATCCAACCTAAGGAAAATTAGGAGGCCCTGCAGCACTCGCAGCTTTTGAAACAGACTGTTTATCAGACAAACAGGGAGTAGGGCTGAAGGAAACGGCATCTCGGACACAATCGGGAGCTGTGGCTAAACATTTTGGAACAGTATAGTTGGCTGAGGATAAATTACCTTGGAGAGCAGGAGAAGGCATTGCCACATAGGGGCTGAGGATGAGAAGAGAAGCCCTCAGGAAGAAAGGGGATCAACACTGGTGGAAAGACCAGGGAAACAAAAGCACTCATATGAGCTGCCACTGAGTTGCTTCATGAAGGGGCAGTGTGGATGGAAGTCTTCTTTAGCATAGGAACTGGAGGGGAGCTGCTCTCTTTTCACATCACCACTCGCAGATCCTACCTGAATCTTAGAGGAACATGCAGAGACCTTCTCAGCCGTGGCACGAAGTAGGCCAGACAGCAAAGACCACAGCAGAGTTAAGAGGAATTACTTCTAAAAGAGCAGTAAGTTTCTGGCACTTTTCTCATACAGTGACCCAAGTTACATGTGAACTTTGAAGAGCAACAGAAAGGCAAACGCTCTGCAGTTAACTCTAAATTCCAGGCATAAAGAATTAGCATTCTGGCACATACCTGTGTGATACACAGCAAAACGTATGCTCCACCAGGTCGATGGAGTTGCAGGGGGAAAGATCGTCATTTTCCTTGGCTACGATCAGCAAAGAACTTGACAATTTTTTTTCTAATGAGTTGAGTTGAAAATCAGCATCAGAAGCACACTGCATGTTACTTGTACATCGTATGTTCATGTTTAAGTTAACTATTTTGCAGACTGCATTTAGTTATTCCAGTATGCAAACTTATGTCATCACTATTTCGGTTGCTTTTAGATGTCCTAAGTTAAATTCTTTCAGGTATAATTTTTACAAATTTGTAAGTTAGAGAGACCCAATGGATGATTGTAGTAAAACTACCAAGTTCGAATGGAAAAAATAAGTAATTTATGCCCTCTACAGACTGCGATCTCTCCAATCTATGCATGCCAACACATCACATATGTGATTCCTTTAAATGGATGCCCAACTTGTAAGAAAATGTTTTCTTCTGTAAGTAAATACCACTCTTTCCTTCACCTCGTCCTTCCTCCAGAGCCATGTTACTGTTAGGAAATTAGATTTACTGAAACAAAGCAAAGTCTGCCAGAATCATTTAAATTAACACAATGCCCTCTACATTCTTTCCAATGCAGTAAGACATGAAACGGAAACAAGAGGCATAACTACTAAACAGGAGGAGAAAAACAATATATTGTGGTAGATAACAAGATAGCGCACCTTAAAATGGAAAGGAATGAACTAAAAAATTCCTAGAATCAATAGGCAAATTCAAGAAACTGGCCAACCCAAAAATAATTATTCAAAACTCTATTAACTTTCTAACCTATCAGCGACAATCAATTTGAATATATAATGAGAGATCTATGTGACACTTTTTACACTTTTTACAGTGTAATAAAAAAAGATCTGCCTGACTGGATATTAAAAATACTATAGCAAAAACATACAATAATTTTGAAAATTTAAAATAGGCAAAAGTATAGACAAACTGAACAAATAAAATATGTCTGAAGAGTATGCCCTAAGACATATAAAAACTTAATATAAGCTAAAAGATACATCCCATGCAACAGAAGAGGGAGTCATTCAACAAATAATGTTAGGAAAAATGGTTACATGGAAAATGTAACATACGGCAAAATAAATTCTATATGGATTAAAGAGTTACATGTAAATATTTAATAATAATAAATGAACTGACATTTTAGGTGACTAGTTTATATCTGGTGAGTGAGAGGGACTTTCTTAACCAAAAAGCAACTTAAATCTGACTCTCTCAGATTTAAAAGTACTATAGAGAAGGGGGAAATTTAAAAAGTACTATAGAGGAGTGGGAAAAAGTACTATAGAGGAGGGGAAAATAACAAAATTTATTAATAATTAAAACTGTTTTTGCCTTTTTTGCCCACCAGATGGGGCCTCTTACTTCCTAAACAGAAAGCTGGGTGTTAAAAGCAGGTTGACCAAGCTAAACTCCCCAGACCCCTACTCAAATCCAGTGCAATCCAAGAAGGTTTAAGGGTGTTCAGAAGGGATTAAGGAAGGGGACAGGGGGCAGGAGGAAGAGGCTGGGTGGGGAGTTGACTTACACAGCTGGAGGTCTCATTTTGCTCCAGGCAGATGCCCTGAGTCAATTTCACTTCTTTGATGCCTGAACATTTGATTTCTGTCTGTATTAAAACAAAAAACAAGAAAAACAAAGTAAATAAGCCAGCATCTTTGCTCCTCATTTCTTTCCCAAGTGCTCTCTTAGGAAGTTTTAAGGAAAAGGAAATTTAAAATTTGTCAGGGGACTAGAGATTTCTAGTAGTCACACTCTCTTCTATTTCACCTCTATCCTCATTATCCTCATCAGATGACAAAACTTTTGTTATTAGCCTGGGCTTACTGGCAAGTTGCTATTTGCAATCTTGGTAAACATTGGCTTGGATGGTGCAGGAATAGGAGAGGGGAGGATATTTTCCCATTTGGGCTGTTTTCTCTCTAGTCAATCACACACTTGCAGAAAGGCCATACAGGCAAACAGGGATAATGGGGTGGACCAGCAGACGCTGGGGATACCTGGTTTTTCTCCTGGCCTCCAGGACTCTCCAGATTCCCATTTTGGCTCTTTTTTTTTTTGAAATGGAGTCTCGCCCAGGCTAGGGTTCAGTGGCGTGATCTCGACTCACTGCAACCTCCACCTCCCTGGTTCAAGCAATTCTCCTGCCTCAGCCTCCTGAGTAGCTGGGACTACAGGTGCACGACCACACCCAGCTAATTTTTGTATTTTTTGGTAGAGACGGCTATGTTGCGTCACCATGTTGCGCAGACTGGTCTTGAACTGCTGACCTCAAGTGATCTGCCCACCTCAGCCTCCCAAAGTGTTGGGATTACAGGCATGAGCCACCATGCCTGGCCCTGGCTCCTTTAAAAACAGAAAGCAGACAGATCCCTCAGGCATATCTCCTGACTGAGGCCCTCATATTTTCTGTCCTGTATGCTGAAAGCTGTTGACAGCCATAGGCCCTAAGGCTGAGAAAGCTAGGCTGAGCTCACCATCCCTGGTCTGCCCAGTTCCTGCCATTGCCAATGACCCCCTTTACTGCCTCTCTGTGCCTGGCACAGCCACCAAATCCTCTCATGTAGAGGAAATGTTATTTGTCCTAACCATTTTGGGAGAAGCAGCCCCAGCAAATGAGCAATAGTTTCCAAATATTCCCAAAGGAAATGGTGCCCTGGTCAAAGCCCCACCGATAGGTACTAGAAAGAATCAGAGGATTGGTTGGATCTCTGAGAATCCCGTTTACTCTCTACTCCCTAAAATGCAATACCTAAGCCTGGGTGGGCCTTATTACCTAACTCTACCCCTTTCCTCCTCTTTCTGCTTCTCTCAACAATATTTAAACTGTGTATTTCCATGCTGATTCTGACATGACCCAAATCCCACTGGCAGGGATGAGGAGAGGTGTGAAGGGAAAGAGACAGCTTGCCTGCATACATATGAAGTGAGGGGCAATCTGCCATTTTTGGCCCAATTCACCCACCTTGATGATACTTGGGAAAGGAAAAGACGATGTATACAGTTTAATGAGAGATGTTGCAAGGCTAGTGCTTGTGGTTGAAAGGTCTGAAACATTTCCAGGTGACAAGCTAGACTTTAAGGTTGTCTCTGGAGTTGAAATGTTGGCTGGGGTGGTGAACACTGTGGTGATTACGGAGGTCTGTGACTGAACAGAAGAGTTTGTGGTTCCATAAACTGAGGTGATCACAGAGGTAGATGTGAATTTGACTGTAGTTTCTGGAAGAGAACAAAACATGGGTGTGTATGTGTGCACGTGCTCATACATACACACAATCTTAGTTCATGATATGGGCATGCATTTCAACACAGAAAAGGGAGTTTGGAGAGTTAACAGTTACTTTGTGTCCCATCCCTGACCAAACGCATTTCAAGCTGTTGGAACCAGAGCTAGAATCCAGAATGTATTAGAGGTGCCCTGAAATTGAAATAGATGCTGGTCTACCTTAGAGAAGCCAAAGACCCCCACTTGGGACCTGTACCCACCTTCTTTCCTTTAGAAGAGATTGGAGATCTCTATGGAGTCATCTGATCCTTATTTTATCACTAAGCTGAACTCAGCATGAGAGAAGGGGTATGGAGGCATTACTGATCGGGATCAGCTCCCAAGACATGGGCCTGAGAAAACTGTCACTGAGGAAGAATTATCTAGAATTTACTTCAGGATGCCCTACGCATGATACTCAAGCCGTTAATACTAGGGACTTGTAAAATTTCCTCTGAGGTGAGGGGAGCAGTCTGAAAACATCCTAAATGCTTTACCCAAGCATCACCAGCACCTCTCAGGGATTTGACACAAATGCTCTTTTTACCTGTGATGTTTGTTGTGGCCTCATTGCCATGTTGAGACACAGGGTGTGGGCTGGTACTTCCGAGGGTACTAGGTATTGCAGTTTCTTGGTATGATACACTTGTAGAAACAGTTGAAAATGTTCCCTGGGTAGGTGACTTTGGGGTAACAGTACTGGTGGTGTTGGCACTCGTGAACCCAGAGGCTATAGGGAAACGAGGAAGAAGAATCAGAACCTAAAGATATCAGCCTTGTGATCTCACCTGATGCAATCTCCTGACTTCAGGCAAAATCCGTCTAGAACATTCCCTGCTGTCCCTGACAATGGGGCAGCAACAAGAACATACTCCTGGACAGTGGACTAATTCCCCACTACCGGATTTGCCCTGAGGACATAGGGAAGGAAAGATTTATATGCATAAAAATGTCTCATTCAGTATTATTTATAGGAGGGAAACGTGAGCAACTAAATGAATTACAATAGGATAAGTGATATATGCACTTAATGTATCACAATCATTACATAACCATATAAACAATCATTAGAGAGAAAAAATTATAAAAACTGTAGCAACGTGGAAATATGAGGTGGTGTTCATAGTATGTTTAGTTATACACTAAAGTATAAAATTACACCTGTGTAAATATTGCGAAGATCTAAAGTGTGCAAGAGGTCATGCTTCTTTTTCCTTTTCACTGTATCCTCTTTTTTGGTCACTCTCCATCCGGTATACTAACTCTTGGAATAATCACTAGACTCACACTGTCTCTATGCGATCCCCTTAAAAATCTATCCTTCTCAGGCTTCCCCATTCCCAAACTCCCTTCATCCTTTTGCTCATGGTATTCAAACCCATTTGCCTTTCCCTTTCTTGAGGAATTCAGCTTTTAGGATGCTCTGACCTAGGAATTCAGCTAATGAACCAGAGAACACAAGGTCTGGTTTCTCATCAATGTAATGGGAAGGTAGACAAGCTTCGTTCTGGCTCTGCCAATAACTAACCATGTAATTTAGTGCATGCAGGTATCTCAGCTCTCTTACCTCTTAAATAAGGGTCTTTTCTGGCTACCTTACATGGATTGTTGGGAGAATCAATGAGATACCAAATGCTAAGTTATTATAGTATTATAGTATAATGTTTTGGATCTCATTTTTCTCTGAAGATCTTCATGAGTGTTCTTGCACATCTCTTCCATATATCTTGGGATACATCCTTTTTAAAAAAAAAAAAAAAAAAAGACAGGGTCTTGCTCTGTCACCACTGCACCCAGGCTGGAATGCAGTGGTGAGATCACAGTTCACTGTAACGTTAAGCTCCTGGGCCCAAGTGATCCTCTTGCCTTGGCCTCCCAAAGCTCTGGGGATTACAGATGTGACTCACCATTCCCAGTCAGTATCATTAGACACAGGAAGGAGAAGTTTCTTGCCTGAACCCTATGCCTCAAAGAACCCACACTCTGTCCTGCTTCCTGTGAGGACCAATCAGGATGTCCCCTCTCTTCTAGATCATACTGTGGGAACCAGAAGTCCTAGCGTTTCTTGCTCAAATGGCACTTTGCTGACATCCACGATGGTCCTCTTCTCCCAGTCCATCCTGCTAAGGGGAACTGCAGCACAAGGGTGTGTACCTCCAAGGCCCAGTGGTGGCCAAATGATGATTGCTTGCAGGGAGAAGAGTTAGTGCTTAGTGCTTAAGCCTGTGGGTGGGGTGTCTCAGGCACACATGCAATTGCCCTGCAATGTGAGCCAGAGTCACGGGTAGAAAGTAGAGAAGGGAAGTGGGCTGGAGTCAGGAGCCATCTTTTCCTGCTCAGCTGCATTGTGGCACTGAATTCCAAGAATCTGAGCATCCCAAATTCAAACCTGGCCTTCCAAGTGGTCATGAAGATATGTTTGTCAAAGGAAGAGGATAGAAGATATTTTATCACTTAGTTGGCCTGACTTACAACCTTGAAATGTTTAGAAATACAGTATGTAGGCCTCTGTTATACTCTTGCCTTGGGCCTTGTAAATGTTAAGGGTGAACTTGTTATCCGGAGTTCACAAAGGCAGTTCCATCTTCAACAAAAAGCCCCGGAGGGTCCCAGGCCACCCTAAAGCTTGTCTCTAAATTTTCCTGATTGGGATCTAGATCTGTACTTTTCAGCAATTTCCAGGTAAACAGCAAGGTAGAATGACATCTCTTGTTTCCCTTATGATCAAGAAGGAAGTTAGACTTTTGGCTTCACAGCCATCAACCTGGGGCCAAGAATGTGTTTCCTAAAAGTGATGACAAGGGTTTCACTCTTTCATATGTGCTTCCTTCTGCAACCTGCTGCAAGTAGATTGCTATTAATGGTGAGTGCGGCAATCATGTCTTACTATTATGTGTCAGGTAAGCAGTGGGAAGAAGGAATATCACTATCTCTGTCTTAGAGATGAAGAACCTGAATGACCAAGGTGTCTCCCAAAGGGAGGGCCATAGTTCATGAAGGGAGGCAGCAATGGAACACTGAGGTTTGGCTAACCCTTGAGTAGATGCAGCAAGGAGGTTAGGCTGGGTCTAAACTGTCAAAAAATTGGAATTCATCCCCCACATCTCTGGAGAGAAAAGGATGAGCTCCCATCTGGCTTAAACAGGAGGTGGGTTGATCAAAATAAAATTGATTCAGAAGCCAATCCAGGTTTCTTTCCTGTTTAGAGGGGACCCTCTCACCACTCTGACTTTAAGGTCAGATTCATCTGAATTCATCCAAGGGGGCAATATTCAGACACTGAATTAAAGGATCACCCTTTCAAGGCACCATTCCAAGACTCCTCTTCTTGCCTGCTCTCTTCCTCTTCTCCCCCAGCATACTGGTTCCTGGGAACCCCATCTGGTCCTCCCTGGCCCAGACCTTTTCTCTCTCCAGAGGAAGCTGGACCTGACTGAGATGATGTCATGCTCTTGAACCCCCTCCCCCGAAGGGCCTCCTTCACCCAGACAAACACTTTTGAACTTTTCCAGATGTGGAGCAAGACCTGCTGCTAGTTCTGAGGACAGAGGTGGCTGTTCCAGAAGAGCAAAGCAACTCTGGACCCAAGCCAGCTACTGATCCACTGAGGCTGGGCTCCCAGCTGCAGCAGCCCCTCCACCCACCACCAGGCCGAGCACTGTGGAATGAGTAGCGGGATCCACCTGCAAATGAGAAAGGGACCCCAACTTCAGAGTCAGAGCTCTGAGCCCAGGGTGAGCAGAGCACCCTCTGAGACACCAGGGGGACAGGACAAGTGGGAGAGCAGAAAGTCAAAACGGAGTGATTGGAAATGCCTGAGCTGGTGCGGAGCAAGGGGACGCCTTAGCCAGGGGCCTGGAGCCAATCCTGGCATAAACACTGCAGCACAGTAGGGTGAGTACATCCTTTAGGTTTACAGCCTCTAGAGCCCTGGAGGAACGACATTTATGAGAGTCAAGACTGACCACAGATCTCTTTTTATCCTGTCTTCCCACACACATCCATGGCATTAAACCATCAAATACTGACCTTTCTTTATCTGACCTTCTGACTTTCAACTCTGTAGGGGAGTAGCAGGAGTCTACCAGTCAGTGAGAGCTTGTCGGATCCTAAGAGACAGTTGATGAAACCTCCACTCCTTTTCATTCTAGATGGGAGGAATAGCCCCTGTCCACAAGCTTATAAGAATTATAGTACAATTTAAAGTTGAATAAAAAGCTCTCTTCTGTTGTTTACTTCTCAGTCCATCCTGATTAACTGTGCCTCCCTAGAGACTCCATTTGACCCTTAGTTACCCTATTTGATCTCAACTGGTGAACTTGGAGCAAGGTCTCAAGAAATTAGTAAAATCAGGATTCTAAGAAGCCAAGTAGGTGTCACAAAATTCATGTAGTAAAAGTCATGCACTGAACTTTCAGGTACTTCTTCAGAGGCAATTGCTCTTGTTTTACACATAATTCTAATAACCCTGGTTATCTGATATCCTAGCTAAAGTTGGAACGTAGGAAGAGCCTATTAGAAGCAAATAAAAAGGAGAAGCAACAGCTAAAAACTAAGAAACAGAAATAAGTGAAAAGCAGACATAAGTATGAAAACTCACACCAGTTTTCCAGAGTCATTTATGGTAGGAGTGAATAGGTTAGATATCTATACCTTAATAAGCATTAATGATGTCACTGAGTTGCAACATAGCCATGACATTTTCATGATACATCTGAGTCATATAGTCCTTTTCGGGGGGTATTCTAAGAAAGCAGATATGTGCAATACATTTTGAAAATATTTCTACCTGCCACTTGTAAATGGAAGATTCTTTTGTTGTTTAAAGTGAGTTTGCAAATCCTCAGCGATCCAGAAAGCTCTGCTACCTAAATAACTAAATCCCCATACTTTAAGAGACTGAATTTTCCTATAGTTGGTCTTGCTTTTCACAGTCCTCCTTAGTTTTTTCCTGGTGCTGTTTCCTGATCTCCTAGCCTGCCAGTCTTATTTTGCTCATGCTTTCATATTCTAGCACCTGGATCAAGAGGAGTATCTTGAAGGAGTTCCTGGGAATCTTAATCCATAGAATTACAGAACCAGGATGAAGGGACATGCCAGCCTCTGCTGGGAAGTAGGCCATTGGGAGCCACAGACTGTATTGCCAGGAAGGCAGTATAGCCCAGAGACAAAGAGCTCAGGCTCTGCAGCCAGACAGGTCACGTTGAAAGGCTTCTTTACCATGTTTTAACTGTGGTTTGGGAAGTTACTTCAACTCTGTAAACCTCACCTGTAAAACAGAGATAAAAGTAGTCCCTATGTCTTAGCTCTTTGAGGAACAAAAGAGCTAAGAAGTGGAAGCAGTTATCCTGTCTGGTAAAAGCTTAAGAAATAGTGAATATCTTTTGTTTCAGGCCCCTTCCTTCTACTTCTCAGAGGGCATGAGATACTTATTTCTGTGACTCATCTGCCACAAAATTATATACGTTGCTTCCTCAGAATAGGTCTAACTGTCACCTCAGTCAGAATATAAATTTCTAAAGTGCTGGAACCATTCTTATTCTTACGTATTTTACTCTTGGTGCTTAGCACAATCCTTGGAGTTTAGGAAAAGCAATAGGATTGAAGGACAACTGTGGCAGGTATGTTCCTACCAGCTACCTCTAGCCATAGCAGTCTTGTTCTCATGTTATATTTTAAGGGGGAATTAATTAAATTGGGGACTGTTCATGTGAAGATAACCAGGATTAGGAGAGGTCTAGAAACCAAATCATGTTGTTGAGGGTCTAGTGTTATTTCCTCTAGATGAGGGGTTGGCAAACTATAGCCAGTGAACCTAACTTGACCCACGAGCTGTGTTTGTATGGTCAGTCAGTAAAGAATGGCTTTTACATTTCTCTCTTTCTTTCTTTCTTTTTTTCTTGAGACAGTCTCACTCTGTCGCCTAGGCTGGAGTGCAGTGGTGTGATCTTGGCTGGCTGCAACCACTGCCTCCCAGGTTCAAGACATTCTCCTGCCTCAGCCTCCCAAGTAGCTGGGATTACAGGGGTGCACCACCATGCCCAGCTAATTTTTGTATTTTTAGTAGAGACGGGGTTTAGCCATGTTGGCCAGGCTGGTCTCAAACTCCTGACCTCAGGTGATCTGCCTGCCTCGGCCTCCCAAAGTGTTGGGATTACAGGTGTGAGCCACCATGCATGGCCGGCTTTTACATTTCTAAAAGTGTCATAAGATAAGACAAAGTAGAACATCCATCGGAAACCACATATGGCCCCTAAAGCCTACAATATTTACTCTCTGGCCCTTTATAGAAAAAGTTTGCTGACCCCCTGATATGGAAAAGAAGAATTTGGAGAGGAAGAATAAATAACTTTCTTTAAGATTCATGTTATTGGCCGGGCGCGGTGGCTCAAGCCTGTAATCCCAGCACTTTGGGAGGCCGAGACGGGCAGATCACGAGGTCAGGAATTTGAGACCATCCTGGCTAACACAGTGAAACCCCGTCTCTACTAAAAAAAAATACAAAAAACTAGCCGGGCGAGGTGGCTGGTGCCTGTAGTCCCAGCTACTTGGGAGGCTGAGGCAGGAGAATGGCGTAAACCCGGGAGGCGGAGCTTGCAGTGAGCTGAGATCCGGCCACTGCACTCCAGCCCGGGCGACAGAGCGAGACTCCATCTCAAAAAAAAAAAAAAAAAAAAGATTCATGTTATTTATACTGGTTCAGCACCCCTAACCTGAAAATCAGAAATTCTAAAATATTCCAAAATACGAAACTTTTTGAGTGCCAACATGATGCCACAAGTGGAAAATTCCACACCTGACCTCATGTGACAGGTCACAGTCAAAACACAGTCAAAACTTTGTTTCATGCACAAGTGTATTAAAAATATTGTCTAAAATTATCTTCAGGCTATGTATATAAGGTATATAGGAAAAACAATTTTCATGTTTAGACTTGGGTCCCATTCCTAAGACATCTCATTATGCTTACACAGATATTCCAAAAGCTGAAAAAATCTGAAATTTGAAACACTTCTGGTTGTAAGCATTTTGGAGAAGGGATATATTCATTCTGTATATTCATTCTCATTTTTCTGCAGTGCCAGTGATGGGCAAAGGATCTTGTTCAGTGCTGTGGAGAGTACAAAATGAGAGCTGGATCTCTTTCCTCCATTAGGTGTTAGTGTCATTGTCATTTAAATCAATCCCTCAAGGAGTTTATAATCTAGTGGGGCCCACTAGAAACGTCTTCAGGTATTGTCATGAAGGACCAGATTAAATCTGTGCCAGCCCAAATAATAGAATTAGAAGTAATGATTAGAAGTTATGGAAAGGCCAATTTCACTGCAATCCAAGGAAAAAGCTTAAAATGATGTAGCTATTTATAAGAATGAAATAAGCCACATTGGGAGATAAGTGATCCATTCATGCTTCTTGCAAACACTCAGGAGGCATCCATGTTAGGGGACTGTCCAACTCTGAGGCCTACCATGAATTTGAGTCATCCTAGACTAGAACAAAGGACTGAGCAGATGCCTTCTTAAGCTTCAAAGGCTAAGCTGAGGTGTGAGTATATATAAACCAAGGGTCTGTGGCCTGAGGGTTCCCAGTGTACCGAGATTTCTGTTTTATATTCAAATAGCATGTCTTGGCCGGGCGCCATGCCTCATGCCTGTAATCCCAACATTTTGGGAGGCTGAGGTGGATGGATCACTTGAAGTCGGGAGTTCGAGACCAGCCTGACCAACACGGAGAAAGCCCATCTCTACTAAAAATACAAAATTAGCTGGCATGGTGGTGCTGCCTATAATCCCAGCTACTCAGGAGGCTAAGGAAGGAGAACGGCTTGAACCTGGGAGGCAGAGGCTGTGGTGATCCGAGATCACACCATTGTACTCCAGTCTGAGCAACAAAAGAGAAACTCCATCTCAAATAAATAAATAAAATAGCATGTCTTGGACCCCATCCACTTACTGTGGAACCCTGATTATTTTGAAGATTCTCTGGGCACCTACATTTCTCCCTGTCACCTCTTCCTCCATTTTACCAGCACCACAGACTCCTGGGTTGTGGCTCCATGGCTCAATGGCTCCCTGTCTGGACTAGTATACCACTTCATCATAAGCTAGCCAAGCACTCGACTTTACTCTCCCCAGAGAGTCACTAACTCAACGCTAGTGTGTGTAGCCAATATTTACTGAATGGTTGAGGGCATGGAATGAGATTACAGGGCAGCCCAGGGGAGACAATGGCATAACCTTGAAACATTAGACATTACTGTGCTAATGAAGCCATATATTAAAAAAAAAATTTTTCCTCCCAGGTCTTTTCCATCCTCCACCCATCAATATCCTGCTATGACTCCAGGCACCTCTCTGCCCTTTATATGCTCTTCCTGGGCTCTGGAGTCCTTTCAGTTTTGTGTCTCTTGGGCCCACCCAAACACAAGGCTTCACTTTATTTTATCATGCTAAGCAGTTCAGCCTCCTGCCTGCCTTTGCTCATCCAGGATTATCTGGGGTCTAGGCTTTGTCACCCAAAGACCCCTGAAGACATTTTCTTAAATCAGCTGCCGAGAGATGCCACTCCTGTCTAAGAAGTATCAGTTTTGATTTCATTTTTCCAAATCAGGAAGAAGCCTACTTCCCAATTAAGCCCAAAAGCCTTTTCCATTGCATCTGAAGGAAGTGACTTATTTCCTGATGGGCTCCAAGAGCACAGGTACTAGGAAGTACACCTTTGTATGCATCCCTATTTGTTTGTCTCTCCATCTTTCCAACATGCATGCATCTTTCTCCTTAGCATAAAGTCCAGCTCTGGGACTAAAACTCATAAATAATATGTTTTCATTTATTAGCTAAGGAGGGAAGTGAATGTTCTCATTAGAGAAGTCAAAGCCCAGAAAAATACGGAATTCTCGCAGCCCTGGCGACTGTGAGAATTTTCTTTTGGAGGGTGGTGTTGTGTTCTTTTTCCATACCTTCTCAGTTTTAGTTCTCCACACTGCAAGCCATTTAGTTAGATCAACCAAAGTCAATGAGAGAGGGAGGCCCAAGTACCCTGAGGGTGGAGTTGGGTAACCATCCAGCCCAGAAAGTAAACCCAGGCCCTCCAGTTCAGGGTCTAAAGGAAATCAGGCAATGAGACCAACCGTAAGAAGTGGAATTTGTTCCTCATTTTTATTTGTTTTTGTAGGACTCTGCAGCTGAGTTTATCTGCTGCAGTTTGGCACTTCTTGCCCTGAGCTTTTTGAGACAAAGATTGCGAAGGAAGGAGACGAGGACAAGGGAATGAGGAGGTCCAGGAGGTGGAGCCAAAGGGATAAGAAAAAGAGGCCCCAGGCCCCTGCGTGTTTTATCAGCCAAACAGGAATGCTGCTGAAGACATGCATCTGCAAAGGTGGTGCCAGCTGGGTTGGGTCTACAAGTGGGGAGCACTGGGGACCACTGAATTAGTCAGAGGTCCCCAAGGCTGCTCCTCCTCGGTCGCCATATGGCAGAGATTCAAAGGGTGGAGTCCTCTCCTCTCTGGAAAATAGCTGATAAAATTCTTTTCCCTTTTATTTTTCCCCTCTTACATGTGGCCCTAGACAGGATATGGGTGTGGGGGTCAGCAGGCACGAAGGACCCAAAGGAAGAAGAGGAATGCGATGGGGAGGGCCTGGGGGTGTTGTCAGAGTGAGGAGAGGGACAGGCCTTGGAAAGCTTGGAGGAAATAGATACCCTGAGCCTGACAAAGGGGTTCCCTAATTACCTGAAAGGCTTCCTGTTCCAGCCAGTACTCTGTCAGTGCTGCCTGGTGGCCCCTGAGTCCCCCACCCTGATTCTGCTCTGTGATCTACCCCACTTCCAACAAAGACAGCCCACTTCTGGTTAGTTGCAGTGCCTGTGCCCATGCCACCTTCTCAAAGGGAGAGAAAAAAGAACTTTCCACAACAAGCTATTTGTTGGGGTAAATGATGAGAAAGCAAACCACAGAAATCCCCTCCACCCTAAATTTTACAATAATAATAGCATTTCTGCAACGGCCCTATGGTAGCACTTCAAGGTACACTCAGTTATCTCATTTATCCCACAATGTATCCCAGGACAGAAAATGACTCCTAGTATTAACAAAACAAAACAAATCCAAGCAAAAACCCTAGAAAACTCTTGGGAAAGGCATAAAACTACAATTGGCTCAAATAGTCTGGCAAGGCTGGTCCCCATCCCTCCCCACCCAAAGCTGGGATAGAGAATTCTCAGAATATCAGTCCAAAGTTTTGCAGAGGTTGTGTTGCTCCCCGAACCCCAAGCTCGGCAGGCCAAGGCGAGACTGACACCCACCAGCTGAGGAAATAAGAAAAGGGTGGACCTCATTCGGCTGAGGACCAGGTCATCATGAGCTGTGTAGCCAAAGGAGAATGGAGCATCTGATTGGAATCTGCACCACTGGCCAACTCACCCCTATTTTTTTGTTTTTGTTTTGAGATGGAGTCTCGCTCTGTCTCCCACGCTGGAGTGCAGTGCCAGGATCTTGGCTCGCTGCAATCTCCACCTCCTGGGTTCAAGGGATTCTCCTGCCTCAGCCTCCTGAGTAGCTGGGACTATAGGTGTGCGCCACCATGCCCAGCTAATTTTTGTATATTTAGTAGAGATGGGGTTTCACCATGTTGGCCAGGATGGTCTCAATCTCTTGGCCTCATGATCCACCCGCCTCCACATCCCCAAGTGTTGGGATTACAGGCATGAGCCACTGTGCCCGGCCAACTCACCCCTGTTATGAGGGCCTAGTCTAGCACCCACTCTAGGGTTTTGAAACCTCAGTGATAGCTTTTCCTTGCTCCGAAGCACATGTCCAGGACTGCCAAACAGGGCAACCCAAAACTTCACTCAGAGCTTCCTCCAGCCCAGGGGCAGCTCTCCCCAGCTGGGTGGACCCAAAGGGGGACAACAGAGGAGACTGGAAGCAAAGAGGTCTAGTCCAGGTCACTCTGCAGGGCCATAGTGGGTGGCCTTTAGGATGTAGTGAGAGTGCAGAATTGGGAGCCCTAGAGTGCTGTAAGCAAAAGGGAGAGCAATGCACAAAGCTTCAAAAGTTTCAAACCTTCCAAGTGCAAAGAGATGAGGTGGAGAATGTCATTCCCCAAGGAAATTAATCGAGTATAAATATTTATACTCGAAGCCTTTTTTTTCCCCCCCCAAAGTGAGAGCAAGACCTTAAGAGTAAGGGTATGTGTAGGTGAGTTGGGGGGAGTGCTCTAACCCATCTACTAGCTTCAGAACTTGGAGCAGGGGCAGAGGAAGAAAACTCCAAAAGGTAATAAGTTTTGAGTTTGTGCAAGGGTGACGGTTTTTGGTAAGGCGAGCGAGGCTGGGTGCAGAGCAAATTCTGTCTATCTCTACCTCCGCGGTGGGGTTGCTGAAGTGGGAATTGAAACTCAGCTTCCTAATCTTAAATGCAAGGTTTTTGTTTGGTTGGTTGGTTTTGTTTTTCCTTTTCACGGACTGTTCATTCCGAACTCCCCTGGCCTGGGACCTGGAGCCTCATCCCTGATTCGCTTCCCTCGAATTCCTTAATGTCCACTTCTGGCTCTCCCAGTCCCGGTGCAAGTTGGGCACCCCGGCCCCTTCCCATCTATCAGCTCCGAATCTATACTTTCCGAATCAACCAAGAGCCACAGAACTTTTCCTGCTTCTCTCCTCCCCAGTCTCCCGGTTCTGGCTGCAACTTCGCACTCCGCACCTCTGGCAACCAGAAGAGACCCTGGCATCTCCAAAGCACTGTATCTCAGTCGAAGAGTCAGTCGTGCTGACCGATTCGCACCTCCGCTAACGCACACCCGCGGGGTGGTGGCCTTCCCTTCCCCTCCCACCCCCGTCGGCTCCCAGTTGAGGCGCTGGCCCCAGGGGAAGCCGCAGTGGGCGGCAGTGCAGGGATTGGGCAGGGGTCACTTCTCTTGGTGAGACTCTGCTCTGCCGTTCAGCTTCCCAGAGAGACTCGACCCTCCCCGCGGCGAAGCCAAGCGGCCTCAGCGCGCGGGCAGTACTCACGCAGCAAACTCAGCAAGCAAAGCGCGGTCCAGCCCCGCGGCATCCCGGGCCCCGCACGCGCTCCCCTGCGGACCAGCATCCTTCCCGCGCCGCTCCTAGAGAGACGCACGGAGTGGAAGACACTACTCGGCTTGGCCAGGACGCGCTCTTCCCGCCCCCTCCGCCCGGGGGAGGGGTGGGGGATTCTTGCTTTTTCCCTCTCTTCTCCCCTCCCTCTTTAGTCTTGGCAAGGCAGCGCCTCTCCTTGGCCGCTACTAACTTGAGCTCCCCTGGTTGGTCCCAAAGGCGGAGGGCGTTAGGAGGGAGGCTGGGTTGCCGCCGTCGAGGCCAAAAACGGTGGAGGTTTGTTCGGGCTCCAGACGCCTCGTTCAGCTTTCTGGAGAGGCCCCATCCCACTTCTTCAAGCTCCGCTTCCACTTAACTTTTAACCCCTTTGTGGCAGTCTTGGTGGTGGCCAGGGCAGGGGCAAGTTTCCTCCGATTTTTTCCCCCTTTTCTTTCCTTTATTTTTAAGTTGTAAGCTAGTAACAATCTTGCAAAAGGAATCTACTGTAAGGACCTCAGTTTAGAAGTGTGAGCATTTCGTTAATCGGGTAAAACTTAACCACAATGTGACACATTTAGTGATAGCCTCACAAGATCCTGTGCTGTGTTGTGAGTGAAGCATCAGGAGTGAGCAGGTATACGTGACT
>NC_045434.1:64697264-64762599 GCF_002776525.5 Piliocolobus tephrosceles
TGCTGTGTTGTGAGTGAAGCATCAGGAGTGAGCAGGTATACGTGACTATAAGTATTCATTTTAGCTGTCCAAACCATTCTTGGAGATCCTTCCTTCCTTCCTTCCTTCCTTCCTTCCTTCCTTCCTTCCTTCCTTCCTTCCTTCTTTTTCTTTCCTTCCTTCCTTCCTTCCTTCCTTCCTTCCTTCCTTTCTTTCTTTTTCTTTCTTTCTCTTTCTTTCTTTCTCCCTTCCTTCCTTCCTTCCTTCCTTCCTTCCTTCCTTCCTTCCTTCCTTCCTTTCTTTCTTTCTTTCTTTCTTTCTTTCTTTCTTTCTTTCTTTCTTTCTTTCTTTCTTTCTTTTTCCTGCAAACCTTTTTGTGTTAACTTTTTGTTAACTTGTGTTAACTTTTCCTGTGACCTTCCATAGTTCCCCACCACCATCATCCTAAAGAAAAAGGACTTCCCTGGTTGCCTTCTCACCAGTTATCCCCTCTCCAGCCCCGGGTCTAAGCCACTAGGGATTTCACCTTGCTGTCCCATCAGAAAAAGGACTTTCTGTGACTCCATCCTCCACCACTTGATAGATCCTTGAGCTTTCTGTTCCTCACCAGTTCTTCTGGGTGTTGGTGAACTGAATAGAAGAAACTGGGCGGGGTAGGCAGCCTAGTCTTGAATTGGGGACGTAGAGATCAGAGAGGAGAGAAGCCAGCCTGGGCAGATGATGGCATCAGGTGGGGGATCAGATAAGGCATAACCTGGGAGAGGCTGCTCTGATATCCAGAGCGGAATCATGAAATTATACTCAGTTCAGCCTCTTCCATGTCTGTGCCACATAGTCTAAAGGGAAAAAAGAGAAGCCAGACCAGCACTCTGTGATCATTCCTGATTTCTCTGCAGACACTCTAGCATTATAAAAGTAGGTTTACCTTTATGATCCATCTCAAACCTACTATGCATTTGGGTTGCACCGGAGAAGGATCCAGGTCTAAAAACAAAACCAAAATCTCCTTATTCTGGTCTTGTCGCCTAGCATTCCTTTAAACAGGGAACAAAGTCTTTCATCACACAATCAGAGCAAAGGCCTGATATGCCAATTTGATTGAATATAACAGAATGGTATGAATCTGTTTCAAAGTACAAATGGTGATTCAGAACTGATCACATAGTGATGTCAAGGACCCGGGGACAGAAAGAGCAGCATACACGCGTTTTAAAATCAGGTATCGGTCCTTGGGACTCCCAATTAACAGGGAAAAGGGGTTAGCGCCAACACTGCCAGGCCCCCCACTCCCCTCAACTTCGTCAGCTCCAGGGGCCGCTGGGTCTGCTTCAGGCACCCAGTGTGCGGTTGTGAACAAATGTGGAGTTGTAATCCCTGCTAGATATGAAAGCTAATTTGGTCCACTTTAACTTCCATTTCCAGATTTTTTTTTCTGGTTACTTTAAATACCATTTGTCTCCCATAGCTGGACCACGGGAAACAGGGGAAGTAACTTGTCTTTCTTTAGTATCTGAACTTCTTAACTAGCTTTGGGAGCAAAGAGAGAGAGAATGATTCTATGGAGCAGAGTTTTCTCAAAGCATGGTCTACACAGAATCAAGGGTGAGGGTCAGAATCTGTACTTTGAATAAGTATTCTCCATGACTCATGCACACTGAGGTTCAAGAAGCCCTGGTATAGACAGAACCCATGCTGGGTACAAGGAGCAAGGGCGAAGTGGATGTCAGGCTTCAGGGAGGAAAAATAGAAGTAGGGGATATGGGAGGCTGGTAAATCCCTTCCTCTGAGAGACCAGGGCTGTTTCTTCTCTGGCTTGCAAGGCTATGGATAGCCCCAGAACCACAAAGCTGGACAATGATTGGCCACTCTTCATATTTTCCAGGGTCACTGAGACTCATCACCCCAAGCACACACACCCTTGCCCCAGCCACCCCCAAACACAGGTTCTGGCCACTGGGCACAAGGGCACCAAGGGACCGCAGCCTTACATTTCCTCACAGGCCAGATAGAGTTGAGCTGTGTAGTCCCTTCAAAGTTCTAGCCTTTCTGGGCTGCTCCTCAATTCTCTGCTCTCCTGCTTCAGAGGCTGTTGCTAAAAGATGTTAGCTACGCTGCACAAAGTGGAGGATACAACAGAAATACACTGAGTGAGAGACTGTCTCAGGCCCTTTATAGACCGTTGGAGGTCATGACCACTTTTACTATTAAACATCCCCTACCTCACCCCTCCCCAAAATACACATGTATCATGTCAATCAACCTAAAAGAGGCCCTCATCCTATGTCAAATATAATGTCTTTGATGTTAAAAAAGTAAGGAAAATGGTTGTTATAATTCTGAATTTTAAAATATATTCATTTTGTTCTTATAATTCAAACTTTATTACATTTACATGAAACTATTAAAGAGTTGAATTGCAGTTTACAAGTTGGCTGAGTTGACGTTGTGTAGGCATTTAATGAAAAATTTGTGAATTTTGATTTTCCAATTTTATATTTTGGAACCAAAACTTTTTTCCCACATTGCAAACTTTTTTTTTTTTTTTTTCCAGTTTGGCAGGGAGAGATCCTTGGCTGTAGAAGTGTTCAGATGTTGGACTGATGCAGTGACAACCTGCAAGTCCCTTTTTTCCTCTTTCCACCTTCTAGTCTCCCTCCAGCGCCTCCTCTTGGCAGAATCTAACCAGAAATCAGCCGACAAGGGAGTCTGGGAACCAGTGTCCTGTGGTAAGTCACTATGATGCAATCTTTGCCTTCATGATAGGCAGCCTATTCCAGAGGCCACAGATCAGGAAAGCTCAGACCAAATTATGATGATCAAATCACAAGGGTTATGGAATATATTTGAAGCATAGAGCCAGAACCAAGGGGACAGATTTACGGGAGGTTGATACACTTGGGAATGCAAGCAGGGCAAAAGTCCTGCACAGTCTCACAGCCTCAATCATGTGTTTCGCTCTGCAGTGGTATAGTTATGAGGACCAGAATGAGATCGAGTAAGGGGATCAGCGTGAGGAAGATGCTTGGAACCAAGGTATACCCATTCTATTGAGAGATGTTAAAGGGCAAGTAGGCTTGGCCACAGGTCTTTGTCAGTGTTCTGGGAATCCATCCTTTCTGCTAGCATTTCTTGGGTAGAGCTAATGGGGGCCCGGAAGGTGCCACCAGTAGGTAGTCAATTTGGGGATGATACGGACACAAACCCCAAGGTGGCATAATCTATACCTGATAGCTTATGATTTGTTTTTTTTCTATCCTTTTCTGCCTGTAAGTAGCACTCTTGTTTGTTCCGTCCTTTTGTAGTCTATTCCATTTATTCTGTTTTACATGTCTTGCAGGTTGCTAACTTACTATAGATTGAGAATCCCAAGTCTGAAATTTGAAATACTCCAAATTCTGAAACTTTTTGAGCACTGACATGACACTCAAAGGAAATGCTCATTGAGGCATTTTGGATTCCAGATTTCTGGAATGGGGTGCTCAACATATAAATGTAATGCAAGTATTCCAAAATCCAAAAAGCATCCCAGATAAGGGATACTCATCCTGTATTTTTAGCACATCTTCTGAATTCTGCCTATGTCTCACAAATGACTTGCTTACTTTGTATCTGTAGTTAATGCATCTGATGAGTTTCACCCACCTGCTTTTCTTGTCCTCTGTATGAAACTGAATATTCTCACATAATAGAGTAAACACACATTATAGCCAGTATCATAAAGTACAGAGGAGTGAGGCAAAATAATAACTAGCAGACATCCAGTTTTATGTAGTTTTCATACAGATAACCATTTTCCTAGTTGCATTTACTGAGTAGTCTCTTCCTTCCCTGCTGATCTGACATGCTATTTCTGTCGTGTGTCCACATTTCATACATGTGTGGGTCTGGCTCTAGGCTCTCTAGCATTGGTCAGTATGGACACCCCAGTGCCTTCTCCATTGCCTTATTTACTGTAGCATTGAATAAGTTCAGATATCTGTAGGGCAAGTTTTCCTCTCCCAAATTGTCTTCAGAAATGCCCTGACTATTCTTGGCTCTTTGTTCTTCCAAATAATAATAATATATAATTTTATAAATGCTTATCAGATTTCTTCCAAAACAGCAATACAGATTTTGATCAAAATTGCTCCATAGATTAACCTGTGGAGAACGGAATCTTTCCCTCAGAGAACTTGGTGTATATCTCCATTGTTTGAGTCTTCATTAAAGTTTATAATTTTCCTTGTGATGGTTTTAATTCATTTATTGTTGTTAAATGATAAATTCATTTAATTCATTGTTAGATTTATTCCTAGGTAATTTATGTCCTCTAAGACTATGGCAAATACTATCTTCTTTTTAATTATTTTTGTTTCTGGAGTATGAAATTATAATTTATTGTTTATATTAATCTTTTATTGAGCTACCTTATTAAATTCTCTTATTATATTGAAGTATTTATAGATTCTTTTGGGTTTTATATGTAAATGATCATATCATAAACAAATAGTGATGATTTTATGTTTCCTCCCCAATCCTTCTGCGATCGATTTGTTTTACTTAAGTTAATATACTGGCAAGAACATCTAAGGCTAAAAAGGAGTGGTGATCATGCACATTCTCGCCTCATTCCAGATTTTGAAACATAAACTTCTAATATTTCCACATTTGCTTAATTTTTTAAATGTACTTTTTATTTATTTACCTATCATTTTAAAATTATTATTTTATCTTAGAAACAGGGTCTCGCTATATTATCCGGGTTGGTCTCTAACTCCTGGCCTCATGTCATCCTCCCACCTTGGCTTCCCAAAGTGCTGGTATTACAGGAATGAGTTGCTGCAATCGGCCTATATGTGCTTTTTGTCATGTTAAGTTTATTCTCTTCTATTCCTAATTTACTAAAAGATTTTTTCTTTAGTAATGAACTAATGATTTTTTTCAAATGCCTTATCTATACCTATTAAAATTACATATGGTTTTTCTCTTTTAATATGGTAGTATGGTGAATTACATTTAAAGATTTTCTAACATTAAATCAACTTTGCATACTTGAGTTACACCCAACTTTGTCAGTTTGTTATCTTTTTATACACTGTAGAATTTAATTTGCTAATACAATCTTCTATTTACGATTTTTGCTTCTATAGTCATAAATGAAACAGCCCTATATTTTTCCTTTTCTTTTCATCATTGTTTGGTTTTGGTATTGGGGTTACGGAGTCCATATAAAATGAGTTGGAGAGTATTTCCCTGTTTTTCTATTCTCAGGAAAAGTTTTTTTATAAGACTAGGGTGATCACTTTCTTTTAAAATTTGTGGGAACTTGCCTGTAAAATCATTTAGGCCTGGTATTTAATGTGGGATTATTTAACAATACTGCTTGTATTTTTGTAATTGTTGAATTCTCAGATTTAAAAAAATTTCTTCTTGAGTAAGTTTTGTTATTTTCCTAGGAAACTGAGTATTTATCAAACCTTTCAAATTGTTGTTGATAAAATTCCTATTTGCTTGTTAATCTGTACTTTACCTAGAGTGTGTTCCCTTTTTAATTTGTACTGTTACTTGTTTGTGAATAATTTGTCTTAATTTGTTACAGATATTTAAATTACAAAAGTTTTCAAATTACTTACATGTATGTAGACATATGTTAAATATACTTCTATGTTACTTCCAATGGGTCGGAGGTGATTCTTACGTTGTGAGCAGGTGCTCTTCTCTTGCCCTTGAGCAGGTGGGGCTGTTTCTTAGAAGGGAGTGAACTTGGACTGATCAACCAGTGCAAGGCACCCAAGATAATACATTGGTGTGTTTCATAGGCCCCTTGGCATGTCAGCAAAAGCAGAAATGGAACGATGTTTAGAACAGAGCTGTAAAATGCAATGCCTTGTGTCCCCCTCCCCTCCAAGCATCATTCGAGGGCTGCCGGTCCAGTTTTGCCCCCTAAGGGACAAGCTTGTGAGTGAGTGAGAAAGATGTGTTGTGTCAGCTAGACTACTACAGAATTCACAGCTTTTCTGTCATTGCTACAGCTATGGAGACTTAGTGACCTGAAGCCGAGAGCAGTGGCTCACACCTATAATCCCAGCACTCAGGGAGGCCGAGATGGCTGGATTACCCGAGGTCAGGAATTCAAAACCAGCCTGGCCAACAGGACAAAACCTCGTCTCTGGTAAAAATTACAAAACTTAGCTGGGTGTGGTGGTACGTGCCTGTAGTTCCAGCTACTTGGGAGGCTGAGGCAGGAGAATCGCTTGAACCCAGGAGGCGGAGGTTGCAGTGAGCCGAGGTCATGCCTCTCCACTCCAGCCTGGGTGACAAAGTGAGACTGTGTCTCCAAAAAAAAAAAAAAAAAAAAAAAAAAAAAAAGACCTGGTGATCTGACATATAAGTGATATAAGTGGAGAGAAAAAGCATGTCGCAGTATGATGCTATTTCGTTGTAGCAGTAAAAAGTCAGTGTCGGTGGCAATACATGTCTCATATACACACATAATGATTTGTCTCAGTGTTGGAATTGTGGGCAATTTTCACTTTCATTCTCATTCCAGTATGCAACACTTTTATTTTTCACAATAAACGTGCTACTTTCATAAACAAAAATACATAATGCTATTGTACTGTGAAAAGGAAAAGACGTGGCAATTATGCATGACTGTAGTTCATTTCTTTGGATTTGTCAGGTCCTGGGTTGTCCACAGGAGCTGTCAGGTGACAGTGGAAATAGCTTGGCCAAAGGGCTAATATGTCAGTGATAAGGGCAACTTGAGTAAAGATTCCTTACACCCTGGGAAGCAGCTCTCTGAGAACAGGTCAGAAATCCATTGTTTGTGGATTTGTGTCTATAATTCTGGTATTGTCTCTGCTCATTTCCCTCTGTAGTGTCTAGGCTTTCAATCAATCTTCCTGATGGTGAAGCCTAACTCAACATTGCTCATGAATATGACCAACAGCATTTATGCTTCCATGAAAGCCAGATATCAAAGGGGCTTCAGGTTACCCTGGGGGTGAGGGTGTCATTGATTCAAGAAAACTCCATAATGAAGGATTTATTCAGGAAAACAAAAATAGAACTACTTTGCAAAATGTCCTTCCCCACTTGGAAATTCTCTTTCTGGTGCTACCTAAAGGTAGGTATAGGAAAACAATTTTTCTTACTAAAGTGTCCAGGAATCTGCCTCAAGGGGCTGGTTCTTCCTGAACCCAATATTGCATCAGTTCATGGCCCAACAGGCTGTGAAAGCCAGGGACTTAACAGCCTTTGTCTCTGTAAACCCAAATAGAGAGCTTTAATGGCATACATCTTATGGAAGCCAAAGCAAAGAGGATGGCTATTTTTAACTTGAGGCAGGAAAATGTGACTGGAAAGGAAACATCTGTCCCAAACTATTCTCTTGAGCTTTATATAGAGGTCTCATCTATCATGAAACCATCAAAAATAAAATAAGGTGTTTGGTCCTGGCCTGGCTCTGAAAGAAAAGGGAAAGCTTCCTTACTTCACATTTCTCCTGCTTCTTGCCTTTTGAGTTGGGCCTATGGCCTGGAAGAGACCACCTCAGAGGCAGTGCATGGGGGGATGGCTCAAGGACAACCTAATTCCTGTGAATTTTGTGGACCCCTCCTAGTTTAACATCTTCAACCAAAATGGCCCCACTCTTTAAGGTTCAGATTTTGCAGAATCCCCAGCCAGGAGTCACCAGAGGTCTAGTACTAGGAGAGTAAGACCTTCTAAGGTCTTGATGCTAAGGTCTCAATTTGGAAATAAGGTCTTGGGACCTTAGAAGGTCTTACACTCCTAGCACCAGACCTTTGGTGAGTCCTGACTGGGGAGTCTACAAAATTTCCTTGGCGGTTCTGTCTGTTGGTCCTTAAGCAGAGAAGCCATTCTTTCTTCCATGGGCAGCAAGAAAGTTCCTTATTTTTCAAAGACACACCAGTCTCCTGTGTGTCTGGCTGAGGGGACAAAGGGGCAAGGGTGAGCCTGCCAAGTGTCAGAGATGTTTTTGCCTCAATAGAAGCATTATACATCATTCCTGGGCACACAGAGCAAGGTCAAGTTCACCCATCAGAGCCTCAGGATGAATTAAGTGTTGAAGGAGGTAGGGTTGCAGCAGATGGTGCTCAAGTTGTGCACTGCACAAATCCAGGAGCTCCATATGGAATGGAATCTATGTCTATTCACATGCACAGGAGATGGAGAAGAGGAGAAGCTAGACAGTGTGTTGTTGGCTCAGGGGTTCTCAGTCTTTGTCTTGGAGAATTGATCAGAATATTCATGGTGTAGTTCTGTGTTCTTTTTCTCATTTTCTCTTCCTCTTTTTCTTTTTATTTGATTTTTTTTCTCTTTCCTGTTTTCAGTCAAAGATTGGGCCAGGAGAAGAACACTTTACTTTTTGTTTTCCAAATTGAGTAGAGAGTTGCCAGGAGAAATGACAAGGAAAGAATAAGAGTAAAAGAGCATGCAGGGATCCACTCCCTCCCTCTCCGGGTGCTCTCTGCAGAGCAGTGTCTGAGCAGCAGGGCTTGGAGGGTGAGAAACAGGGTTGCCAAATTGCATAAGTCTCTAAAAAGATCCATATGTCTGGGCTGCACCAAGCCTCTGAGCTCAGGGAGGGGGCCAATAACATCATCTGCTGGATGGGAGTGCAGTTCCCTTCCTCTGGGGAGGATTAGATGTCAGCTTGAATAGATGCTGTTGGGCTTTTGATGACCCAGATTGGGAATTCGGGGTGCCAGTGTTTGGGGTAGGGAGGAAAGAAGAGGAGCACAGAGCAGAGTAAATAGGAAAGATGAAGTTTGTAAGCTAGAGTCTGTGAAACATTGAGTAGGAAGGGAGTTAGAAACCCTGGGACATTAAGTTTTCTTTGAAATTTTTTCCCATGCCAGGACATTTTTGGGGAGCCACTGTGCAGATGAATGCCAAACCATTTGCCCACTTCATGGGAAGTCTAGACTCTGTATTCCCACAATTAACTCTCTATAGACAAGGGAGAGCTCACTGTCTTCCCCATCACTTCTTTAAGCTCTAAACTGTAGCTTCCTCTAGGGTAGAGGGTAGCAGATGGTGTACAGCTGTGGGACACATCTGGTCTTGAGGGGATCAGAGGAAGACACAGAGGCCAGTTGAAATCCCAGTGGTTACCCTGGAGGCCTGTCTACAAAGATCAGGGGTGGTACCCCTGACATCTACCCAGATCCCATCTTGGGCAGACTTCACATTTTTCCTTAGTCCCCCATGCCTCCTCTCTACTCCAGCTTTAACTGGATTACAGGGAGATGATTTTGTGAGAGTGGCCAGGCAGCTGCTTCCCAGATGTGTGCATTCTGCAAAAATGGTCATATCCAAACTGGAGAGCTCTGGGAGGATTGGTTGGGGACATTTGGGACAGGGCCTCAGAGGTTCCTCTGAGGATGTATTAACCTATGGGGAACAGGCCCCGCAACCAGCTGAAGACCCCAGGGTAAAGGATTGGGGCTAGAGAGGGATTGGGAAGGTCCTGGAATGTTCTCGGCTCTCCTTTCCAAAACTCTGTGTCCAAACATATGACTTTACTACATTTGCCAGATGACCTGACTCATTTAGCATGTGTGTGTGTATTTTCTCAACAAATAGAAAATTATCTTCTCTAGGAAGGTCTTGAACCTACCACTTCTCACCTGGAATATCACTGGTATCTACTCTGGTCTCCCTAGCACCATTCTTGAGTTGCTCCTGTCCATTCTTCACACAGCAGGTAGGGAAAAGTACAGTTGGCCCTCCGTTTCTCTGGGTTCTGCATTTGTGGATTCAAAAATATTCCCCCCAATATTGCATCTGTATTGAAGATGTGCATACTTTTTTCTTGTTATTATTCCCCCAAAAAAATACAATATAATATCTATTTACATAGCATTTGTATTGCATTAGGTATTACAAGTAATCTAGAGATGATTTAAAGTATCCAGGAGGATATGCATAGGTTATATACAAACACTATGCCATTTTATATCAGGGACTTGAGCCTTTGCAGATTTTGTTACCCACAGATGGGGGAAGGAATCTTGGAGCCAATCCCTTGTATTTAAAATTAAAACTGGACCATCTCATTCACCTGCTGAAAACCCTTCAGTAACTTCCTTTTCTTTGAAAATAAAATTAAAAACTCTTCTCTTCTCAGCCTCCATAAGACCTATGGAGGCTGGACTCCAACCTGCTTCTCCCACCTCATCTGGTAGACCCTCCCCCTTGCTCCAGCTCCTAAAACTCCCCAAGCTCTTTTCCAACCTCAAGACTTTATTTACTCAAGCTGTTCCTTTGCCAAATTGCTTCTCTCCCCTGCTCACTTTCTGCAAAGTGGCTCCCCTTCCTCTTCTGGTCTTCCCTAACCACCCAATTGAAAATAAGCACTTCACCATTCCCTTTATTCCCTCTCATAGTATTTTCTTTTAGAAACTCATCATCGTCCTTATTACATTTTACAGTGACATTCACTTGTTTATTGCTTGTCTTCCCCATTTGATTGTAGGCAACATGAGGGTAGAAATCAGGTGTATTTTGTGCTCTGGTGCAGTGTACACCAAAAATAGACTTTCAACATTTATTAAATGAATGAATAAAGTGTATCTTTATTTTCTTTTGAGTATTCTCCACTCTATTGCTTCCTAAATACATATTTTACTTCACACATCAGTAAAAAAAAGTTTTAACGTTAGGGACTGAGCTAGGATTGTCATATACTATTAGAGTCATTTCATAAAGCAAGGTCTTTTTTGCAACCTCAAGATAAGAGGAGCAAAAATGCAGAAAAAGTAAAATCCTTTCCATGAAAGCACTGTTGGTAATATGACACAAGTGGTCTTCGTTTTATGAGATCCTGCAAAGATGTTGGCACAAATAGCACCTGTCTGCTGATTGACATTTGGAAACCTTAGCCCAAACTTATAGATTGTATACACTATGACCCCACCTGGCCCTGGTAGAGTTCTTAGTAGAGTTCTTCATGACTCTGAGTGTCTGTGTGGCCCTGGACAAATCATTTTCCCTCTATGGGGCTCAGTCCTGACCTATCAGGATGCTAGGGTTCTAAGAAGAAAGTGAGGTGGTGGCTGAGGCCCCGCTCAGCTCTAAATATACCCACAAACTGTAATATAAAAGGGAGGCAGAGCTGTGCTTTCTACTGAGGGGACTACGGGTGACCCATGTCTGAGCCATGCACTGCTGCTGGTTGCAGGGAGGAGGGTGGTCATTTCTTTGTGTGAGGGGCAGCCAAGGGAGAGAGGGGAAGCAGCCAGAGTGGGTGGCCAGTTCCTGTCTCTGACCCTCGGGGCAGCGCCTGCAGCTCCTGCCAGGCTCCCACACCTCGGCTAAGAATAGCTCAGCTCTTTCCTGCTGGCCTGCAGTCCTCCGGAGCCCAGAGGAAAGAGAACTGGACTGCCTAACCTCAGGCTAGGCTGTACCTTCCGGCGATTCTCTCCTCCGCTCTGGGGACAAAGGGCTGCCAGGGATTTCAGCTCTAGCCTCTGACGTTCCCATCTAATAATAGTGCTGTGGGATACAGGGCAGGGTGGTATTCAGGCCCCCCTCTAAGAGTTGGCAAGATGGAGGCCTTCAAACTGAAATCAAACGGTTCCCAGTGCTAAGAGTTGGAGAATGGGTGCCTAAGGAAGAGAAAGTCATCAGGGACTTCAAGGTAAGCTGAGGTCAGAGGAGGAAGCATCAGACTGAGGCTCAGAGCGAAAAGGAGCTTCTGGTTCTGAGTAGGACCAAGGTGGGTCTGGGCACCTGCGTGGACACCCAGTTCAGTTCACAGCTGGCTCTGAAGCAGGCAGCCTGAAGACTACATTAGGAGAAATGCCCTAATGACAGATGGTTCACTGGTCCAGAAAGCAAATCTCTGCATCAGGGACTGGCCCCGTTCTGACTCCTGAGGTGACATCAGGACCACCACTTAGCCCCAGTGACTAAGGTGACTATATAATTTATCACCCAAACAGGGGCACAATTGACCATGAGCAAAGGCTGTTTGTTAACAATCACACCAGGATGGCAAGCACAGGTGGGGATTGTCCAGGGAAAGCCAGGACTTCTTACTCTAACCACTATACATTGCTGAGTGTCTGTGTTCCTCTCTCCATAGATTTCTCAATAAGAACACATGAGATGCAATCAATTAAAAAAGTGCTTTAGAAATTGTGGCACCGCAGAAATACAGGGATTATAACCAAGCTTCCCTGCATTTCACATGTCCTGTCCCTTCTGCATAAATCATGTGGAAGGAAGTTAATTATAGCCGCAGAGGAGCTGTGCTCCAGGGCTAGGAAAGAAAGGAGAACCTTTCTCAGGAAGTCCCATTGCTGGGCTGGGCTGAGGGCTGCCTGGATGGAGAGATAAGCTGCGCTGATGGGTCGGGAGCAGTAGCCTTGGTGGTTTTCTGCCACTGAAGTCCTGGTCTGCAGGAAACCCCAGGGAGGACCCCTGCATCCTCTTTTATAGCAGAATAATCTTAGTACCTAGTTAACTGTCCACAGTCTATACAACTCACTTGAAAAAACAGACCTAATGTATATTAATTAAGGAGTTTGTAAGGGGCAGATACTCTGTTATGTGTCAGATTCTGAGTTAATTTCTGCAGATTTAACAACAAACAGGACAACAGTCCTGTCTTTTAAGGAACTCACAGCTGAGCAAGTGGAGGCAGAGGGCTAAATGATTTGTGAAGTGACGGAACAATGCTGTTTTGGTGGCAATACCTGTTCCAGAGCCTCTTTTTCAGATCATTGGAGACTTTCACAACCGCCCTTTAAACAGATGATAACTGTCTGTAAAGGAACACATTTGCTGATGCAGTGAAATTTACTGAGAGGCATGATGGAATGTTGAGAGGAATATAGGTTTTGGAGTCAGTCAGACCTGAATTTGAATTTTAGCTCTTCTAACTCACAAATTGTGTACTCTTCATCAACTTTCTTTTTTCTGTTCTCTCTGAATGTGATCAGCAGGTTTCTTATCACATTCAGAGTTGCCTACTCTGTAAAAGGTAGATAGTAATAGCACCCACTTCATAAAGCAGTACTTCTACGTTTTAACTTATGAACAAATTACCTGGGAATCTTGCGGAAATGCAGATTCTGACTCAGCAGGTCTGGCCTAGGGCCTGGGGTTCTGCATTTTTAACAAGCTCCCAGGTGGTGCTGCTGCTTCTGATCTGAGGACCACACTTTGAGCAGCAAGGTCGTAGGATGTTGAAATATCAACTAAGTGCTGAGCACACATCTAGCAAATAAGTTTAGTGCTCAATAAATGTACCCTATTACTACTGAACTGTAATGTGGAAAATGATCATTTATCTTCATTCAAATATCTCCCCACATTATCATAAGTTAAAAGAAAATGTCTTAAGTCAGGGAAGCACTCCCTGCCACATCTCTAGGGTACCGTATGAGGCCAGTTCTTTTCATCGTCCATGACATTAGGAAGAAGAGAGGAATGGAAGATTCAGAATGTATTTCTCATAGCATATAGTTCAGCGGTAATTTTATGGCCCCCAAGTCCTCCTGATGTGAGGAGTGGTGGGAACGCTTGTTGAACTGTGACATCTCTCCTGCCGAATGTGGATGCTGTGAAAGCAACACTCTCAGACACAATCTGAACAGCAAATACTAATGGTAAAGTGCAGATATCCAAAACATGACTAAAGGCCATATATTTTTGTAAGCTTTGGTGGTTTTAAGATATGGCCCCAAATTTGTTGATGCCCTTAGTATTGAGAGGCAGGCTCTAGGTCCCCCACCCCTTAAATCTGAGCTAGTGTGTGACTGCTTCAACTGAGTAACACAGCAATGCTGCTGTGTGACTTCTGAGACCAGAGCAGAAAGTGCCCTGCAGCTTCCTCCTGTTTCCTTTGGAATGCTTGCTCTCCTGACACACTCCCTGTCTTGGATCCCAGCTGCGGCATGCCACAGGAGAGGCCCTGCCTAGGCACTCTGGTTGACCGCCTCAGCTGAGCCCAGCCTTTCAGTAATCCCAGCGCAGGCACCGGGCATGTAAACGAAGGAGCTGCCAGATGCTTCCACCTCCCAGTTGTTCAAGTTACCCCCAGCCATTCCAGCTTTCCCAGCTGAGGCCCCAGGCATGGTGGAGCAGGGACAAGCCCTTCCTGCTGTGCTCTGACCCACACGCTTCATGAAGAGAATAAAATGCTTGTTGCTGTATGCCAGTAAGTTCTGGCATAGAGCAAGCAATTTGTTCCTCAGCAACAAATAATTCAAACATAAACATTATTTTTTTATTTAGTTTAAAAAATAAATATGGTACTTAAGCAGAATACGTATGGAAAAAAATTTTTAAATGTCGTATTTAAAAATTAAAGTTTATATGAAATTAGCTGAGCATAGTGGCACATGCCTGTAATCACAGCTACTAGGAAGCTGAGGCAGGAGAATTGCTTGAACCTGGAAGGTGGGGGTTGCAGGGAGCTGAGATGGCACCACTGCACTCCAGCCTGGGCGAGAAGAGTGAAAATCCATCCCAAAAACTAAATAAATTTTAAAAAATAAAAATTAATGTTAACATTTATCTTGATAAATATATCTTATTTACATATATTAAATATTATGTATATTATTAAATATTATTTATTTGTTATACAGTTATTAGTCCATTAGATTTTTAAAAGTAAATATCAACAGCTGGGCCTAGTGGCTCCTGTCTATAATTTCAGCAACTTGGGAGGCCAAGGAAGGAGGATTGCTTGAGGCCAGGAGTTCAAGACCAGCCTGGGCAACATAGTGAGACCCTGTCTCTATAAAAATAAAATTAGCTGAGATTTTGAGGTTACGTTGAGCTATGATCAGGCCACTGCACTTCAGCCTGAGTGACAGAGCAAGACACTATCTCAAAAAGAAAAAGTAAGCCTCAAATCTCTAACAAATTAAATTTAAATTCCGTGATTAAGTATTACATCATTAGCAGAGGGAGAGTACATAGTGGGGAAAAAAATCAGGCTTTGGAATCAGACAGAACTGGGTTTGAATTCTAACTTTAAAACTTACTCAGTTGTGTGATCTCAAGTGGTTTATCTTTCTATATCTCAGTATTCTAATCTATTAGTTTATTAATATCTACTGCATAGGGGCTGTGGAAGATATTGAATAGAAGTAATTGTAGCACATAAGTAATAATAATTATTGTTGTTATTATTTCCAGAAAGATCTCTCAAGAAAAATGTGCAGTGGTAGTTACAAGGTAGTTACAAGGGCAATAAGTGGTAATTGTAAGATGGGAACCTAAACAACCTGTTGTGAGGCAGACGGAGAGGTTTCTGAGGAAGCCGCCCCTAATTGAGTCTCAAAATGAGTAAGAATAACTAGGTTAGATATTCTCAGACTTTGGAATTTTTTAAATTTCCAAAAAAATGTTGGGGACAAATCTAGGAAAAAATACTTTTAAAAAATCAATTTTCTAGGATGGTTGCAGTGGCTCACACCTGTAATCCCAGCACTGGGAGGCCAAGGCAGTAGAATTGCTTGAGGCCAGGAGCTCAAGACCAGCCTGGGCAATATAGTGAGACATTCTCTCTGTCTCTTAGAAAAATAAAAAGAAAGCAATTTTCTAAAATTTTATGTAAATTCAAAGAGCCAATAATAGCCAAGCCAATCTTGAAGAGAACAAAGCTGGAGGTCTTATATTTTTATAAATCAAGATCTATCATAGAGGTAGTAACTAAGGTAGTGTGGTTTTGGAATGAGGATAGACAAACTGATGAATGGAACAGAACAGAGTCAGAAACACACTTATCTGTGTTTGGTCACATGATTTATGTCAAAGATGACAACTCAGAGATGATGACAATACAGAAGAGCAATAGACAGGTGTGCAGAGAAGAAGAAAACAGTATCACAGAACCCAAGGGATGAAGGAACTTCAAGAAGAAAGGAGAGATCAACAGTGTCAAATACAGTAGGTGTCTATGAAGCTGAAAAATTACTTTGAATTTGACTTGCAATGTGATGTTAATACCTTAAAATGGGCCCTTCCAGTTAAGTGGATAGGAGTCAGATTATAGTGTTCTGCAGAGTGAGTAGAAGTGATGGGTTAGACATAGAAAGCTTGGGCTGTTCCTCCAAGAACCTGGGTGAGAAGGGAAGCAAAAAATTCACAACAAATGTATAAGCAACAGGTGTTGCTTATTTATTTGTTAAGGCTAGCAGAGACTTAAGTATGTTTCTAAGCTGAGAAGATGAAAGTTGAGAGGAAAAAGAAAATACATGTCATTGAAGATGTATTATATTGCTAGTCTAGAGGAAATTCAGTGTATTCCAGGAGAGAGAGGAAGATTAAGAGTCAAGAACAACAGGTGGATAAACTGAATTTTATGTATCTTTGAATGTCTCCAGAAACTATTATAATAATAACATTTCAGTTAAAATAGCCTCAATGCTTGGACATTCTCAGTTATGTGTCAGAGGTCTTTTAGCTGCTTAAAAAATGTATTTTGAAATACTTTGGGCATAAAAAAGGCTATAAAGATCAATGTAAAGTACTTATGAATCCTCCATTCACCTTAAGAAATGCAACATTACCAAAAGAAGTGAAGAATCCTTTGGCTCTCATTTCTGATCATGACTTCTCCCCTCCCCAATATCTTCAAAGGGAATCCTCATCCAGAGTTTGCTGTTTATTATTCCTGAGCATTTCTTTATACAAAACGTATATTTGCACTTATCTCTAAGGGATATATACATTGTCTTACACTTTTGTATATTTTAAATAAATGACATCATACTGTATATTCTGCAACTTGGTTTTATTTCTCAATGTTTTTGTGAAATTGATTTTTGCTGACACATGTAACTCCAGTTTATTAATTTTTACTGATGTGTGGCATTCCATTATGTGGATATAACATAATTTATTTATTTCTCACCTATTGATATTTGCAGTATTTTTCAATTACAAACACTGACATAATGAACATTCTTGTACATGTTACCACATACATATATGCAAGAAATTATTTATGTTATATACATACCTAGAGGTAAGATTGCTGGGTTGTTGACAAGTGAATATGCTCAGTTTCAGTAAAGCTAAATTCACAAATTGTTCTTTGGTGTGGTTGTTCCTATTGATCAGGTCTGGAAAAGTCTCAGCAATTATCTCTGCAAATATTTCCTTTGCCCCATATCCTCCATCCTTTCTTTCTGGAGCTCTAATTGAATACTGATCAGAACTTCTCAATATATCCTCTGTATCTCTTAACTTCTCTTTCATATTTTCTACCTCTTTGAATATCTGAGCTGCATTTTAGCAATTTTTTCATTTCAATTTTTTGTTTTTGATTCAGAGTCTTATTCTGTCCCCGGCTGGAGTACAGTGGCACAATCTCGGCTCACTGCAATGTCTGCCTACCGGGTTCAAGTGATTCTCATGCCTCAGCCTCCTGAGTAGCTGGGTTTACTTGCACCACCATGCCCGGCTAATTTTTGTATTTTTAGTAGAGACAGGTTTTGTCACATTGGCCAGGCTGGTCTCAAACTCCTGCCCTCATGTGATCCACCCACCTCAGCCTCCCAAAGTGCTGGGATTACAGGCATGAGCCACTGCGCCTGGCCTTCATTTTTGTTTTAATGTTTTATCACTTCTTCGCCTTTTGGTTAAGAGCAAGTGTATTATCTATTTTATCATTTACTCATTCAACTAATTATTTCTTCAGTTGTACTTTATTTTAAATCATATATTTTAATTCTAATCTTTGATTTTTATGTTACAAAATACATCACACAGGTACAGGATTCCAAAATTGGATTGCTTCAAGAGATGTTTACATTTTTAGGGTACAGATTATTTATCAGATATATATTATAAATATCTTCTCCCAGTCTGTCATATGTCTTTTTTAAACATGATTTCTTTTGCTCTATAGAAGTTTTCAACTTTAATGTAGTCTAATTCATCAGACTCTTCCTTTATGATTTGTGCCTTTGGTATCTCGTATAAGTTTTTTCCTACATTGTAATCTTAAAAATATGATCTTAGAATTTTATCCAGAAGTCTTAAGTTTTTTACATTTTGTCTTTAATTCTATTGGAATTAATATTGATTTTGTAATGATGTTGGTATCCAGTATTACTACTTTACATGAGGCTCATTGGTCCAGCATTAATTAGTGACAGGCAGACCTCAGAGATATTTCAGATTTAGTTCCAGACCACTGCAGTGAAGCACATAGCTCAATAAATCAAGTCACACATTTTTTTTTTTGGTTTCCCAGTGCATATAAACATTATGTTTACCCTATACTATAGTCTATTAAATATGAAATAGCATAACATCTATAAAAACAATGTACCTACCTTATTTAAAAATACTTCATTGCTAAAAAATGCTAATGATCATCTGAGCCTTCAGTGAGTAGCAATCTTTTTGTTGGTGGAAGGTCTCCCCTTGATGTTGATGGCTGCTGACTTATCAGGGCAGTGGTTGCTGAAGGTTGGGGTGGCTCTGGCAATTTCTTAAAATAAGACAACAATGAAGTTCACTGCATTGATTTAATCTTGCTTTCATGAAAGATGTCTCTGGAGCATAAGATGCTGTTTGACAACATGTTATCCACAGTAGAACTTCTTTCAAAATTGGGGTTAATACTCAAACCCTGCCACTGCTCTGTCAGCTAAGTTTATATAATATTCTAAATCCTTTGCTATATTTCAACAGTGTTCAGAGCATGTTCACAAGGAGTAGATTCCATCTCAAGGAATCACTCTCGTTGCTCATCCACAAGAAGCAACTCAACTCCTCGTCTGCTAAAGTTTGATCATGAGATCACAGAAATTCAATCCCATCTTCAGTCTTCACTTTTAATCCTAGTTCTCTTGTTATTTCCATCACATGTGCAGTTACTTCCACTAAAGTCTTGAACCCTTCAAAGTTATCCATGAGGGTTAGAATCAACCTCTTCCAAACTCCTGGTAATGTTGATATTTTGACCTCCTCCCACGAATCACGAATGTCCTTAATGGCATCTAGAATGGTGAATCCTTTCCAGAAGGTTTTCGATTCACTTTGCCGAGATCCATTGGGGGACTCACTATTTATGGCAGCTATAGGGTTACAAAATGTATTTCTTAAATAATGACTTGAAAGTCAAAATTACTGCTCGATTCACAGGCGGCAGAATAGGTGTTTTTAATAGGCATGAAAACATTCATCTCCTTGTACATCTCCATCAGAGGTCTTGGGTGACTAGGTACATTGTCAATAAGCAGTAATATTTCAAAAGTATTCTTTTTCTCCAGAATGGTAGGTCTCAACAGTGGGCTTAAAATATTCAGTAAAGCATCATGTAAATAGATCTGCTGTCATATCTGGACTTTGTTTTTCCATTTATAGAGTACAGGCAGAACAGATTTACCATAATTCTTAAGGGCCCTAGGATTTTCAAAAATGGTAACGAAGCATTGACTTCAGCTTAAAATCAGCTGCATTAGCCCCTAACAAGAGTCAGCCTATCCTTTGAAACTCTGATGTCAGACATTGACTTCTACTTAGCTATAAAAACCCTAGATGGCATTTTCTTTCAATGCATGGCTGTTTCATCTACATTGAAAATATGTTGTTGGATGTGGCCACCTTCATCAGTGATCTCACCTAGATCTTCTGGATAACTTGCTTCAGCTTCTACATCAGTACTTGTCGCTTCACCTTGTATATATGTTATGGAGATGGCTTCTTTCCTTAAACCTCACTAACCAGCCTCTGCTGGCTTCCAGCTTTTCTTCTGCCACTTCCTCACCTTTCTCAGCCTTCACAGGATTGAAGAAAGTTATAGCCTTGTTCTGGACTAGGGTTTGGCTTCAGGGAATGTTGTGGCTGGTTTGATCTTCTATTCAAACCACTAAAACTTTATATCAGCAATAAGGCTGTTTGGCTTTTTTATGATCTGTGTGTTCATTGGCATAACAATTTTATTTCCTTCAAGAACTTTTCCTTTGCATTTACAACTTGGCTGTTTCATGCAAAAGGCCTAGCTTTTGGCCTTTCTCAGCTTTCAACATACCCTCCTCTCTAAGCTTAATTATTTCTAGCTTTTGATTTAATGTGAGACATGTGTGACTCTTCCTTTGTACTTAAACATGTAGAGGCCATTATAGGGTAATTAATTGGCCTAATTTCAATATTGTCATATCTCAGGAAATAGAGAGACTTGGGGAGAGGGAGAGAGAAGGGAGAATGGCCAGTCTGTGGAGCAGTCAGAGAACACACAAGATGTATCCATTAAGTTCTCTGTCTTTTATGGGCACAGTTCATGACATGCTCCAAAAATGACATTAGTAATGTCAAATATGACTTATCACAGATCACTACAACAGATACAATAATAATGAAAAAGGTTGAAATATTGCAAGAATTTTCAAAATATGACACAGAAGCAAAGAGTGAGCACATGCTGCTCAACAATGGTGCCAATGAACTTGCTGGATGCAGGGTTGCCACAAACCTTCAAATTGTAAAAAACTCAGTATCAATATGGAGAGACACAATAAAGTGAGGGGTGCCTGTCAGAGTCAGTTTTTTCTTTATCAATCATAAATGTCATTCCAATCTTAGATAAATGTTCCATGTATGTATATTTATGGATGCTCTAGTCTATTCCATTCATTTATATTTCTATCCTGTGTCAATACCTCACTATCTTAATTACCATAGCTTCGAAATAAATCTTGATATATAGATGGTAGGGGCAATCCCCTCCACTTCATCCTTTTTCTTCAAAAATATCTGGACTATCATTGAACTTTCACTTTTACATATAAATTTTAGAATGAGCTTACCCGGAAAAACCATGCTGGCTTTAAAAAATTATAATTATGGCAAATAAAAAGATTAAATTGGAGATACAGGAGAGTTTATGATATTAAGTCTATCTGTACATGAACATCATAAAGCTAATTGTTTAAGTCTTTTTTTTTTTTTTTGAAATGAAGTCTTGCTCTGTTGCCCTGGCTGGAGTGCAGTGGTGCCATCTTGGCTCACTGCAACCTCCATCTCCCCCGTTCAAGCTTTTCTCCTGCCTCAGCCTTCCCAGTAGCTGGGACAACAGGTGTGGGCCACCATGCCCAGCTAATTTTTGTGTTTTTTTTTAATCATACTTTAAGTTCTAGGGTACATGTGCATAACGTGCAGGTTTGTTACATATGTATACTTGTGCCATGTTGGTGTGCTGCACCCATCAACTCGTCAGCACCCATCAATTCATCATTTATATCAGGTATAACTCCCAATGCAATCTCTCCCCCCTCCCCCCCCATGATAGGCCCCAGTGTGTGATGTTCCCCTTCCCGAGTCCAAGTGATCTCATTGTTCAGTTCCCACCTATGAGTGAGAACATGCGGTGTTTAGTTTTCTGTTCTTGTGATAGTTTGCTAAGAATGATGGTTTCCAGCTGCATCCATGTCCCTACAAAGGATGCAAACTCATCCTTTTTTATGGCTGCATAGTATTCCATGGTGTATATGTGCCACATTTTCTTAATCCAGTCTGTCACAGATGGACATTTGGGTTGATTCCAAATCTTTGCTATTGTGAATAGTGCCGCAATAAACATACATGTGCATGTGTCTTTATAGCAGCATGATTTATGACCCTTTGGATATATACCCAGTAGTGGGATGGCTGGGTCATATGGTACATCTAGTTCTAGATCCTTGAGGAATCGCCATACTGTTTTCCATAATGGTTGAACTAGTTTACAATCCCACCAACAGTGTAAAAGTGTTCCTATTTCTCCACATCCTCTCCAACACCTGTTGTTTCCTGACTTTTTAATGATTGCCATTCTAACTGGTGTGAGATGGTATCTCATTGTGGTTTTGATTTGCATTTCTCTGATGGCCAGTGATGATGAGCATTTTTTCATGTGTCTGTTGGCTGTATGAATGTCTTCTTTTGAGAAATGTCTGTTCATATCCTTTGCCCACTTTTTGATGGGGTTGTTTGTTTTTTTCTTGTATATTTGTTTGAGTTCTTTGTAGGTTCTGGATATTAGCCCTTTGTCAGATGAGTAGATTGCAAAAATTTTCTCCCATTCTGTAGGTTGCCTGTTCACTCTGGTGGTAGTTTGTTTTGCTGTGCAGAAGCTCTTTAGTTTAATTAGATCCCATTTGTCGATTTTGGCTTTTGCTGCCATTGCTTTTGGTGTTTTAGACATGAAGTCCTTGCCCATGCCTATGTCCTGAATGGTACTACCTAGGTTTTCTTCTAGGGTTTTTATGGTATTAGGTCTAACATTTAAGTCTCTAATCCATCTTGAATTAATCTTCGTATAAGGAGTAAGGAAAGGATCCAGTTTCAGCTTTCTACTTATGGCTAGCCAATTTTCCCAGCACCATTTATTAAATAGGGAATCCTTTCCCCATTTCTTGTTTCTCTCAGGTTTGTCAAAGATCAGATGGCTGTAGATGTGTGGTATTATTTCTGAGGACTCTGTTCTGTTCCATTGGTACCAGTACCATGCTGTTTTGGTTACTGTAGCCTTGTAGTATAGTTTGAAGTCAGGTAGTGTGATGCCTCCAGCTTTGTCCTTTTGACTTAGGATTGTCTTGGCAATGCAGGCTCTTTTTTGGTTCCATATGAACTTTAAAGCCGTTTTTTCCAATTCTGTGAAGAAACTCATTGGTAGCTTGATGGGGATGGCATTGAATCTATAAATAACCTTGGGCAGTATGGCCATTTTCACAATATTGATTCTTCCTATCCATGAGCATGGTATGTTCTTCCATTTGTTTGTGTCCTCTTTTGTTTCACTGAGCAGTGGTTTGTAGTTCTCCTTGAAGAGGTCCTTTACATCCCTTGTAAGTTGGATTCCTAGGTATTTTATTCTCTTTGAAGCAATTGTGAATGGAAGTTCATTCATGATTTGGCTCTCTGTTTGTCTGTTACTGGTGTATAAGAATGCTTGTGATTTTTGCACATTAATTTTGTATCCTGAGACTTTGCTGAAGTTGCTTATCAGCTTAAGGAGATTTTTGGGCTGAGACATGAGGTTTCACCATGTTGGCCAGGCTGGTCTCAAACTCCTGACCTCAGGTGACCCGCCTGCCTCGGCCTCCCAAAGTGCTGGGATTACAGGCATGAACCACTGTGCTTGGCCTGTTTAAGTCTTTTTTAATGTCTCAAAACATTTTATCATTTTCTACCCCAAATGAATGCAGTTGTGCTGTTAGATTCATTCCTGGGTAACTACTGCTTGCCATTACCAATGGTATCTAAAAAATTTGTTGTATCGTATAGGAAGAAGCCAATTTTTGTACATTCATACAATCAGTAACTTGGGACTTGAATTTATTTTAAATATACACAATAAAATCAACAGTGAATATGACAGTTTTGTCTTTTCTTTTACATTTATTTATTTCTTTTTGTTTTCTTGCTGCACTGGCCAGAACAGAAAGCAT
The DNA here is from genome assembly GCF_002776525.5 of Piliocolobus tephrosceles. Taxonomy (NCBI): domain Eukaryota; kingdom Metazoa; phylum Chordata; class Mammalia; order Primates; family Cercopithecidae; genus Piliocolobus; species Piliocolobus tephrosceles. The sequence goes on from NC_045434.1 coordinate 64,720,655, forward strand.
GATGTTAAATAGAAGCAATGAATCTGGACATCTTTGGTCTGTTCCTGATTTTAAAGGAAATATTTCCGACATTTCACCAGGAAGAATCATTTCCTTTAAGTTTAGACCAATGGTTCTCAAACTTCTGTGTGTATCAGAATTTCCTTGACCAGTGAATCACAACAATCACAGATTGCTAGATCCCAGCCCCATGATTCCTGATTCAATAGGTCTCAGGTGGGATCAGAGAATTTTCATTTCTAACAAATTTCCAGGTGCTACTGATACTGCTGGCCCAGGGACCACGTTTTGAGCCTCACTGGATTAGACATCAATTTTGTTGGAAACTGACTGCTGTTTTCAATTCTCTTACCTATTCTTCCCTTCCCCCTTGGTAATAGAACCCTGAGTTTTAGTTGAGAACATTGCAGCCCAGGGAAAAGACTACAATTCCCAGACTTACTTATTGTTAAGTGTGGCCATGTAACTAAGTTTGGGCCAAGAAAATTAAAGCCAAGTTTTGTGTGAGATGTCTGGGAAGACTCCTTAAGAGAGAGATGTTCAGGTTATATATTGCTATGAAGGAAACTGCATAACCTCAGAGGCTCAAAACAAACATTTAACTTTGCTCACAGTTTCACAGATCAGGAATTCAGAAAGGGTCTGGCTGGATGGTTTATCTCTGATCCACATGGTGTCAACTGAGATAGCGAGGGCTGGGGCATCCACTTCCAGGATGACTTCTTCACTCTTATGTCTGGCACCTCTGTGCTCCTTGATCTCTTTTCACATGACTTCTCTTCCTCCAGGGCCTTTCTATGGAGCTTGGGCTTTTCCCACAGCATGGTGATCTCAGAATAGTCACCTTGAGCCTGGCTGCTAGGAGGAAGGAGGCAGGAGCCATGAGTCCAGTTAAGGGATATGCCTGGAATTGGCACAGTGTCATTTCTGCACACTTTATTGGTCAAGGCAGAAAATCTTTCAATATTCATGGGAGTAGAGAAATAACTCCATTCTTTGGTGGGAGAATGGAAAGGTCACATTGCAGAAGAACATTCGGGATGAGAGATATTGCTGTGGCCATATTTGGAAAACAGGAACTGCCACAGGAGGGATGGAAAGCAGATGTATGATGGCTGTCTTGGACCATGAAATTGAAGCCAAGCATTGTGATGGCCAACTAGAGAGAAGCCTAGGTCCCTGATGATGCCATAGAATCACTATACCATCACTGTTGTTAGTCTTTGAATGCCACATGCATGAGAAAGAAATGATTTTTTTTCTCTTGATATTTGAAGGAAATTTCTGTTATGTACAGATGATTGTAATCCTAATTAATACAATACTCTTTTTAACATAAACCAGTGTTAACCTTTGTTAAATTTTTTCCAGAATCTTTAACAGTAATCATAGTTTTTTCTTTAATTGGTTAGTATAGAAAATGATGGTAGTACATTTTTTCAATTTTGTGTATGTATGAGAGAGGGAGGAGAGAGAAAGATTTAATACATTGCTGGCTTTGATTTTCTAGGCTTTTTTTTTTTTTTTTTTTTTTTTAGATAGAATCTTGCTCTGTCACCCAAGCTGGAGTGCAGTGGCACCATCTCAGCTCACTGCAATCTCCACCTCCTGGGTTCAAGGTATTCTCCTGCCTCAGCCTCCTGAGAAGCTGGGACTACAGGTGTGCACCACCATGCCTGGCTAATTTTTGCATTTTTAGTAGAAACAGGGTCTCACCTTGTTGGCCAGACTGGTCTTGAACTCCTGGCCTCAGGTGATCCACCCACTTTGGCCTCCCAGAGTGCTGGGATTACAGACGTGAGCCACCACGCCTGGCCAATTTTCTAGCATTTTGTCTTGAATTCTGTATCTCTGCTTATTAATGGGTTGATATGTGATTTTTCTTTCTTACTGTCCTAGTATGCTTTTGCTTCAAAGTTCTATCAGCCTGGTAAAATAAGTGGTTAGTATTTCTTCTTTGTCTATTATCTGTAAGTATTTATATATATTGGAATTACTTGTTTCTTGACTGTTTTACAGAACTCACCACTAAAATGTCTGAGTCTTGGGTGAGAATGTGTGGGTAAATTTTTATCTTTATTCAACTTATTTAATAATTATAGCAATATGCAGATTTTCTATTTATTTTTTAGTCAGTTTGATGTGCAATATTTTCTCTTTGACTGAAGTTTTCAAACTTTAACATATGTAATTGTTCAATAATCTCGATATTTAAAACTATCTTCTATGTCTATAATTATGAGTGATGTTAAAATTCCAATATTCATTATTTTCCTTCTTTCTTTTTTAAAAAAATTAAAGGAAGGAGACCACCTCTCTTATTGCCTTATACCTCAGAAAAAGAAAGAGGAAGTAAAAGTTAAAGAAAGGCAAAAATGAGATCAATAGTCAGACAGCCCGGTGCTGCATCCCAGGCCTGGTCTAATAGTTAAAAAATCAACCCCTGACGTAACTGCTTGTATTATCTATAGATTCCAGGCATTGTGAAAGCATTGTGAAAGCATGAGAAAGCATTGTGAAACTTTCTGTTCTGTTCTGTCTTGATTACTGATGCATGCAGCCCCAGCCACATACCCCATGCTTGCTCAATAGATCACGACCCTTTCACATGGACCCCCTTAGAGCTGTAAGGGGCAGGCATTTCTCTCTCAGGGAGCTTGGTTTTGGGGATGCAAGTCTGCCAAAGGTCCCGGCCGAATAAAGTCACTTCCTTCTTCAACCCAGTGTCTGAGGGGTTTTGTCCAAGGCTTGTTCTGCTACAAAATCAATCTAGTTACAAAGTGTCAGTCTTTAAAATCTCAAAACATCAACTTTTGGCTTTGTTCTCTGTGTGCATTCTGTTGTTCTTTTTGCAATTTCTTAAGACATTTAACGTATCCATTTCCATTCTTTTTTATTTTCTAATATAAATATTTAAGTCTGCAAAATCACCACTAATATCACCTTTTCTGTGTCACACATAATTGGATATGTAGTATTTTACTATCATTTAAGCTTATGTTTTTTCCGATTTCCACCTTGATTTATTCTCCAGTACATGGATTTTTTAGAAGCATTTTAAAATTTTTAAAAATCTTGGGTTTGTTATCTTTTTAAAAAAAACCACTTAGTTCCACTTTGGTCAGAATAGATAGTGTCTATGATATGACAACTTTCCTACTTACACAGACTTGTTTAATGACCTAATGATACATGTTCATAAGTGTTGCTTTACTTGAGCAGGTGTACATTTGCCAATTGGTAGATTCAGAGTACTACATATGGCTACTGGAATAAATGTTGATAATATCATTTAAATCTACTGGTAGCTGATTGACTGCTTAATCTATTAATTTAATATTGTTGTGATGATTGCACTAAAATATTTCACTAAGTATGGAGATTTTTGATGTTTTCTTTTCATAGTTCTGTCAATTTTTGCTTTATATGTTTGAAGCTATATTATTATGTATAGAATAGGATAGAATTAAAACAATATTTAATTATCTTAATCTTCAGTAAGCTTTTTGCATTAAAGTCTATCTTGTTTGATATTAATATAAATACATGAGTTTTTTTCTATTAATATTTGCCTGAATTACTAACTTGCCTCTTACTTTTGACATTTCTGCATCTTGTGTCTTTACATTTAAGATGTGTCTTTTGTAAACAGTATAAAGCTGACTTTTTGTTTTAATCATCTCTGTCCTTCAATTGGTAATTTTTAGTCTACTTGCAATTATTATAATTATTTATTCATTTAGATTTATTTCTACCATTGTATTTCATGTTTCCTATTTGTCCTACTTTTGAACACTCTTCTTTCTTTATTTTCATTTTTTTAGATAGGTCATTTTTCTTAATGCAATTTTTTTCCTCTTACAGTAATTTGGAAGTTCAGTGTTCTATTTCAATTATTTGAGAGGTTAGACTTAAACTTTTAGCAGTATATTAATCTTAACAAAGTCCAAAATTAATACCTCCATTTTTTCAAACATTCAAGGATTTTCCCTTTTGTCTTACATGATACTGTATTCTGTTAATTGAGATCTATTTTCATTCATTTTTCATCAGCAAATATTTATTGAGTGCTTACTACATGCCAACACTGTCATAGTAGCACACAATACATCAGTAAACAAAATCTTCCAAAATAAGAAATCCTTTTTTTTTTTTCTTTTTTTTTTTTGAGGCAGTCTCACCCTGTCGCCCAGGCTGGAGTGCAGTGGCCGGATCTCGGCTCACTGCAAACTCCGCCTCCCGGGTTCACGCCATTCTCCTGCCTCAGCCTCCCGAGTAGCTGGGACTACAGGCGCCTGCCACCTCCTCCGGCTAGTTTTTTGTATTTTTTAGTAGAGACGGGGTTTCACCGTGTTAGCCAGGATGGTTTCGATCTCCTGACCCCGTGATCCGCCCGTCTCGGCCTCCCAAAGTGCTGGGATTACAGGCTTGAGCCACCGCGCCCGGCCAAAAATAAGAATTCTTAACGCCCACTCTTATGAGGTCAGCCTATAGTTAAGAGTTCTATGGGTATGTTTTTTTGTCCCTACTCCATTAGACCCCCGAAATCCAGATGCAAAAAGAAAAATTTCCTTGTGATTTATCTTTATATAAACTGACAGAAATAAAAGCGGAAATAAACAATTAAATTGCACATACACACACATTTGTAAAATATATATACATATATGTATATGTGTGCATATCCATGCGTGCATATAAACAGACACAGATTTTATCAAAATATATCCCTATGTAGTTTAAAGACTCCTATTTTTCACAGAGTTGATTATCAAAAATAAAAGGGAAAAAAAGCAGAAAAAGAAAAAAAAGCATATCTTCTAATTACCCCGTCTGCATCAGCCACATTCCTCTCTTTTTACAAACTCTTTTGGCATTTACCTCCATATTTATTTTAAAAACATGGCCGGGCGCGGTGGCTCAAGCCTGTAATCCCAGCACTTTGGAAGGCCGAGACGGGCGGATCACGAGGTCAGGAGTTCGAGACCATCCTGGCTAACACGGTGAAACCCCGTCTCTACTAAAAAATACAAAAAGCTAGCCGGGCGAGGTGGCTGGTGCCTGCAGTCCCAGCTACTCGGGAGGCTGAGGCAGGAGAATGGCGTAAACCCGGGAGGCAGAGCTTGCAGTGAGCTGAGATCCGGCCACTGCACTCCAGCCCAGGCGACAGAGCGAGACTCCGTCTCAAAAATAAATAAATAAATAAATAAATAAATAAATAAATAAATAAATAAATAAATAAAATAAAAACATGCTTACATTACCACTTCCCGATTTTTCATTTCAGTCATTACAAGTAAATTCCCGAGGTTGGCAGACCAGGTTTAGCTGTTTTGCTTTACCTCCTCCATTATACCATTCACTCTCCTGCCCCACAAAGTTAGTTCCAGAAATGACAATAGGTGGTTCATTTTGCACAGTTATATCCTAATACTGATGTGGACAATCTTTATTTTGCATTTACTATTTTAAATTATACAAACTCTATTTATAGGTGAATAAAGTAACTTAAATATTTTCTGCCTTTTCTGAACTACTTTTTATTTTCCCTGCTAATAAACATAGTCTTGAGTTTTTACTTGGTGTGGGTTTTGTTCATCTATATAGCTGAGGGCTTGATAAGTCTTTTGTCTCTGGAAACACATATCTGGCCATTCAGAGGTGTTAAAAGAAAAACTTCAGACAAATTCAATTTAGCAGAATTTATTTATTTATTTATTTATTTATTTATTTATTTATTTATTTATTTAATATGAGATGGAGTCTCACTCTGTCACCCAGGCTAGAGTGTAGTGACATGATCTCGGCTCACTGCAACCTCCACCTTCGGGGTTCAAGTGATTCTCCTGCCTCAGCCACCTGAGTAGCTGGGATTACAGGCGCGTGCTACTACACCTGGCAATTTTTTTTTTTTTTTTTTTTTTGGTATTTTTAGTAGAGACGGGGTCTCACCATGTTGGTCAGGCTGGTCTTGAACTCCTGACCTCGTGATCCACTCGCTTCTGTCTCCTAGTGTGTTGGGATTACAGGCGTGAGCCACTGCACCAGGCCAGCAGAGTTTATTTAAGCAAGAGTGATTCATGAGTCAGGCAGTAACTAGAATCAATAGAGGTAGCACAGAGAGCAAAGTGGAGCTCTCTGAAAGTGGAGCTCTTTATAGGCAGGAGGAAGTGACACACAGAGACAGTTTGCTTGGATACAGCACTGCATTTGCCTTATTTGAACATGGTCTGATTAGCTGGCAGCCTGTGACTATTAATTGTTGCAAGAATATTCTTAAGGTGGGTTGCCATTTGTATACATGCTGAGGTTGCAGTTTGCTATGTAAGAATTCAGAATACAGAGGCAGCTTAGGCCAAATTTAATTGAATTTAATAGGGGAAAATATCTTGAACTATTTTGTTGTCTGGGTATTGAAACTTTCCGAACTAGCCCTCTGGCTTTCTTTTCTTTTCAATAATATTTTCCATCTTGTGTTTTACTCTAACCTGGGTGATTTTCAACTCTTTTATTACATTTTGTTTTCTGAATGTTGTTTCTTTTCTTTTTTGTGTTTTGTTTTTGGCATTCTGCGTTGTTTTTGGTAATATCTTTTCTTCTCTCATCCCTTTGAGAAAAGAAAATATATTAGTATCTTTCCACATCTCTGTGAGAATATTAATGATAGTTCTTTTAAAAAATGTTTTTTTCTTCCTGCATAGTCTCCATTTTTTCTAAGTTGCTTTACCACACTGTTTACATGGTTTTTGTTTGTTTGATTTGGTTTATATGCATCGTGATATAAGCTTTCTTTGATAGCTAATGGCCCTTGAGTGTCTGTTCATATTTACTGGCTATGGGAGCACCAGTGACCTGATTGGAAGCTCTGAGAGTGAGGGTTTGGGTTGAGACATATCTTTGGGGAACTCCTTGGCATCAGTAGCTTTGGATCTTCCTCTTGTGTTTGCCAGAGGCTCCAGGAAGTTTTCCATTCTCCTGTCTGGGATGTTTAGTGCTAGCTGCATATGTCCTGGGAACTAGTGAGAGAACAGGCTAAGGATGTCAGCATTCAATTGATGCCCTGTTTTCGGAATTATGCACCTGTCCTAAGCAGGGTCTGATGTTTGGCAGTCTAGTGATTGTCTTACATCCTTCAGTGACTAAATCTCTGGTCACTTTTCTGCATTTGGGAAGGGACCTATGGTATGGGAGGAGGAACAAGTAGGAGGGAGGTGGAAATGTGGAGATTAACTGCTTCTTAAAATGACCTGCAATCAATTATTTCTTTTTTTTTTTTTTTTTTTTTGAGACGGAGTCTTGCTCTGTCGCCCGGGCTGGAGTGCAGTGGCCAGATATCAGCTCACTGCAAGATCCGCCTCCCGGGTTCACGCTCATTTTTAACTTTACCTTCATTTCCTAGAGTTTCTCCTGCCAGTTCTAAGCTTTTGGAGATTTTAAAATTAAAAGTCTGTTTTGTTTTTTTTTTTAAATTTCCCCAGTATAGGATTAGGATTCAGCCTTCTAGAGTTCTTCTAAGTCTGTTGCTGCTCTTTGATATGTTTTTAAGCTTCCAATGTTTTACCATTACTGATTCTCTCCTGCACCTCTTTATTCCTGTGAATTAAAAATTTTCTTTGCTCCCATTTTAGTGGGGTTTCAGAAAGGGATAACAGTAAATGATAAAGTAATCCTTGTATGCATCCAGAAGTAGCATGCATTTTTTCTGATTCTCCTTCAGTGAGTAAGCACGGTTCTTCAATAAGTGTGGCCCTATGGTTCCACCAATAGTGCTCTCCAGAGGTCTTGGTTCAGGTCCCACAGAAAAAAGGCCTTATTTCTTTTCCTCTTTTTTATGGTTTCAATCAAAACTTCTATTTGACCAACTGAAAAAATTCCTCTGGACAGCTTGGCATGGAGCACGGATTTATAAATCTGATTTCTTATTCCTTTAGGGATTTCTTTTACATTTTGAGAGCTCAGCTTTGTATTTAAAAGGATAAATGTCTCTCAGGACTGACAATGGTTACTTAGGCAGATAATGTTATACTTATCCATTCATTTTACAAGCAGTATTTAACCCTATGTGTACCCTGTGCTTGAAGGTATAGAGGGATATGTCCCTATTGTACATGTGTCCAAGAGGGCTACATAATTGAACAGAATAAAGCAGATTTGAGCAGTGTCCCTAATTGAGCACAAGAGGGTCTGCCAACGCAAGATTTTGGAGAGAACCACGAAGTAACATATAAGGAAGGGCACGCCTACAGGTTATAGTCAAAGGAGGCTTGGAAACACGGCAGGAATTGGATCATTGGAAGGAGACATTTTAATTTGACACACACATAAAATGGAGAGTTAATATTTCCTGAACCTGAAGCTGTTATGATCAAATAGTGTTTCACCAGAGAATTCTGAGAGCTTTATATATTGACCATGGAGACAAGGAGGGACAGGGACGACCAGAGATAGAGTAACCAGCTAGGAACAATGGTAATAATCCATGGACCAACTGTGGCTTTCACACTCATTTTTTTTTTTCTTTTTGGAGAAAGGTAATTTGTAAAGGTCTCAACTATTTCAAATGTGTGCGTTGTTTTTTTAAAATTTGATTTAGGATTCAAACTTTACTTCAATATCAGAGAACTCTTTGAAGTTCTCTTAGAAACATTATCTAGAGTCATTTGCTTGCCAAATATTTCTAAGTAGCAACAACAAAAAAATTAAATTCTTTGTAGTTAAAAGGCCTTTCTAGATGTGAAAAAGAACATTTGCTCATAACACCATTTAATTCTGCTTTCAGTCTGTGACCTCAGGCATCCTGAGACATCCAAATCCAATTTATTCTGGAAAATGTTTTAGATTTTGAAATTTTAGATAACTAGAGCCTATATTTCATTATGTTTTTAAATTTTAGTACTCTTTTTAATTTTAACATAAGAAAATCAAAGAAGCCATAATTACTGTAAATAAAAAATAAAAATTCATTGTTTTAAAACCCCAAGAAATTTCCCCAAATTTCACTAAAACACTGTCATAAATCTGTATAATAATCCATAAAGATTTCTGAAAGGTATAAAGTATTTAAAATGTCAATTACATTTAATTCTCATTAGTTCTAATTAGGGAGTATAGACAAATACTACGTTCAAAAATACCATTTTTTAATATCCATTACAAATTAGGTTATCCTTTTACCTGCTTATACTTTTTTTTAATTTATTATCCTTTCTCAAAACCCTTTTTCACTCTTTTTAGTGATTAGGTTTTTTGGTTTCTATACTTTCTTCACAGACTTTTCCACTTTTTTAAAAAGCGTTTTCACTTAACAGTGTGGAGAAGATGACGATGATAATACACAGGTTTAAACAGCACCACAAGCAATGCAAGCAAGATAGAAGCCATCTTGCAGGCAAAGCAGCTAGATCCAACTGCAGGGCACCCTATGCCCTCTTGCCCAAACTTGTGTTCCAATTATAAGTTTTCACTGGCCCCAGCATGCAGATATTTTATAGGTTTTCAATTAGGGTACTGCATGTGGGATAAAAATGGATGCAAGCCATTACAGGGAATATTTGTAAAGTGAGAATTCAGGCAGTAAGGGTTATCTATATTGTGTTCTGTGCATCTACTGTCTTGTCTAATACTAGGTGAAAAAAGTTTAAATTAACAAAATATATACCAACAAAATACAAAAACACAAAAAGGAAGACAAATTATTATATTTATTTTCTTATGGTTTGCATTCTGTCTTCTGATCAGACAACAAATCCCTTTGTGGAAATGACCTCATTTTACAATTCTGTCCAACAAATGATGCTGGCCGCCCACGTGGTGCCAGGCACGGCGCCAGGTACTGGAGGCAGGGAGCCACTTATGACGCAGACGGAGCACCAAGGCTGAGCTTGTAAGCTCGCTCCGGAAAGTGTTTGTTTCCTCCCAGTTTCCATGTCTGGATGCCTTGTATCTGCCACTAGGTAACTGGGTTATTTCTCCACAGCACTCCCCTCTCCAAACAAAAGCTTTCCCCAACCATAACCAGCAAGACAAAATAGGAATCTGGTCATCTAGTTGATATTCTCCCAAAACGTGGTCATTCAAATAAGAATATCAATTTTTAGGTCGCTATTAGTTACTTATCATTGTTTATAATGCTTATATATTTTAGAGCGAAATATAAAGAAATAAAAACAGGGAAGTGCAAACTTCCTGTATCTACCTCCCATTAAACTTCAACTTTAGTTCTAACCATTTCTTTACCTAACTCTGTTTTTCTTATTTCGTAAAAACAATCTTTTAAGTGTCCAGTGCCACGAAGTCCTAGGTTTTCAGAGTTGCAGAAACTAGAGTCTCTTTCTTTCTCTGCTTCAGGACTTCTGATAGTTCTCGGGTCAGAAGCCGGTAGTTATTTACGTACACTTACTAGACAAAGGGCATTTTGCTTTACTCTTTGCTGCCATGAATAGACTCTGACGCATTTTAACTGGCCGGCTAGACTTTCAGAGGAAATCTGGCTTTAAGCTCTCAGAAGTGACCTTCCTCTTTCTTTTTCTTTCATAGTTAGAAGAGGAGGCCGGGCACGGTGGCTCCTGCCTGTAATACCAGCACTTTGGGAGGCCGAGGCGGACGGATCACGAGGTCAGGAGATCGAGACCATCCTGGCTAACACAGTGAAACCCCGTCTCTACTAAAAATATAAAAAATTAGCCCGGGCATGGTGGTGGGCGCCTGTAATCCCAGCTACTCAGGAGGCTGAGACAGGAGAATCGCTTGAACCTGGGAGGCGGAGCTTGCAGTGAGCCGATATCGTGCCACTGCACTCCAACCTGGGTGACAGAGTGAGACTCCGTCTCAAAAAAAAAAAAAAAAAAAAAAAAAAGGGAAAGAGCAGGAAGACAATGGCAAGCACTGACAAGCACTTACATACACAGTCAGGGCAAAGATTTCTTGCAGTAGTCAGGGTCAGACTGGCTTCTTCCCCTCCTTGCCCTTGAGACAGTCACCCAGGCTGGAGTGCAGTGGAGCGATCTCAGCTCACTGCAACCTCTGCCTCCCGGGTTCAAGAGATTCTTGTGCCTCAGCCGCCCAAGTAGCTGGGATTACAGACGTGTGCCACCATGCCCGGCTAATTTTTGTATTTTTAGTAGAGGTCGGGTTTTGCCATGTTGCACAGGCAGGTCTGGAACTCCTGAGCTCAAGCGGATCCAGCCCGCCTCGGCCTCCCAAAGTGTTGGGATTACAGGCGTGAGCCACCGTGCCCCACCCCTCCTTATCTTTCACAGCCGTTAAGTGCAGTATTTATTGAGCAGACAATTTGTGTGTATATATATATATATATACTCCCCAGACCAGTGCTCCCTAGAAATATATCATGTCACATTTGTCATTTAAAACTTAATAGTAGCCACATTTTAAGAAGTTATCAAAGGCCTGGCACGGTGGCTCAAGCCTGTAATCCCAGCATTTTGGGAGGCCGAGACGGACGGATCACGAGGTCAGGAGATCGAGACCATCCTGGCGAACATGGTGAAACCCCGTCTGTACTAAAAAAATACAAAAAACTAGCCGGGCGAGGTGGCGGGCGCCTGTAGTCCCAGCTACTGGGGAGGCTGAGGCAGGAGAATGGCGTAAACCCGGGAGGCGGAGCTTGCAGTGAGCTGAGATCTGGCCACTGCACTCCAGCCTGGGCGACAGAGCGAGACTCCGTCTCAAAAAAAAAAAAAGTTATCAAAAAAGGGTGGGAGGAGGGAAGGTGAAGACTGGGCGAGGTGGCTCACGCCTGTAATCCCTGAACTTTGGGAAGCCGAGGCAGGTGGATCACTTGAGGTCAGGAGTTTGAGACCAGCCTGGCCAACACAGCGAAACCCTATCTCTACTAAAAATACAAAAATTCTCCTGGCTGGTGGCGTGCGCCTATAATCCCAGCTACTGAGATACAGAAGTCTGAGGTGAAAGAATCACTTGAACCTGGGAGGTGGAAGTTGCAGTGAGTCGAAATCACTGCCACTGCACTTCAGCCTGGGCGACTCTGTCTGAGAGTCTCAGAGTTAAACCCTTTCTTAAAAAAAAAAAAAAAAAAGTTGAAAAAAGACAAATTAATTTTAATAATATAACTATATAACTTAATACACTCAAAATATTGTATTTCAATGTGTAATCAATCTAAAAAATATTGAGATATTTTAGATTTATTTCTCCTTACTAAATGTACTTGACACAGCTCACCAAATGCAGATGCTTAATTTTTACGGGAAATAATTGAGTTGAAGTGTATGATTTTATAAAATTTACAGTTGGAAAACTATATTCGCATACATAAGGTGTTCCGAATATACTTAAAATGTTTTCGGGTAACTGAAAAAGCATTCTCCTTTAATATTTGCGTCCGTATGTACAAAACTAGTCCAGCTTTTTTTCTTTTAACCATAATTACTTTAAACTCAATTTAAAGCAAAAGCTATCAGTTTCAAAACTATCAAAGTTAATTTATTAACTCTTTTTTTTTTTTTTTTGAGACGGAGTCTCGCTCCCTCACCCAGGCTGGAGTGCAGTGGCCAGATCTCAGCTCACTGCAAGCTCCGCCTCCCGGGTTCACGCCATTCTCCTGCCTCAGCCTCCTGAGTAGCTGGGACTACAGGCGCCCGCCACCTCGCCCGGCTAGTTTTTTGTATTTTTTTTTAGTAGAGATGGGGTTTCACCGTGTTAGCCAGGATGGTCTCGATCTGCTGACCTCGTGATCCGTCCGTCTCGGCCTCCCAAAGTGCTGGGATTACAGGCTTGAGCCATCGCGCCCGGCCTAATTGTGCGAACTCGGCATTGTTAATATTGACTTCAAAATGATATTGATAGATTGAAAAGCAACTCTGTAAGTATCCACAATGAGTTCTTCACACTTTTTCTTGCAGTTTTGGTAGCCGATTTAAGTAATGCTATCCATTACAATATGCAGAAGACAATTATAGTCTTCTGCATATTGACTCATGTAAGAAAATGATAAAGATCGTTATTATTGATTAAATTATGAAAAGTTTTTATTTCATTTTAAAATCTTGTGTCTGTCCAGAGAGGCCACAGATAAGCATTACCTTTCCTTGGGGTTTCAAGTTTAGCTCATTTATATGCAGTGTGATATCAATGTGAAAACTTAAATCACATTGCCATCTTTTGTCTTTGATTTTTGAATATTTGGCAATTTTTTTTATTTTCAAAAAATATTGAATTGGAATGAACAGTACAGTAAATCTTCGTAAAATTCTTTCCCAACTCAACCAAAGAACACTGTCAAAGAAGGCATGAGGTCATTGAACTCTTTGTCTTCTATTTCTTTCAACAGTTCTATAAACTTGTGATGATTCATTGCACTTGCATGTATGCGCTGAATGATTTTAACAATGTATCCAGGACACATTTCATGGAGTTTGCTTCAGAAAATGAGCATAAATATTTTTAAGATGTATCATACAGTGAAACAAAGAAATAAAGAAAACATCAGTCCCTTTAAAAAAAACTTCCAGTAAGTCTGATTTTTAGCATAACATAGATGGAAAACTGTTTGTTGTGTTAGAAGCTAATTTTTTAATAACTAGCTGAAATTCTTCAACAGATGTAAAATATTGAAAAATACTCATGCCGTGAGTTTGATATTTTAGGCCACGAATAGACAACAATTATTAGTAATTTAATAAGTTGTTAGGGGCAAAATATACCCAAAGCACTAATTGGGCAGTGTATTTTATATCTCATGATTTATCAAAAACTAAAAACAACAACCACAAAAGTTGCAGTTTTATGGATTTTGAATCAGCTGATCTCTGTCGTAGTTAAAGAGATCTTGTATTTTATAAGCAATTTTTTGGTGGCTTAATTGAATTTCTTACTTTTGTGAAATATCTTTTTTTGTCTTTATCTCATAATTTTCTTAAAAAATTGTATAACTGAAATAGTTTCTTTTATTATTCTTCCATCTAAAACATGTGTGTGTGCATATATGTATATATAAGAACCAGAGCAAAAATATATTTGGCCAAAGTGACGAGCAGGGATCTGTAAAATGTCTTAATTTTTTCTTGGATATTTAATTCTAATTTCAGGTAATAAATTCCATTGGTTCTTTTTGAATGTTGAGAGAAAATTTATCAAATTTACTATATAGTTGCCAAAAACATCTCAATATTTTTGTACTTTATTATACTTAAATAAATTTTATACAGCAGCTTTCTCATTTTGCACATTAGCAAATTGCAATGCTATTCATTGTGAAATTTGCAATGTCCTTTTTCCAGTGTCCTCTCTTTCTCTCTTTTTGTCAGTTCCCATCATAGTACTAGCTTCTACACCTCTATGCAATTCTGCATCTGTAACATGTCTTCATTTTGAATTTTAAAATTTATCCATACTTGTTTTTTAACTAGAAAAATAATTTAAATGTTACGATTACAGTAACATTTTCATTTCATTACCTGCTATGATTTATATAGGTGTCACTCTAATTGTGCTATCTACATAAAATAGTCAAATAAACATATTATAATGTTACATCACTATATAGCAAAAAATTATTTAAACTGGATCAATATGTGGACTTCAACTAAATGATGCATTTACATGTAGTACTGGAAACAATGCATGAGCTGTACATATATACTATAATACAATAACATCTTACATGAGAAATAAAGTGAAATGGTAACCTACAAAGGGATCAAGCTATGTTATTGGAAAACTACTTTACACAGTTTCAGCTTTTAAATGTAAATTAATTACAATTATGTAAAATAAAAACATTTAGTACCACAATGGAACTAGCCATATTTCAAGTGCTCAATAGCCATATGGTAGCTAGTGCTTACCATATTGGATACTGCAGCCTCTAATTATGTGGTAACTAGACCTCGTAGGCACCTAACTCAGTCTAAAAAGCCCTTTTTAAAAGGATTTTGATTCCATTTCCTTGGGTGAATATTTAAAAACACACACAAACAGATCTTTTAAAAACACGATTAAGCTATTATTTATTGTGACTCCTCTAAATAAGGATGTAATAAAATCGCAATATAAACTAAGAATAAAAAAACTCAACTTGCAGAAATCTAGCTTTCATACTTTCCACATTTTTTAAAATAACATAGTATATTAAATAAGATTTCCATGTAAACCACGAAGCACAATGTCTGGAACATAAGAATTCACATGCTTATTTGTTTTTTCGCTATGTCATCTGATTGCTGATGATTTTGAGCTAAAAGAAGGTGGCGCTGTTTTCCATTTGTTGCTGCTGCTGGGGATGAGGGGATTGATGCTGCTCTGGGAGATTGATGGTTGAGAGCCAAGACTGGACTTCTAAGACAGCAGATGTCTCCGCCCTCAACCTCTCCCACAACCCATAAACCCATCTCTTGACTGCCAGGGTGTCTGGGGCTTGCTCACCACATGGGCTCAGCATCTTAAGCTGGTATCCTCCTGCTAGGCCCCCTCTTCTCTGATCACATGTATAGAGAAAGCTGGCCACTGAGTGGAGGGCCTTGCTCAAGGGTAAGCTTGTGGGGAAGAGCAGACTAAGTCTTCATTTGCTGTTTTTTTCAGAAGTAAGGAAGGGAGATCTCCTTCCTCTGCCGCCAGTCCCTGTGTATCAGAATGTCCTACAGAGGGTAAGGGAAGGGGCTGCATAGCTTTACTCCCCTGGCCCTAAGGATTACCTTAGGACCTTACCTTAAGGAGAAGCCTGGAGCCCGTCTCCCATAATCGCAGCAGTTTCTACCCTGGCTAGTTGTGCCTATTAAAGATTTTTATATGCTCTAGGATACTGAAGTTTGAGTAAGGTAGTCTCTACAGGAAGCAAAATTAAGGATTTTCCAATATTTTGCATTTGGGGAGGATACCCATCCCCCTTAGAATCAGTAAGTCTACTATTCAACTTTAGAATACTGGACTTCTAAACATTGTCAGGATACATTGTTATCGTAAATGAGGAAAAGGAAGTTTTAAGAGTAAAAGTCAGTATTTATTGAGAGCTTACCATATCCTAAATGTCTCATTAATCCTCAAAGCAAAATTAATTGAGGTTGTTTTTATCTGCAATTTGGGGACGATGAACCAGAGGCAGCAAGAAGATAAATAACTTTCCCAAGGACGTACAACTAGTAAAGGGTGGAGTTAAGATTCAAACCTAGATTTGAATCTAGGTCTGACTCCAGATTTGATTTCTTTGCTCTTATACATGTGTGTGATATGTATCTATATAAAATATCCCTAGCTGGGTGAAGTAGGAATAATAGTTTAATTATATGCTAGGCGCATGCCTGTAATCCTAGCACTTTGAAAGGCCGATGTGGGTGGATCTCTTGAGTCCAGGAGTTCGAGACCAGCCTGGGCAACATGGCGAAACCCTGTCTCTACAAAAATTAGTAGGGCGTGGTGGCATGCACCAGTAGCCCCAGCTACTCGGGAGGCTGAGGAGGGAGGACCACTTGAGCCTGAGAGGTCAAGGCTGCAGTGAACAGTGATTGTGGCACTGTGCTCCAGCCTGAATAACAGAGTGAGACTCTGTCTGAAAACAAACAAAATCCCTATTATTATTATTATTATTAGTTTTTACTGTTAAGCCTTTCTAAATATCTATACAGTGATTTACTTATGTTTGCATATAATGCTGATCCAATATTTTTGTTGTTGTTGCTATTGTTTAATTAATTTAACTTTCTTCATTTGAGGTTTAAAAATTGTTCTGCCTTCTACTTTAGAAAGGACTCAAGATTAAGACATAGGGCAAGATAAGATGATTAGCAGTAAAGTTCTGCAGACTACATCTGAAGGAACAAGAGAGAGTAGGCAATGAGGCACTGAAATTAAACTGATTGGCACATGTGGGCAATAAACTGACTGTAAGCTTTCTGGCAGCCAAAGCAAAAACTAAACATGTTGGATTGCATAGTTTTTGTTTCCTGACAATAAGATGGATAAAATTCAGCTGCAGACAACTTAAGTAGGAATTGATTGCATGAGCCTTTAATAAAGGGAGTTGAACAACAACATGGAAAATATCTAACCCAGGTTTTATGAGACACAGAAGAGTCATTCAGATACTTGGTTGTCATATTGTTCTTAAATAAGAGCAGATGCCCTTACATACTAACCTGATTCTTGTTAAATCATCTCTATAAGGCTGTAAAAACATAATGCTGTGCTTCCTTTAAGACCTAAAATCATGATTAGAACTTGGAGATTCTCTGATGGCTAATTTATGTGCAATTCTCTCAAATACCAGATTCTTTAACAATCGCTAGTCACATGCTAAATACCTGTAAATAATGAGGAAATCCCCTAAACAATACAGATTTTTCCAGTGTTTATGACAGCTGTAAGCTTTAGGTACAAGATAGCAAAGAAATTAATGTGTCATTGTGTGTTGGAAAGTTAAGACCTCAATTTGTAATCCTGACCAGACAGACTGACCACTTCAGGTCCTACGCTTATGTGACATGTATCTACATAAAACATCCCCAGCTGGGTGGAGTAGGAATAATAGTTTAATTATATGCTAGGCACTGTTTGAAAATATTATCCACATTTTTCAGATGAGAAAACAGAGGCTTAGAAAATTAGAAAATTAAAGGCCCTATCCAAGTAGCCTGACTTCAAAGCCACTGTTCTTCCCAGAGCACAATACTGATAGAGAGGCCTAAGAATTCTAGTCCAAACTACTTGTGAAAACGTGACTTTAGTCTGACAAGTCATTGGCCTTGACATTCCCACCTGTATACACCTTCTCAAAGAGAACTTGTCTACTGTTCTGTTGGTTTTTTTCTGAAGAAGGCTTCTATTAGATGCCACAAATCAGTAAAAGTGTGAAAAAGTAACTTAAATAGTAGAATAATTCAATTTAACTAGTTGCAGAAGATTGTCTAAAACTGCCCTTTTAAATGTGGATGAATGATTACTTGTTTCTATGATTTAATTATGGCATAATTAACATTATTAATGTTCCTTCTGGCAATAGCTGAACTACAAATTCAATTGCTCCTTAAGACCTGTCTTGACAAAGACAATAAAACAATGCCCCTCGTTCAAAGGAGAAAGGCTGGCCTTCCTGTTTCCTATGGCAGAGACATATGCACCAGCAAAATTAGTTTTCTTAGTACTAGAAAGATTTAAAAAGAGGCAGTGTTAGGTCAATGCCCCATGCCAGGCCATTTAAAATTGGTTCTGTATCTGCTATGAAAATCTGACTAGTCTAACATCGCTGGTTTCCTAGAGATGCTAAAGAAACAGGAGGCTAGCCTGGGTCTGTATTATGTATTAAATGATGTTACATTACCCAGGTGTCCTTGATGATTTCACAATGTGGAGGAAACTTATTCTTTAATAGAGCTTTGTTTCTATACAAAGCACTTTGTAATAGTAGCAGTAGGAATAGAAAAGTGGGTGTAGATAGGAAGTCAAATTACTGGACTGAGGGACCATAGTGATTGGGGGCTACAGAAAGAGACAAAAAGGACAGGGATTTTACATTTCAGCAGCTCAGATGATGCCTTAATCAGCAGCAGTAGGAAAGGTAAGAACCAGATAGGTTTGGATGGTAGAGGGTAAGGAACCTTGTATATAAATCTATTTGAAAGCGGATGGTTGGGTTCAGCAAAGGTCCTAAAAAATTAACAGACACCCTGCTTGCCTTGTTTGGGACCTATGGTGTCAGTTACTATTCCCCATTAATATTGACACAATGTCAAGGGTTCCCTAACAGTCTGATAAAGGTCTGAAGGAGGCAAAAGAGCTGACACTGCCATCTCAAAACCTGATCCAACTTATAGAACCAATACCAGGTTATCCATCCATCTATTCTTCCATACATTCAGGTTCATTCATACACAACTAACAGGTGTTTCTATGAGCCAGACACTGCAGGCTAGATACTGGAGATGAAATGGCTAATAGTGCAAGTTGCTTGTAATCTTATAGGAGAGACACTTATGGGCATTAACACCAGTATGCAATGATGGGGAGTAGAAGACAGCATTATGCAAGCACATAGGAGCATCTAACTCAGCTCAGGTGAGTCAGAAAAACATGCCTGGAAGAGATGATATCCAAGTGAAGACCCTAAAGATGGAGAAGAAATGGCCAGGTGAAGTGGTGAGGTAGGAGCCTTCCAGGCAGAGCTGTAAGCAGTCAGGAAGGTTGGAGCATAAAGGATGAGGTGAGGTGGGGGTTTGGATGAAAGACGTAAACAAGCCAGATCTTAAAGCACCTTGGCTTATTCAACTATTGGGACTTGATTCTAAGAGCAGTGTGTGCTGTTTACTAAAGGTTAGAGCCATATCTCTGCCTTAAGTTGGAAGGATGGTGTGGGCTTGGGTAGAGCTTCAAGGAATACTTTGTTGTCTATGATCATCTGGGGCTAGAGTTAGAGCATCGAGACCTTCGGATCACGTCAGTGGGAGCATCTTAGGAACTCAGAGTCAAGGGTGATAGGAAATTTTGCCCCAGTATCATTTGGCACTCTACTGTCTGACTCCTTCTACCTTCCACTACCACTTGAGCATGCTTATCAAGGAATAACAATAACCTGTCTTTCGTATGCACTTGCTTTGTACCAGACACAATGTAAGCATTTTACAGCTTCTTAACAACTCTGTGTTGTTGGTATTATATCCATTTTACAGATGAGGCAACTAGGCTCAAAAACTTTGAGTACCTTGCCCCAGGTGGCATTGGTAGTAAGTGACAAGAGGGAAGATCTGAACCCAAGCAAACTGATCCTAGAGCTCACACTAATCACTGCAGGAAATATAAAAATGCAGGTAGCTTTCATTTCTTTAATTTGGATGTTATCATATTGCAGGGAAAGAGTCTGAGATAGAACTACAAGACTTCTTGTGGTTTTATAAATATAACCACATGTTTTATATATAGAGAACATTAAATATGCCATTTAACAATTTTAAAGGGCAGAATTTAGTGGCATTAATGACATTCATACTGTTGTGCAGCTATCGCCACTATATGTCTCCAAAACTTTTCCATCAACCCAAACAGAAACTTGGTACCCATTAAGAAATAACTCCCTATTCTTCCTTCCCTAGCTCATGGTAACCTCTACTTTCTGTCTCTATGAATTTGCCTACTCTAGATACTTCATGTAAATGGAATTGCACAATATTTATCCTTCTGTGTTTGGCTTCTTTGCCTGGAACAATGTCATTAAGGTTTATTCCTGTGGTAGCATGTATCAGAACTTCCTTTATGTCTGAAAGAGATTTAATTGTATGCACATACCACATTTTGTTTATTCATTCATCTGTTGATGGACATGGGCATTTTCCACCTTTTGGTATTGTAAATAATGCTGTAATGAACACTGGTGTACAAATATCTGCTTGAGTCCCTGCTTTCAAGTCTTTTGTATAACTGCCTAGGAGTGGAATTGCTGTGTTATATGACGATTCTGTGTGTAACTTTTTGAGGAATCACCAAGCTGAATACTGGCAAAACCACAAAACGTTAAAGATGGAAAGAATCCTGCAGAGAATTTTGTTAGTTCCTTTACTATACAACTGGGGAGATAATTAATTTTAAATTAATTATCATTTTTTGAGCTTGGACTATATATGGTAGCCATTTTATATACATTATCCTATTTAATCCTCTCCAAAAACCTATGCCGTGTTCATTATTTTAGTTTTATAGATCAAGAAACTGATGCTCAGAGAGGCTAGATAACATGCCCAGCATCTCACAAATGGCAAATGGAGGAGCTGAGCTTTGTACTCAAGCCTGTCCCTATTGTCAAGTTAACTCAAGACCCTAAACGTGGATCTGCTCTGTGGCATGGGGATACCTGGTCTTACATGTTGGAAATGGTTCTTAGTTTTGTCCATCTGTAGATGGGGTACAAAATGTTGTGTATTTGTGAAAGTGTTTAATTAGTTCTTTATATTTGGCATTTTACTTTTTTAATTTGTGGGTTTTTTTCATATTACCTGGGTTCATATTTTTAAAATGCACCTTTATTGTCGGTGAACAATGGAAGACACAGGAAACAAAACACTTTGTTGTTATTGAGTATTGGTGCTGGTTTTCCCTTTTTTGAATTTTCTCCAAAGTATTTCTCTGTATAGCTACTGTAATCTGATGCTCAGTAAACATCCTCTTAGTTGGAATGCTGTGGGTTTTTGTCTTTCTTGGGTGTGCTTGTCACTCAACTCTTGTCCAATTTTTCTTTGTTATATTATAGATTGAATTTCCAAATGCCGCTTCGTAGTGCTGACAGCCTTTCTTTCCGAGGATTCCTTTCCTGTTTAAGACGTTTCACACACCATTGTTTAAGCACAAGCACATTTAATCTTGAGCCAATGATAACACCTCCTGCAAAACTTCTGCTTCTCCTCTGCTTTATGGGTGTTTGATTCCATTCATTCGTTTTGTGTAATGTCCTTATTACAGAATGTATTCTGTTGTGGCTTCCTTTTTTCTTTTGCTCTCTAAGCAATTTAGTTGGCCATTTGGGGGGTCATATTACTTTTTATCTGCTTAGGATTTTAAACTCTGTTCTCGATGAGGCTGAGAATTAGTCTAGCATGTTTCTCAGTCTGCTTTTTCATTTTTACTTGCATAATGAAAGCACACTCAAGAAGAGAACTAGCCCTTGCAGCTATTCCCCATTGCTTTCTCTCAGGGGCTCTACTTACTAATTTTTTCCTCTCTATTGGGTTTCTAGGTTTTCAAGCTGGGACTTTCACTGCCTTTGACTCATCTGCTGCCCTGAACATCTTGCTGGTTATTCCATCTGAATAAAAAGAGTAGCTCACATTTATTTATTAACATATACAGGTGTCTATGTTATAAAGCACATTGAAATACATTATCTGACTTGACTCTGACTTAAATACAGTAAGTAAACGTTATTATCTCTATCTTATAGATGAGGAACTAAGATGTAAGGAAGTGAAGTCATTTTCCCAAAACCAGACAAACTAAGTGGCAGATGCAGGATGCAGACCTTATATTTTTCTTATTTTTTTTAATTTTTATTTTTAGCACTTGGGCATAGTCAAATTCTTTCTGGTTCCTAGTAATCAGATAGTGAATTTTCAAAAAAAAAAAAAATGTATAAAGAAGCTAACGGAAAATAAAAAGGAAATAAATGTGGGGAAAAATAAAGTACAAATCTGATGAAGATTGACGCATTTCTAGCCCTAACTCTGAACCACATATTTCTTTACTGATTTGTATTCACTTTCTTTTACTACATAAGAAATCACCACAAACTTAGAAGCTTAAAATAACACCCATTTATCAGCTCACAGTTCTTGTGGGCCAGGCAGGTTTCAAATCTGGCATGGCATAGCTGAGTTACCTGCTCAGGGTATCACAAGGTTAAAATGAAGGTGTTAACCAGGCTGGCCTCTTATCTGGAAGCTCTGAGGAAAACTCTACTTGAAGCTCATTCTTATTCTTGGCAAAATTCAGTTCCTTGTGGTTGTAGGACTGAGATTCCTGTTTTCTTGCTGCCTGTCAGCTAGAGGCTGCTTTCAACTCCTAGAGCCACCTAAATTTCTTAACAGGCGTTCCCCTCCATCTTCAAGCCAGCAGTTGAGCCTGAAATCCCTCTCATGCTTCAGATCTCCACTTCCTCTTCTGCAACAAGGTAAAAGAAGTTCTCTGCTTTTGAAAGGCTCAGATGATTAGGTCCAGCTCACCCAGATCATCTATCTTAAGGCTAACCGTGCCAAATTAATATAACCTGATCATGGGAGGAAAACCCATCATATTCATAGTCCTGGGGATTATGTAGGGTGTGTACACGGGGGTCAGTGTGGGAAGTGGGAGGAAACATCTTAGAATTCTGTCTTCTGGAGAAAATACTATTTGAGGGTCACAGGCTCTGCTTTTTTTCTACCATCTTAAGTAACACCATAGGCTCTAGAACTCCTACTGTAAGGCCTGTAGGGATCTCTAAAATCTCTCCAACACTAATTGTTGATTTCCTCTCTGAGTGAGGCCTCAGACAGCCTCACTGGACTTTCAGGTGCTCTCAGGTGTGTAATAGACCACTCCTGACTCTAGCCCCAAGAATTCTTTGGTTTTTTTTTGTTTGTTTGTTTTTGTTTTTTTTTTTTTTGAGACGGAGTCTCGCTCTGTCGCCCAGGCTGGAGTGCAGTGGCCGGATCTCAGCTCACTGCAAGCTCCGCCTCCCGGGTTTACGCCATTCTCCCGCCTCAGCCTCCCGAGTAGCTGGGACTACAGACACCCGCCACCTCGCCCGGCTAGTTTTTTGTATTTTTTTTGGTAGAGACGGAGTTTCACCGTGTTCGCCAGGATGGTCTCGATCTCCTGACCTCGTGCTCCGCCCGTCTCGGCCTCCCAAAGTGCTGGGATTACACGCTTGAGCCACCTCGCCCGGCCGCCCCAAGAATTCTTAAATCTGCCTTTCTACATGCTGCCAAAGGCCCTTTGGCTCCCAAATCTTGAAAATCCTACTCTCATTCCTGACCCATCTCTTCCTGTTCTGGGTGGCTTGCCAGCAATCACTAACTGATAACAGTGGTCTCTGCTCCATGGGGAACTTGAGTGTCTTTCTTTACGGTCCTAGCCAGTATCAGGCCTGGGTCCTATCCCACTTTCTATGTAGCATACGATAATGCATTATATTTGGGCTCAGCTCTGGAAGCTACTGTGACTTTCTCTCCATATCCTGGGCACATTAACGTTAATGAAAGTGTCATCCTCCCAACTGCCCACCACCCACTTGGCACCTCCCAGCCATTTCTCATTTCTGACGGGACCTCACTGAATTCTCACTGAAATCTCATTTGTTGAGCTGGGTAACAGACATCACAGGATCTGGTCAGTACCATAGTCTGGTGCTGCTGACCATGATTCCCTCTAAATAATAAGGTAGAATACCTGCCTCAGGGAATGGGATTTTTTAAAATGCCAGCTTTAACATGTTATATTATGTGTTCAACATTTTTTTCACTGACTTACTGTATACAAGGATTATGGCCATACTACAGGGGAAGTATTATTAGACATATTTTACCAATAAAGAAATTGAGGCTCAGGAAGTTCAAACCACTTGCCTAAGGATACAGAACTAATAAGTGACAGAAGCAGCACAGTTCGCACCTCTTTCACTCCCGTGACTACTTGTTCTTAGAGAATCACACACACTGTGAGGATGCCAAGAACACAGTGAAAGAAAGCGGTGTAGTGCTCTCACACTTGGGCTCCTCGATGCTTGGGTCCCATGTGTTTTTTAAAACCTTTGTTTTAGGAAACGTTCTGCGGCAGCCGTTTCTTCACTCTGCATCTGGTTCCGTCACTCTGGCTGCTTCTCCCACATCCCAACAAAGTGCTGCACTGTGAAGGGTTTCACAGGGACTCAAACAACAAAACAACTCTTAAAAAGTGTCCCATAAAGTGCCATATGCAAACATCATGTGTGGCGTGCACATTATGGGCAGCGGCAGAATGTCCGCTTCCTGTATGGATGCATGGGTGGGTGCACTGGGGGCAGGGATATTTTCTGAGTAGTATGACTGTGTTTGGCGGCAGCTTTAGGTACCCAGGCAAACATGTTGGCCCGACACCTCTTACTCTGGGGAGAACAGATCTATAACAGAAAGGGCTTGTGGTAGGAGTAGATTGCTTTGTTCTGACCCTGGTAGACTCGGCACTGCCATTTCACTGTTTCTAAGAAAGGCTCTGCTGGCAAATCAGTCTTAGCACCTGCCAAGAGCACTATTTCCTTCTAGGGGAACCTTCCCAGCCCCTGGCCTCTACCAGAGCCTCAGGCTGAGTGGGGCTGGCCAGGTCCTATATCCACTCTCCTTACCTTAGACAAGAAGGAGGAAACTGATTCAAGGACAGCCAGTCCACAGACTGACCAGCAACCTGTAAGGTGGCCAGGCATGGAATCTCTTTCCTACCACAAGCAGTGTGGTTAACTAGGCCAATCAAGTTCTCATTCTTGGAAATCTCAATTGGAGATTATAGAGAGAACCAGGCAGCTGGCAGAAAGAGAAAACTACAGACACAAAAAGGGAGATAACATGAGAGTAATGGGGCCACATTCATGGTGAAACACTCGGAACTGGGAACTCCTGAGATGGATCAGGGAGATGAGGCAGCCCAATGCTTAGAGCGGCCAGGGGTCCCAAATGTCCTCCTGACACCTTCCTCTGACATCTGGCTGGATTTTTGTCTCTCCTCTGGTATTACAGTGAGATTTTAGTCTCTTTAATTACATCAATTAGGATGCTTTGGGTTGCAAGTAACACAAAACCCAACTAAAAGCAGTCTTCATAAGAAAAATAAGTCATCTCACTTAACAAGACAATCCTAAGCATTTCCCCCACTCCCCGGGTTGGCTAATTTAGTGGCTTAACAATGTCATGAAGATCCC
This sequence comes from Piliocolobus tephrosceles, assembly GCF_002776525.5. Classification (NCBI taxonomy): domain Eukaryota; kingdom Metazoa; phylum Chordata; class Mammalia; order Primates; family Cercopithecidae; genus Piliocolobus; species Piliocolobus tephrosceles. The sequence goes on from NC_045434.1 coordinate 64,746,033, forward strand.
AGATGTTTCCTCAATTTCTTCTCATCACCCTCTATTTTGCTTGTCCTTCTAGCCTACTGTCTCTCATGGTATCAGAAGCCTGCAAAAGTTCCAGGCAATGACATCCAGAGATGAAAAAGGGAAAAAAGGGAATGCACCTTTCCTGTGCCTCTTTTAAAGCAAAAGGAAAATACTCCACCAACTCCCCAGCAAGCTTCTCCCACATCTCATTGGTCAGAATTGCACCCTCTACCCATTCCTAAATCAATCACTGGTGCCAGCAGGGAGGAATGCAACCACCTGAAGCACAGGGTAGCTCTATCTTTTAACCCAGTCAATGTCAGCCCCCTGTTAGCTAGGGAGAAGGCAAACAGCAGTGTCTGCTCCACTTACTACCCTATCTACTGAACAGTAGAGCTCCATTTCATGAGATGACCTGGTTACATCTGTTTCCCTCAACTCAGAGAGTTGACTAATACTCAGATCAGACTTAGCAAGTTGAAGACATGATCTTCAGTAGGTACTCTTAAGCAGTAGTTGAGAGCTGAGTGGTTATGTAAATACAATATTATATGGAGCCCTAAAGTTTCCATCGCTTTGTAATATTTTTTGGGGCCCCAAACACACACAACAGAGACTAAGGAATGAACCTATCACACCACTCCTAACTCTGGGCTTCCCAGTCCATTTCTTGCCTCCTTGGGCCTCCTAAGCAGTGATGGCATTCTGTCTTTCGATGCAGGGCTTGCTTCCAGCTGATACATAGGCTTTTCCGGAACAGTGGTTTTCAAAACTTCTTCATGCATCAGACAATCTCTTCAAAGGCTCCTTAAAAATTGCTGGGCTCAAAAGGACAACATATGAAGCTTAGGAGTGAAGGGACTTCCTGAGCAGAAATGGGCCAACTTCAGGCTTTTTACTGTGTCTTTGCAGTATTCTATAGATAGTTTCCGTAATTGGTAAATTTAGTGACCATTACCTAGTGATCATTTAATGGGCGGCGATTCTAATGGTATAAAGTTCACAATGTTCTATGTCCCTAGCCTGTCATTTTTCAGCTGCGTGTAAAAGGGGGTAGGATGAGATAATCGCTCATTATAAAGATTTAACTATTTTATGCTGAAGCAGCCATATTTTCAAGGGATGAAACCATCTCGCACACAACAATGAAGGTACTGGGCCATAGACTTGGAATGAGACCATATATGGGGATGAGATCCTTCTGGTTAGCCTAATACTGCTGTACTGGCCTGTGTGTAAACGGGGTGCTTCCGCTGAGGCCTTGCAAGGCAAGCCGGCTGTGCCATGTTTGTAGATGGGGCAGAGGAAGCTAGAACAATGGAAAAGTAACCTATTTATGCTAGGTCCAGCTATTGAAGCAAGGTAGGAATGAGGCTAGTGTCCTTAACTTCCCTAAGGCATACTTTTCTGGCTACCTTCTGCCCTGTGTCTGGTACCTACATCCTTGATGATTGTTCTCTCTGATCCATTCTGGATATATATACATATAAATTGCTGGGCTGGCTCTACCTCAAAGCTTCTGATCCAGTAGGCCTAGGAGGGGGCAGCTAAGATGCATTTCTTACTAGTTCCCAGGTGACGCTTCTGCTGCTAGTCTGAGCATCACACTTTGAGAATCACAGCTCTAGGGTTAGGGGTGCTAATCTTCATTCCAAATGGAAGGGAGACTGCTAAGGAGTCCACTTAAGTAATTTTTCCTGCGATAAAGACTTGCTTCCTTGTCACTTGCTGTCAACACCCCTCTACACAGCAGCGACTGCCTGGCTTAATTTTTAGACTAGAGGCCTCTCAATAGACAGGGTGGACACTTCCTCACCTCCTGGCAGGAGAGAGAAAGAAGGGACTTCAGTCTTTGGTTGGCAGAGCCTGACTAGGCAGCCGGGCACAGAACCTAGGGCTTTCCCACCCCTTTGCTTTCTCACCGGTAAAACGAATAAAGGTACTGGTCCTGCCAGCTTCACAGGTCGCTGTACACAGAGGAACGGTTGGTTGAAAGTGCCCTGCATAACGCAAAGTTCTTTAGGACTCGCAAACAGCCTTAATCGCGGTAAGGGGGCACATCAGGGCTGTGAGAAGTCCCCCTTTAGGGCTCGGCACAGGTGATTCTGGGCTCCCTGTGCTTGCCAACCTCCTAAAGCAGGTGCCCACTTTCAGCAGCTCTGCACGCCCCACCTGGGGGCCTCTGCTGGAGGTCTGCCTGGCCCCGGGCACGCGTGTGCGCGCGAGGATTTCTTTTGCAGAGAATGAAACCAACGTTACTTTCCGTCCGCGGTCTACTCCGGGGTCCCCATCCCTCGTAAGTGCTGTGGAACCCCGAGGTGACGAGCCCGGGGGAAGCCAGCATCTCATGCCCTCTAGTGCCGGCGCCCGGCAGAGCCCCGGGACTCGGGAGTTTTGCCGCCGCTGAGGACGCGGAGCGGACTGGTGGCCGCGTCGCCGAGGGAGGGCCCGGGCAGCTCTGCAGCGCGTCTTCGCGGAGCCCTGGGGGCCGCGCCGCTCCTCCAAACATGATTCAGAACCGCCCGTCAACCTTGGCTCCAGCGCCTGGCGCGAGCGAACCGGGCTTGGCTGCCTCGGCCCCGTCTGAACCCTGCGGGCCGCGGGCCAGGGCGGGCCGGGATCTGCCGCGCCAGGACCTTGCAGACCCGGCCGCGGCCCGGCCGAGTGCCTCCCGCCGGGGCCTCACGCCCACGGTCCACGCTTGCAACACGAGGGCTGCACGGCGGGGTCCGCAGCTGGGTCTGCGCCTGGGACTCGGGGCTCCCTGCGCTCCTCGTACCGCACCCCTTGCCTTAACACCAAGCGGATGGGTCCTGGGGCTTCACCGGCCAGGCCGGAGCCCCAGACCCACAGCTCTCCCCCTCCCATCGCACGGCCCCTCTGCGCTGGGGCGGGAGTCGGGGACTGGAGCCAAAGAAAGGAGACGCGCCGCGCCGATCCTCAAGTCTCTTGAGCCAGTTCGGGTCCGGGCGCGCCCCTCAGGGCTCCAGTCGCGGGAGGTTCCAGATATGTGCAACTGTGTGGCGCTGGGCTTCCAGCCGGTTCTTGGTGGGGGCTCCCTCTCTGTGAGTCCGTGGGCAGAGATTTGCCTTGGAGGGTCGCACCTGGCTACAGAAGTATGAGACTTAGTTTCCGGGGAGCAGAGGGGTCTTGGGATAAGGAACTGAAGCTTCTGGGGGTGGTTTGGAATCTTGGTTCCACCAATTATTAGTTGTACAACCTGGAGAAATCCACTTCCCCCGTTTTCTTGGTTATAAATAACTATAGCTACCATTTGAGTGCTTACTATTTTCCATGTACTTTACATATGTTATTTTTATCTTTCCAACGATTTTGCAGGCCATATTCTGCTGATGAAGAAATGGGATCTCAGCCAGGGAAAGTGACTTACCAAGGTTACACCACTGGTAAGTGGAGACCTATGACTTGAACCTGTCTCTAACTCCAGAGACTGTACTTTCTCTGTAAGTGAGAACATTGACGCCATACAAAGAATTTTAAAACTGTAAGATGGTGACGGATACTATTCTCTTCTGACCTGTTCTCAGGCCAGGTCCTGAAGTCCAGGCTGAAAGCATGACCTTTCTTTCTCCCTACCTCCTCAGCCACGCTTCCCTAGGAGGGTCAGAGTGCAAGAGGTAGGGTCTGGGACTGGGGACCCCTGGGTCAGCCTTGCCCACCACTCCCACCCGGACCCTTCCCATCCTCACTTCTACCCTACACTGCTCAATGTCCTTGAGGGACAAGGTGGTGTCACTTGTGGCATTTCTCCTCCGCTACCGGTTGCACAAGAGGATTTTTCTCCTGTGCTCAGAGTGGGAAGAAGACCAAGAAGGTCTGTACAGTAACTTGAGACTCCTAGGGCCCAGTTTGGGCTCTTAGGAGGCCAGCGGTGCCTCAACTTTCTCATCTGTGTTTAGAATTCACTTTGCAGAGAAAATGGGTGGACTCTTGGGGAGGGGAGGGCCTGAGTGTCAGAGAAATTTGGGTGCCAGTCTTTTGTAAAATGGAATCTATTGATAATGCCACGACCAGTCTTGCCTGACCCCACAAGAGTTGCAGTAAGAACTCAAAATGGATAATGGCCACACAGTGCTCTGGGAAGTGCGAAGTGCCTCATGAACATAAGGTGGTATTATTCACAGAAGCCACTGCAGGCAACAGGAATACAAAGATGAATGCCATCTTGGAATTTTTCAGGCTAGCAGGGGAAATATGAATGGCTATACAAAGAGTTAAAATATAAAACAGGACATGCAAATGCTCCACCAATATGCCCACGTGGTGCCAACTCATACTGATTTTGTAATAACAAAGAATATACACAGGTGTATCTGGGTAACCTCAGCTCTAGCCAATCTGTCTCCCCTATCCAATTAGCCTCCTTCTTACCACCTGCGTGATCTATGGCAGGATTTTTTTTTTTTTTTCCTTTGGGGTGTGTTTGTATTAGTTCCCTATTGCTGCTGTGATAGATAACCACACACATAGTGGCTTAAAACAACACGTTTGTTATCTTACAGTTCTGTATGTAAGAAGTCCAAAATGTGTCTCACTGGGCAGGACTGTTCCTTCTGGAGGCACTGGGGGAGACTCTGTTTCCTTGACTTGTCCAGATTTTTGAGACCGCCTGCATTCCTTGGTCTGTGGCCACTTCTCTGTCTTCAAAGCTATCAGTGACCAGCTGAGTCTTTCTCACATTGAATCACTGCCAGCTCTGCTTCTGTGGACATGTCTCCTCTGCCTAACACTGTTTTCTCCTGATCTCAAGACTCTTAATATATCTTTAAAGTTCCTTTTGCTTTGTAAGGCAGCAGTTTCACAGGTTCCAGGGATTAGGACCTGGACATCTTTGAGGGGGAGGGAGCATTTATCAAAAAACAAAAACCCTAGGGCCTCAAACAAAACATTTTTTAAAAGAGAAATATAAAAGGTTCAACTCTTCTTCTTCAAAGAAGTAACATAGCAACTTTTTCTATAAATGTAACAAATTCTGGGAAAAAAAAAAAAAAAAACCAAACTTTCAGTTCCTAACTACACCCGTAAAAAAATCAGACTCCCTGGTGTCAGGGAAGAAGAAACAATAGGTGACACCAAATAGACTCCACATAAAAGGGTAGGGAAAGGCTCCCTAGGTTGGGAAGTTATAATATGTGCTTCACTGGGAATGTAGGTGCAGCCCTTGGAAATGATTAGTTGTTAACAATTGTCCACAGCTCTTCAGCTGCTTTACTTTATAATCCTTTGATGCAGTAGACATTGAAAACTTTTTTTTTAAAGAAATCAATAAACTGTATTTTTTAGAAAAATTTTAGTTCACAGCAATATTGAGCAGAAAGTAGAGTTCCCTGTCCCTATACCCTCCTCCCACTTAAACCATTTTAAAAGCATTAATAGAATTCTTGGCTCCTTATTTTCCCCCCAAAAGAAATTCCTACATAAAAAAATAAAAATCGTGCTGCTCTCGTTCAAGTGAACTTATGGAGTCCCTCAACCTCTGTAAATCCTACTGCATGGTTTAACACTGTGGAATAATGAGAATAACTCAAGTTAGAAAGTACCCTCTGGACCACAGAAGTAGGGAGACTGTCATGTTGAAAATTATTCTCCAGGCTTCAGAAGCAAGAATTGTCATAATATTCTTCCAAGAATTGGAAAAGAGCAGGCTCTTGTTCTGACGTAGAAGCATAGACCCTTCTAGACCATAAATCTGCTTATTTTAGTTACATTAGTGAAAGGGCCAGTGGGCAGCACGGTGAAAAGTACATGGGCCCAGAAATTGGGGAGTCAGATGGCGCAGCTCGGCTGTAGGGGACATATTAATTATGACCTAGTGCGGGCCTTTCGTATTCTGGGTCAGATAGGTGAGCTTCTGTGTGGGCTACCCTGGAATACAGTGTTGCATAGGGTTGTGTGAAAGGTGCAGGGAACGCCTAGAAAACTTTGCAGGGAGAATGTTTTCTAAGCCAACACCTAGAAGACAAGCAAGAGTTTGCAGAGCAGAGAGTGAAGCTGGGCGCAGCTGGGATCATGGGGCGGGATGTGCACAGCTGGGACATGGGGAAGAGCTGCAGTGGAGAGTGGGGTATGGTGGAGAGCAATCAGGGCCAGACTACGCTGGCGGGCCTGGAGGCCTTGGGAGTGCGGACTTTCTCCAAGAGTGGGGGTGCCAGGACAGGGTCCCAAGCAGGGGCCCAACGTGGCCCGGTTTGCTCTTCACTGGCAAGCTCCATGGCCCTGGGTAATGTGCTTCTCCTGTTTTTCTTCTCATCGGTGCCTGGCTGAGCTCTCGAGTCGTTTCCTGCTCTGAGCCTGAAACTTCAAGCAGCAAGAGGACGGTCCACAGTCCCGTTACTGGGGCTCTGCAAACGCGACGTTCCCAATGGCCCTCTCCCAGGTTCTGGGCCTCCGGGTATTGGAACTTCTGTCTGTAAAGGATGAAGACGACTTTGCTCACACTGCAGCGGGATGGAGAAACGTGACCCAGCGGAGGGGCTTTCGGCTGCGGAGTGCGAGAGGTGACCCGAAGGGTGAAGGCAGGGCGAGCGCGGTCAGCGCCCCCGACTGGGCGGCCTCCCCGCCGGCCGGTGAATTCGTTCCCAGCTCCAGCCGCATCTCACCCTCTATCGCGCCTCTCGGGCCTCAGAGTGAGGCTGCACGGCCCGGAGGCCTGAAATCCGCCCTTTGTTCCCTCCCGGGACCGCAGAGCCACAGCACACTGAGCGCCGCAGTCTGGGGAGCCGGAAGCGCTGGCCGGGCGCAGGGCCAGCGACCGCCCCGGGTCTGCGCAGGCGCAGGTCGGGGAAGCCGCGCGCGGTCGGATTTCTGCGGCCCGCGGCTGCCCTCTCGTGGCCACGAGGCGCCATGGTACGGCTGCTTCCACGCAGCGGAGGGGCGCTGGCCCGGAGGCTGCGGGTCCAGACCGGCCAGCCAGGGAGGCCAGCCAAGCGCTGTGTTTTTCCAGGTCTGCGCGGGCCAGGGGAGCCCTACGTGTTTGCTTGGTGGGAGTGGTTTACTGGGAAAGTAGACGGAAGGTACCCTGCAAATCGGCATGCACTGTATTGTTTGGGAGTCAACAGCCTGGAAAGCAAATATCAGGTGAGGGCAGTGCTGGGAACCACCGCCTGCCCCCTCCCCTGGCCTTGGCCCTGACTTTGAACACGGCACCGCGAGCCAAACAGCTCCGCGGCTCAGGGGAGAGGGGGGAGGAGGAGGCAGGCAGCGGGGGAGGTGTCAAGACTCGGGAATAGGAGCCAGCTAGGCCCAACGTACGCCTGCCACCCTAGGGGCTGCAAACAGGGCATACACCCCTTCTGCCCACCTCAGGAAGACATTGTACACCCGGACAAGTCACCATTCCAGAAAGACTAGCTTTCTGCAAGGGTGGGGGCGTGAGAGTGGAGGGGTTGCTCGGGGACCACCCAGGCATAACTATCTGAAGGGCACACCCCACAACGGAAGGGTTAGGTGAGAGGGGTGAACCCACACTCTGGCACGAGAATCATGTGTCCTGTTCCACGCAGGGAGCCACACTACATAGAGTTCTCTTTAAATTCATCTTCACTAGCTGGGTGTGCCTGAGTCTTCTCCTATCTCCTGATTCTGAGTTAACTTTTTGCGTCCCACCCTGTTCTTGTCTCAAGCAGCCGCTTTGGAATGTGTTTCCTCTTGTCCGGGGTTTGAAGATTAGTCATGAAAAACATCACTCTGCCCTTGCTGAAGTGCTTGCTGGCTACTCGATCATTCCACTTCTATGTCCCAAGAAGGTCTGCTAAGGAGATGGCTTCTTCAGGGCTTCCGTATTTTCCATGCCCGCTCAGCTCCAGACTCCGTCTCATCCATGGGTATTATCCTGTGCCCCGCGGGGAGGAGGGTGGGGGAGGGTTTCTGCGCCTGGATTATTGGTGGGAGGAGAGCAAGTGCAGAAATGAAGCTATGACTCTCGCAGAAGTCATGCATTCCGTTCAAGGATATTCCTGCCTGTAGCCTCCACACATTGCCTCTGGCTGAGGCCCCTGAGATTTTTCCGTGTGACCCGGTCACATTGCATCTGTATAGATTATCAAAGCACCTCATGACTGTGGAGGAGGAAGCTGGGGACAGAACATGGATCTGGAAGGCTCACAGCATGGACTTGGTAGGGTGACACAATGTCCCATGTTCTTCAAGAAATGTCTAGACTAGGTGATTGATTCTATCGGAGATCTGGCACAATGCTCTTGCCACACAGAGGGGCAAATTGAGATCCAGAGAGAAGTGACTGGCCCAGGTCACTCAGCCAGCTGGTGACTGAGCTGGAATTCGTTCCCAGGTCTCCTGACACCCAGTTCATTCATTTTTTGCACGTGTTTTCTGAGGACTTACTGTATGCTAGGCACTGTTGTAGGTGCTAGGAATATACAAAGTGCCTGTATGGAGCCCGTGTCTTGTAATGTGTATGTGGGGAGATTGTGGATAAACAAATAAACAGATTTATCCAGAATGCCATGTGGTTAAAAGTTTTTATGATACTCAGTGCCTCTTTTCCTCTGGTGTTTGAAGGGAATGGGTTTGAGGCTTGAGAAGAGATGTTCATTCACACATTGGGTCATTAAATAAACATTAGAGGATGCCCCACTATGTGCCGGATGCTGTGCAGGGCACACAGATATAAAGGCAGGGTCTGTCTTCAAAAGCTGCCACCAGCTGGGCAGATAAGGTATGCCTCTTAGTGTCTTTATATGGATTTCTGTAATTTTTATGCTAATTGTTTTTCTCTCCAGATCTCTCCCAAAAAGGATGCTTGTAGAAAATGATGATTCTGAAATGGTACAAATTCCTTTCCCAAGAGGTATGTCAAAGCCAGCCGCTGCTACTGACTTATTGATGGCTATCATCCAGTGGCCTTGGGGAGGCGGTGGGCAGCCCAACCACTGCCTGTAATAAGGAGAGACAACTCAGCATCCGCCCTGCAGTGAATAATAGAACAAAAAGCTGCCGGCGCCTGCAGGATCAAAGCACATGAGCAACCACAGTGTCTCTGGGTTCAACAGATCAGCGAAGGCCAGGCAGTCAGCAGATGTCATGGAATTTTTGGGGGGAGAAGTCTGGGTTGTGGAGGAAGCCTCAGCTGGATTTCAGTACCTTACAAGATGCTCTTCTGTGGCTCTCTCCTGCTAACCTTCCTTGGACATGAAATACTCTTCCTTCTATCCTCCCTCTTCACCACTGCTGTTCCCAAAGTCTAAAAAGATGGGGGCAGGAGGTGAGGCAGGCGGGGATGGGAAAAGAATACTGGACCAGGAGGCAGGAGACACTGGATCTGTGGGTGTAGGCAATGCTGAATGACTTCCATGGCCTCAGTCTCGCCATCTGTAAAATGGGAAGGTTGATATATGGCCTCAAACTTTCTGCCCACTTTGATAAACCATATTTCACCAAAAAGAGGCAGAGGGGATCTGTTGCTTTTCAGGTTCCTGTCCAGTTACTTCTAGGTCAGAGAGAATGATTGCCCCAATGATTCTGGGTCCACAAACTCCATCTGTGAACCCCCATGTCTTGGGGGCATTGGGATCAGGACAGGCAAGAAGACGACATTATTCCCTCCTCCTACTTGCTCCCACTTGCCAGTGGGGAAATCAGTGGCAACTTTAGAGTAATTTTGGAGGGGCGGGGGGATGAGTTATTATTGGGCTTTTTATCTGCAAAGAATATTTTCAGATATTAATGTTTGTGCCTTTAAATGTACATGCAGTTCTAGAGTAGAAGACCCTAGTGGTTGCGGTGCTGTGAGGCGTTTTGCATATATTTATCTCACTCAAGAAGAACTGTGGGGTCCGTGTGAAAGTAAGAGTGTGTGTGTATACGTGTATGTGTGTGCATGCCCTGAGTCAGCCTGAGTCCTGAGCCTTTTGTCTTTGCTCCTGACTAAGCCACTGGGGGAGGTAAATATATAATTGGAGGAAGAAATCTGTCAGGAAATAACTTTTTTACTTGTGGAAAGTCATTGAAAACCCTTGCTTTTGTATATGAGCACAGCACCCTGTAGGCAGGTGAGGAGTCTTAGAACAGAGCGGGGAGCAAACCAGACTAGTACTAAAGAAACCTCCATGTTTGATATAAACCCAATGCACAGGTCCACACAGACAGAGCATGGAGGTGTGCTCCGCAGGGGCACCGCACAGACCCGTGTGATGGCAAGCCCGGACACGTGTACAACTAAACATCCTCACAGATACATTTTAGTGTAGGTGGAGACCTGATGTTATGGGTTAGACTATGTCCCCCCCACAAAATATGTGTACTGAAAGTCATCTTTCAGTACATGTGACTGAGACCTTATTTGGAGATAGGGTCTTTGCAGATGTAAACTGGTTAATAAAAAATAATAAAATAAAAAAAGTTTTAAAAACTAAAGGTAATGGCAACAATAATAATAATTAAAAAAAGAGTAAGTCATGCTGGGATAGGGTGGGATAGCCCTAATTCAATGTGACTGGTGTCTTCGAAAGAAGAGGGGAATTTGGACACAGAGACACAGAAGGAAGACGGCTACAGGGGAATGGAGGTAGAGATTGGAGTTATGTGGCCACAAGGGAAGGAACTCCTGGGGCTCCCAGAAGCTGGAAGAAGCAAGGATCCTTTCCCTATGGGCTCTGGAGGGAGCGTGGCTCTGCAACACCTTGGTTTTGGACTTCTAGCTCCGGAAGTGTAAGAGAATAAATTTTTGTGATCTCATACTCAGTTCATGGTGCTATATGGTGATAGTCCTAGAAACTAAGATACCCAGGTGTGTTGGATGTATGCATCAGGCCCACATTCAGGGTGCACAGGGCCTTTGGTGCCAACAACAACAACAACAACAACAACAAAAACTCTCATTTCTGTGGAGAATCCATTGCCAGTGGTCTGGATGGCATGGCCACTGCCCTTCTTCAGGGATGTGCACAAGACCCCGGCCTGGCCAATCAGAATACCTCATGCCCTGGACCACAGTAATTGGGTCAGGGGTGGTCAAGATTTACATAAATGATTTACATAAAATGTTTAAGTGTTTTCTTAAAGTACTTAAAATAAAAAATGCTTTTAAAATTTCAGTTGCCAATTGGTTTTTGTGACTATATAGAAATACAATTGATTTTTACATATTGGTTTTGTTTCCTGTATGCTTGCTAAATTCATGCATTAGTGGTATTTTTCTAGATTTCTTAGAATTTTCTGTGTACACAAATCACAGCATCTGTGAATATATACAACATTACTTCTTCTTTTCCAAAACTTGTGCTTTTCACTTATTGTTCTTGCCTTCTTGCACTAGGTAGAACCTCAGTTGTATATTAAATATATTTCTTAAAAAGGTAGACATTTGAGCCTTGTTTCCAATCTTGGGAATACACTATTCAGTCTTTTGCCCTTGTCTGCTTCTAAGCTGCCAAAGCCTGTGCTGTTGTGGGGAAATGTCGCTCTGTGAGCCAGCCATGGTGTGAGTGTGCAGATGGGACAGCGGCAGTGGGTACATTCTCCTGGGAAGGCCAGGCCTGGTGGCAGGCACCTGTAATCCCTGCTATTTGGGAGGCTGAGGCAGGAGGATGGTTTGAGTCTGGGAGTTCGAGTCCAGCCTGAGCCACATGGTGAGACACTGTCTCTTAAAACAAAAAATAAAAAACAAAACCAACAACCCCCATGCCTGTCAAATTTTCCTGGGGAGGGCAAGACACAATTAAGAAAGTGAACACTGAATTTATGTCATCCTTGTCTGTATCTCAGTAGCCACAGTTGTGGATTCCTTCAGTTCTCTCTTGGTAGAAGGTGGGGCCTGAATAAATGATGACATAAAGCCAACTGAACTTACTGAGCAGTCTCCCAGATGCTGCAAACTCAAGGAGGTTTCTGTGCTCAGATTTTTATTCTCTCTCTCTCTCTCTCTCTCTCTGTCTCTCTCTCTCTCATGCAGCATTTATGCTTTTTGGCAGTTCTTTCCTCTTCATTCCCCCATCTTTCCAATTACACACCTATATACACATAAACACTCCGATACCCTCAAACCACTAGAAGCCACATCAGAGACTTGAGAGCCTTGGACCAGGAACTGATGGAGATAAAGACGACCTAGGAATGGTTGCTTGCCCTACCCTCAGGAGTTTACAATTACTGATAGAGACAGAAGCCTTTACAGGGGGTGGGGGGCGGGAGATAGGAGAAACTTTACAAACGCACCTGTCAGCACACACAAGGACAATAATAGGAAAGGGGGTTTTCATACAAGGGAAGCATCTGGAAACTGAAAGGGTCCTACAAAGCTGTATAATCCAGCATCTGTTGAGATGCAGGGGACCACGCTAGCTCCCAGTCCTTCCTTGATAAACACCTTGAATTTACAAGATGAAGTTTGAAGACGGGGAGGAGATGCCAATTATACCCTATATTAATGAGGCCATAAAGTAAATACTTTGAGCCTGATATTACCAAGCATGAAGGGAATATTTTGACTAATCTAAGTGGAAAGTCCAGAGCGTAGGTGTGGCTTTAGGCATGGCTGGGTAGTAGCTTAAGACTCACATCCTACCAGTTAGCAACCAACCCCAGGAAGAATAAAGCTCCTTCCCCACTAGCTTTGGCAGAAAAGTCCTATAGGAAGATCTGATTATCTGGGTTTCGGTCACATGACCACCCGAACCCAATCACTGTGACCAAGGGCATGAGGTATTCTGATTGGTCAGGCCAGGGTCTTGTGCACATCCCTGAGGAGGGGCAGCGGCCATGCCATCCAGACTACTGGCAATGGATTCCCCACAGAAATCTTTTACTAGAAGAAGTGGGGAGATCAGTTCTGGACAGGCAGCACAATTGCAGCCTATGACACCCTCTAAGCCTTAACTCCATGTATGACTGTATGGAGCAAATGACTTATCCTCATGTTGCATGTTTCTTCATCTGAAAGAGGGGTCATAGTTTGATTTATGTTATATTTACACAATGCATAGCATGAAGCCGATGGTCAAGAATGCACCCTGAGATGTTAGGGGGTATTCCATTACTGGATCCCATGGTACAGACATTTCTTTGTAGAAAGCCACAGAGTAAGTGGCTCCATTCCCTGAGACTCAGTACCCAGTGGCCAACTGGGGTAATAGATTACTGTCCTTGGAAAGGCACAGAGCTCACCAGGAAGAGCAGTCAGGCCGGGCGCAGTGGCTCCTGCCTGTAATCCCAGCACTTTGGGAGGGTGAGGCAGGCGGATCATGAGGTCAAGAGATCGAGACCATCCTAGCCAGCATAGTGAAACCCTGTCTCTACTAAAAAATACAAAAATTAGCTGGGCATGGTGGCAGGCACTTGCGGTCCCAGCTACTTGGGAGATTGAGGAAGGAGAATCGCTTGAACCCGGGAACTGGAGGTTGCAGGGAGCTGAGATCATGCCACTGCATTCCAGCCTAGTGACAGAGTGAGACTTGGTCTCACAAAAAAAAAAAAAAAAAAAAAAAAAAAAAAGGCAGGCAGTAGGGATTCTCAACCCCTCTCCTTTCTCCATGCATGGGATGCCATGATCACATGCTTGTAGCTCAGAGCATGGTCCCTGAGGACACAAAGACAGGTGTCAGGTAGGTGAGTCTTGGGACATGCACTATGTGGCCTTCTTTTCCCCAGCTACCCCCGTCCCAACTCAATCACAAATAAGATTACAGAAAGCCACAGAAGGCAGCATTCAGAAATGTAAAAGATAAACATGCATGGGGTAATTGAATAGCGTTCTGCTGAAAAATGAGCTCTCAAAGCTCATAATCGAGGCTATGCTTTAGTGGAGGGGCTCTCCCCGTCTCTCTTTGCAAACCCAGGACGCCAGCAGCTTTAACCCTTTGGGAGGGCTGCACTAGGGAAGGGCAGGCTTTGGCTTTGTGAGGACTATCTGAGGAGTCGTGAGAAAAGTCCGATGATGGGATGAGGCATCAATGTTAGAGGGAGTCCCTTGTTTAAGCTGAGGATGGAGAAGAGGGATAGGTCCTGTGATTGCCAAGGGCCCATCAGCTCTGAGATTCTGATTCTACCATTGTGATTTTTCAGATTCAACCATCAGAGATCTGCTGAGAGTGTACCATCTATCTCATCAGCACTGGGCTCTGCACTGTGGAATAAACATTCAAATAATGAGAATACAGCAAATAGTTTATCTAGCATTCGGTGTATGCCAAGCACTATTTTAAGTGCTTTACATATAAGAACTAATTTGATCCTCACAGCAGCCACAGGAGGTAAGTTCTATTATTGTCCTAATTCGACCATCAAAGAAACCGAGGCAGAGTTTAAGTAACACCCAAGTTCATATGCTAGTAAGGAGAGGAGCAGGATTTAGACTCAGGGACAGGAGAAAGAATATGATATGCATATTTAAGTCTAAAAATATGATAACACAATCCCTGCTCATGTGAATTCACCATCTTGAGGGGAGCAAGGTGGCTTAAGGTTTGAAAACAAAAGGACGTTATATGAGACCCAGAGTGGAAGGGCTGTCAGGGCCCTTTTTGTCAATCCCCTGCCTCTAAGGCCCAGCCTTTCTCAGTACCCTTGGTAATAGCTGAGGACGGATGTTGCCCTTGGAACCATTACTCACGAACATGCTGCACACCCTTACTCCCCGAAACCCACCTACCTCTTCCCTTTTCTCCCTTTCTCTGGTTATTGTAATTATTTGGGAATTTGCAGAATAATCCGTCACGAAGTCCTCCCGAACAAATTGAATGTCAGGTTTATAAAACAACCTAATAAAGCAGATGGCATTACCCGCTGGTAAATCTCTTCCCTGTTTCCCGCCCCACCCCCTCCCCACTTCAGTGTCTCAGAAAGCTGACAGATTATCCATTTACAGCCAGATTAATCCTGAACAGTATAAACATGGGGAGAAAATTACACTTTCTTGTCTCCATAATTGATAAGAAGGATGCATTAATCTATAAAGCCTGGAGGAAAGGCCCATCTGTCTGCCCAGACAATCGTGGGGATGTCTGGGAAAGGAGACCCTTCCATCTCCCTGTCTGTCTGCCTTTTCGTCAGAAACCACTTTTTCAGAGGCTGCCCTCCCCTTCCCTGGCCCCAGAAACTGGGCACCTGTAACCTTCGACAGCCCCTTGGTCCTGCGCGGGAGCTAGCGAGGTTCAAGGACCCACATCTCAGGATTCCAGGCCAGGGACAGGCCTCTCTCCAGCTTTCCTCTTCTTTCCAGAAGTTATGTCCATTGCAGAGACGTCCACAAGTCCAGCTCTGCAGTGTTCCTAAGCTTGCCTTTGGTTTCCTCGGACCAGCCCTTGAGGAGATTCCAAGCAAAATTTGTTCAGTAAGATTCTCATTCAATTCCCTCCCTGCTCTCTCCTGTTGCTTTATAACTTTTTGCAAATTTACACACTTCCCTCCCTGTTCCCCTCCTCTTCCAGCACCTTTCCTGTTAGAGGCAGCTGTGAGGCATTAATTATCTCCTTGAGGCCTGTCAGAGCTGTCAGGAAATGTCCCAAGGGCCGATTCCTGCCTGTGGAGGGATGCAGTGGAGCCAGGGTTTCTGGTAGACTCTGCTCCAGAATTGACCGTCCCCTCCCAGCTCAGAGGTGATACTGACAGGGACACATGAACAGTGCCCCACTCCCTCTCTGTTTGGAGGATTTCCTACGGCTCCTCCAGTCACTGTGCTTGGGATGACTTGAGGAGGAGATGAAGGGAGCATGGCGGGTGGGTGGATTTATTTAGAGTGGGAGAGAGAGCCAGGGGAAGTCCTGGAAGATCCCCACCTGGCCAGAAGAACCTTGATCCTTCTGATCTCAATGAGATAAATAGAAAATAAAAGTGAACATGGGGGAGGAAGACAGGCAGAGGAGACCGCCGGAAAATGCCGAGGGGCCAGAAAAAAGGGATGTTGAGAGATGGAATAAAAGAAATATAGAAGTCCATGGCAAGAGCTCGCAGTTCCTGCCTCCAGCATGGATGGGCATGCTTTGGGGTCTGGGGATCTCTGCTCCCTTAGTCTCTACTGTGTTGTTTCCTCCGGGGGAGGGAGGTGGTGCTGCCTCCAAAGTGAGGCACATTCCTGACGCACTGTCTATTTTGTGTGGAGGTGCACTGAGTGCCCAGGGTCTGAGTAAATAGCAGGAATCTCACAGGTGGGTTGTGTTTTACCAAACACTTCACACCCACCCCCTAGACTGCAGACTACCTTTGGTTAGGCTTTTCCAGACAGGTGGACTGTGGGGGGAAATGCTGTGGACTGAAGTGTGGGCTCCCAGGGCGACTTGTCTCTGCTGGGAATTGGTAGACACAGGAGGACTTCCAACAAATGTTCCAATCTTTGTCTTGCAACTCCCAGCTTTTTGTACCAATGGTGCATGCTACTCCCGGCTGAAGTTTGAGGAAGACGCTAACCAGGTTTTCCAGACTGGACTGTAGCTCTTGGAGCACTGTTGGTGCTTGGAGTGTTCTTTGGGTTCCAGAGTTGAATAAATTTGGAAGTTGCTGAGTTAACAAAATTAAACAGTGCTTCTTCTCCTGACTTACTTTTTGGTATTCTTTGCTTTCCATCTCTTCTCTACTTTGGCTAATTTTTCTCAAC